>NC_083344.1:67361694-67672109 GCF_019175385.1 Lycium barbarum
CTTGCGTTATTATTTATTTGACCTTGCCCACCAGAAGGCACACTGACATTTGAATATGCATCAGACTGAGCAGGTGCAGAATACCCAATCGGGCCTTCTTGTTCTGATCTCGATCCATCCTCTCTTCATTTTTCCAACTTTTTTGTTGTTCAGCAAACCCAACCAGAGATGAGAAAGTGCAAGTAGGCGACATAGCAACAGCAGCGCATGCAGACTTGATATGTGGTACCAAGCCTTTCACAAAACGAGTCAACTTATGTTTTTTTGTCGAAATCATGTATAAAGCATACTTTGACAGACGGGTGAACTCCAGACTATACTCTCGAACCGACTTGTTACCCTATTCTGGCTTTTTAAATTTTGTAGCCATAGCAAATCTCTCCTCATCAGACAGAAACCTCTCCATGAAAGCCCCTTCAAATTCAGCCTAGGTAGGAGCTACAGCAGTATCACCCCTCTCTAACTCCCACATCTCAAACCATGCATGAGCAACATCCTTCAACTGATAAGAAGCAAACCTCACACCTTCAGAACCAATGGCATTCAAAGCCCTCAATGCCTTGAAAGTCTCATCTAAGAAGTGCTGGGGGTCATCCACCTCTCGTGTCTCGAAGAACTCTGGTGACTTTAAGTCCAAAAACTGCTTAATTCTGCCTCCACTATGAGGTTCCACACCTCCACGTTATTGCCGAACTGCAACTAATGCAGTTAGCATTCGGACCGCCATCTGCATTGACCTAATCTCAGGAACACCGCAGTAGGAACAGGAGGAGCAGGCGGTGATTGAGGTAGTGCTTGATTTCCAGCATTATTTCCATTACCAGTATTTGCGCCCCCAAGATTTCAGTTAGCTCCCACGGGACTCCCTCGGTTACCATTTTTGGATCGTGTTAGAGTCATTTCTATAAAAGGCACGAATTAATGAACACATTAGAATGATACTAAAAGGATTTCAAGCTCTACAGCACAATCTAAAATCAAGAAGAATAGGAAACACCTATAACTGTCCTGGGAGTTTCTCAGTCATGCAGGTGATCAGCCTACACAAGGAAAACTCCACTAGACACAGCTCCACAAACACTTACAGTAATCCTAGGACGTATCTAAACCTAGGCTCTGATACTAAGTTTGTCACGCCACAAAACCCACCCTAAACGCGACCGGTATCCAACTTCATGAACAACATCGGAAGAACCTAAATGATGCAATAACAACACTTAAAGCCACTAGGTTCAATATTCTCCTACAACAGTTTATAAAATAAATGTAAACAAATCATGAATATATGAATTAAATCAGCAGAAGTCTTTATTAATCAAATACTTAGTCAAACATAATAACTTGCCCGAGAGTTAATCAATAACTCAACAACTACCCACAAGAATGTATACTATGGAGCTTCTAAGATAAAGGAATAATAGTTTGACTCATCGGGACACAGCCCAGAAAACTAATATAATGAATAAACAAATAAATAGGGTGTCCTACAAATGAACGTGTGGGCTCACCAAATCAGTAGCAACAGCAAGTCCTTCCTAAACGCCCGGAGTATCAAGAACCTTTTCTTCTCTGTTACCTAACATACCTTCAAAAACAACAATGGTATGCCTGGGTACTTCGTACCCAATGAGTGCCTCGGGGACAATAAGTAATAAGAAAATAGAGTACAATAATAAATAAAGAAATCAGTCCTGAAAATCATGTGAAACCAATGTAAGAAGAGTTATTCAGTTTGCGTATCTCAATAAGAATTATCAAAACTAATTATAAGGCATCTTGTCAAAGTACAACTTCAAATATGCCTTTCAATTGATCATAATTAACAGCAACAATTCCATGAGAAAATAAGAATATCACACATGCCAATACAGGCCCAACAATTAAGCACATCGAAGGGATGACCGTAGAGGTCCCTAATCACAGCGCACCACACCGGAATATGTAATTATCGGTGGCTATCCTTCCTCTCGAATAGCTAGGCATAAATCGCACTCTGGGTAGCGAACCCGGTAGTGGCCACTCTTCCTCCCAAATGGCTAGGCAATTACCACACTAGGATCTATAGTGACTACCCTTCTTCTCGAGTGGCTAGGCTAAACACAACAATCAAATTCATAGCATGGAAGCTAAATTATAGCATAGAAGATAAATCACAATTATCTCAATGTAGTCACACCATCCATTAGCATTAAGTTTGAAAATGTTTCCACTTCATTAAATAAGGTTTAATTGTCATAGTTTCTCATGAAAGCCTTATTACCAACCATTAACCCTTATTATTGATCATCTTTTATAGAGGAAAAGTAGTTAGGATCACAAATACATGTATAGGGTATAGTACAATTAAGGTGTAATATGGGTTTGCCCGCTCACACACACCAACCATGATAAAAACATGAATTGGGGTTTTAAACTATGAGAAGTTCACCTTTCTATTCAATAAAGAACTTTTGAAAAGAAGTCATGCATTCCAAAATAAGATTTTCAAAAGAGACATACCTTAATTAAGCCTTACGTAATTCAACAATTTACTTTCACAACGAAAAACACCCAAAACCCTAGCTTGAGTCACCTTGAGAAGGATTACTTTGCAAACCCTAGGTTTTTCATTCAAGAATCATGTTAAGAATCATGGGTAAAATGCTAGGATTGATTAATAATGTTAAAGATGTTCTTACCTTAAGGTTTGGAGACTTGGAGAAAAGATTTTCATCCTTAGGGTTATGAGAATGAGAATAATTCCTAAAATTAACTGAATCCCCCTATTTATATACACAGCTGGCGGCTGATGAAATACTGTCAAAAATACGGATCATATTTCAAAATACGGGCCGTATTTAACAATAATGAAAATAGTGAGAAATCTTAGGGAACAGGTGAAATACGTCCAGATATACGGACCGTATTTCAAAATACGGGCAGTAAACTCTGGCTGTATTTTATGATAGCCAAAAACAGTGAGCCACCTAAGAAGGTGGGTGAAATACGCCCAAGGTATACGGATCATATTTCAAAATATGGACCGTTTTGTTGGCCGTATTTTACATTTGACAAAAACAGTAAAGTCCAATTCTCCAAGACACTTTCACACTTAACTCGGATCTGCGGAGTGTTACATCCTCCTCCTTCATTTTTAATTGGCCGAGCCTAATCCATTAGGACTTGACCCGGCCTAGAAGGCGAGGAATATATAATCCCCTAACAGAGCAAAACAGACCCTTTGGGTCATTGCTCTTCAACCACAAGGGTTTCAAGGAAACCCTAGCGCCACTACCCATAGTTTTTCTCTCATTGACGTCATTTTTGCCGGAAATGGAAATCTCGTGGCCTCGCGTGGATGAGACGATCTTTTGTAGGCTTAAGAATTGCAAGAGAATTTATTACTCTGCCATTTCTCAACCAAAACCACCATGTTTCAACCCCAAACGAGGTATAATCCTCTTCCCTTTTTTGTGTCTAGCTTTACTACTGTCTCAAAGACTGAAAAACATTAATTATTTTTGTTTTCATCTGATTTGAATTCTGGTTTCTCATTGGTTCATAAGGAACCAAGTGGATTGACCCCATTTTGGGTCGATTTTGACCCTTGATATGTTTGTATGCGCAAATCGTGACCATTGATTGTTGTAAAGAGAAGCAATTCTCAGAAAATTGCTCTTGTCCCACATTGATTATGAGATTAGGGTTTTCAAATTTGGGGTTATATTTCCCAATTTTCATTTTTGAGACACCTTGAACTAAATATCACACATATTCACTCAAAACTGGATTTCTCTTAAGTTTTGGCAAAGAATTGCTTTGAAACTTTAATTTTTGAGTTAAGTAAATTTTAAGTACTTTTTTCTTTGTGGTGTGGTTGAGTTGAGGGGTTGAGGAGAAAAGGATCTCCAAGGTTCAAACTCGACCAAGGATGCACTCCAAAAAGGTAATCCTTTCTGCTTTTAGTTAGTTTTATTTTTTTAGTACTTTAAGTTGCCTTATGTCATTCATTATGTTTCTGTTTTTGTGTAGTTGATTAGGCTTAGTTAATCATTATTTAGATTTGTTTTAGTTTTGTAGTTGTTAATCATGTTGTTTAGTTAGGTTATGTTGTTAATCTAAAGCTCTTAGTTGCATTGAAACATGAACATGCCAATTATGCCAAACCATTGCCCAAAACAGAAATAAACTTCCATTAATAATATTCTTCCCCGTAGGAGTACAAAAGATAAGTAGAGACAAGAAAATAAATCAAAAGAAATGTCCTCCAGTAGCTGATGATGAAGTCTTATCTGTCCTCTCCCTCTTGGCCTTTCGGAGGGCGGTCTAGATGTGGAGGTGAGTTGACGTCAACGTAGCGTCCATTAGAAACCCCTTTCCTATGAAACTCATTTGAGCGACATCGTCCAAAGTTGCCTTCATTCGATCATCAAGCTCTACTAAACAATCATGAGTGAACGTGGTTCAAATTTTCTATGGTAGCTCGGTCATGCTCTAGTTTCTCCAAATACTTACCGTCTCAATCATCGGCCCTTCTTTGAATCAAACGGGCTATAATCTCAACCTTGGAGGCCTTATCTTGCACACAATTAGAGAGGATGAGCTTGGGGGAAAGGAAGCCTTGCAAGTCGGCTCTCAACCAATCCTTATATTCTTCTTCATACCCCGGATAAAACCTGTCGGGGGCTAATGTGTCTAGGCCCCACGTTGTGTGGCCGTTCCATTCACGAACACAATCTCCGGCCCTCGAAATCCTATCCCCATCATATTCAATGATAAAATCCCTCATGTTCCTAACTTGGGGTATGACTTGGGTCCTCCCAAACTGTCTTAAAATGCTAGAATGCGCATAAGGGCGGATCCCTCGAATTCCCATAAGTGGCAAAAATGAACATTTCTCCCTTTGACTACAACAATGTCAGTTATGAATTCATCAAACATTCATTGTACATTATCCTCCCAAAGCCTAGAGAACGTAAACGCCCAATCTCGTTTGGTCTGATCCCCAAAATTTGGACAAAAATTAAACAGGTTGTCTTTTGCTGCCGGTTTACTTAGGCATTGGGAACCCCCTACTCTAATCATATACTTGAGGATCCACCATTGTCGGAGTAGGTTGCATCCTTGGAAGTATTTATAGTGGATTAGGCAAAGGGTTAAGGCTCGGTACATATCGACTAGGATTGTGGGGGTTAGGTCGAAGTATTTTGTGTCTTCTTGGCGTGTTATGTCGTAAATGATGGCATGGGTAACTGAAATGATTCGGGTGTCTATGGCTAATGTAGCGTCTTTGGGAAAGACCATGAGTCCCAAAAAGCATATGGCAAAGGCTAAGGGTGAGGTAGCGTCCCATTTGGCATAGGTTTCGAATTCGGATGGGTGTTCCATAAATCCCTTTGGGTTACCGAATCGTGTGTACAATTCTCTAAAGGGTATAGCTGATCCATGAGCCCAATTGGCATGGGATAAGGAAATCCTTTTGAATATTTTGTGGTAGGTGGGTTTTTCTTGGATTAAGACGTGGTTATCGGGTTTCTTTCATCTTTTTAGACCCAGTCCTACACTGGTTAAGACGTCTCTTAGCTCCTCCATAGTCGGGGCCATTTCCACATTATCCCCGAAGCGGAAAACCATTCTATATCGATCCCAAAACCCGATGATCACTTCAATTAACTCCCTGCACCCCTTCATAGTCAGTATTGAGGTTAAGTTCCACAAATTGTAAGAAATTTCCCTCTTCTCCCCTTGACTCAATCTATCCCACCACATGTACAATAAATCAGACGTGTTGATAACCATGTCAAACTGCAAATCTATTGACATCTACAAAAAAATACAAGTTTAACATTTCCCACCCCCCCCCCCAATAGGAAACGGTTCGGCACATAGGCATAATACATGTTTCCATTTAGCAGATAAATGAGATGCGGTGTTTTTTCGGATCGTAGACCGTACTTGACAGTGGGTAGTCTCCCTATCGGGTTTAGATACATCTCAGATATCCAAACCCTTCTAGTTCTCCTTTGGATTTATTTTGGTTCTACCATAGGTATATGCAAGAGTGGTTTTTTGAAGTGACCTTGGATCCAAGCGGACAACTCGGTGTGAACCGTTGTCGGCTGTTGGGTGACCGCACACCAACTCCGCATTTAACGTGTTTCAAAGAAGAGGTGTTTTGGGTTTTTTTGTGAAAGCTAGACTGCGAGCCCGCGTGTCCCCTTTGAAACCGTACTTTTTGCCAGGAGTGGCGAAGTTTAGGATATGAATGCATGAAAGTTTATAAATTGTAGGAAAGTAAACAAAAATAAGCAAATATTCACAATTAATATCATATTATATTGAAACCCTTATGGTTAGAACTTAGAAAAATCTCTAGCAGAATCGCCATCTGTTACGGTTCACTTTTACGCGGGCACATAAAAGCTACTAGGAGGTTGTTAGTGCTCTAATTGGATTTTAGTATTTTAGAGTCGCCACCTAATCTATTAAGGAAAATTAGAAAAACCGGTTTAAAAGGGTTTATCAAGAAAGAGAAAAATCCTTTTTGGACCAGAGTTTGAGGTAAGGGTTCTGGTGATCTCCTTGGGAAGGTCTTAAGCACCCTAGTGTTAAGGATCTGTAGAAAACAGTTGACCTACGAGCTTCAATGTGTGATTAATGTGATTATTTGCTAAAAATGTTTACTTTATTTCTAAACTTGTCACGCTTAATCATAAATTCAAAATTTTCGGCAAAAAGACCCTTTTGAAAAGGGGGTTTTGGGTTTGAAAATCCGTATAAGTGTTCAACTCATTTTATTGCCGGACTAAGACGCACCCCGGATTTCTCCCAAGTAAAGTCACTACTATTTAGTCCTAATAAAATGAGTTTAGTACTTATATGTTATTATATATATAGGAAAGTATAGAGTATATCTGCTATTTTTATACATATATACATAAAGAAAAGTGGAAGTTTTATTAAGTCCAAATTTATTTATTTGAAGCTCATATCAAGTCAACTCATAGTCTAGTCCAAAGTCCATCTTATCTCAAACTTTACCCACATAGAATCCCTCTTGTTTTCAATCCATAGTATTTTGGGCTTCTTCGGCCCAACAACTCAAAATCATTTAAGTCGTAATTTAAAGAATCTGTTTCTATTCCAAATGAACCCAAGTCCTTCATATTTTTTCCAGAAACTTTCTCAAAGTATTTGAAGAAATAACTCTACCAAGAAATAGGTTTTTAGTTACTCTTTTGTTTTTTGTCACAAAATTCGTTTAGAAGTTCAATGAATAATTTATGGTTCCAGCTGTTAGGCTTAAGACCCAAAACAGTTTTTAATATCCTTTATTTTATTACTCAAGTTCCTCAAAGGGCGGAAGGACCAAATCATTTTACTACTAAACATTTTTGAAACCGTTTGACTTATCTGAAACACTGAGCCAGTTTTAAACCTTAACAAAATCAGATTGAGTACCATTTTCATGCAAAGTTGAAATTAGCAAAGTTTTGAAAATGTTTTAGGCTACTTCCTCTAAGCATTTCCTAAGTTCTACACATGCATAAGGGGGTTTCAATATTTGTCATGTCTTTCCAAATACATATACATACATATGAAAATAAATATAAATAGAGAGTTAGGCTGGTAGGCCTACCTAAGCCCACCAGTTGGCTATTTTCACCCATAGCTGGCCCTTCAACAATTTTTACCCATGGTTGAGCCTTCAAATAATGTTAGCTTCCTTTTCATTTATCGGACTCGATCAAAGACGAGTGGTTGGACCTCAGGGCCAAAAGGTTTGAAATGTAGAAAGGTGGCCTAAATGGCCCGATAATTATTTATGTTAAACACATAAAAAGATAAGGATTAGGACATGCTTAAGGTTTGTATGCATAACTATGATAAAGGACTACACATAATTTATTACACATAGATATGCAATTCTCAGAAATAGGGCAGGGACTGGCCCAAGACATAGAAGCACAAATAGCCCAACTGGGTCGAATAGAGAGCCCACGTGCTATCAGAAAAAAGGGGAACAGACCACACATTATAGGCCCAATCCCATTAGAGCCCAATACAAGAATACACACATACTTAGCTTTCGAACAACCATAGGATATCGGTCAGTCAAAATAGAGGATATACATCATATAAACTAAGTATACAAATTCATATACACTTGGGGTGTACAGAATTTTGGGTATACTTAGTATACTTTATATACCCCCCCCCCCCCCCGGAATACAGTAATTATACTCAACCTAACTACTATAGATGCGTATAAAATATTTAATCATGGCATAAGTCACCTAAAAGGAACATGAAGGCAATTTAAGAGTCATGGTAGAGATGATATGCCCCAACATACCTTCAATATACAGACAGAGAGTACTCAAAACCACATGAACAGGAAAACCCCAGTTTATTTATCATGTTATACTTTACAACAAGTCATGTATAATTATCAAGGATGGCAATGCTTCAAAGTTAAGCAAATCAGTGATTCATACATGATTCAAACACATGCTGAAGATGGCAATAAGTAGACAAGTTATGCATGAGCTTTTTAGTAAACTGCCTCTTTAAAACATCTAAGCAAGTTTCTTTTCAGTCAACTCCTATATGCATCTCTAAGTCTCAATTCAAATCTCACAATAACCTTAATGTACCACTAATATACAGTAAAGATAACTGGAACACCAATAGAGGTACCATCAAGTTTTAGAAAAACATAAAACATGACATTTAGCATGGAAACATGAGTATACACTTAATGTAAAATAGGACAATAGACTCAAAGGCTAATATTGTATCATTTTTAATCATAAGGCATCATATATCACAGGTTTATAGAGTGATACATGATAGGTTGGGTGATATTCTTCCTTATTTGATATCTCCAAATCAAGCTGGTTTTGTACAAGGGAGGAGCATCATTGAAAATTTTCTTTTAGCTCAAGAGATAGTCACAGATATAAGGAAAAGAGGGAAACCAGCTAATGTGGTGATTAAACTAGATATGGCTAAGGCCTATGACAGGGTTGCTTGGTCTTATCTTATCAAAATGCTAGGGAAGATGGGATTTTTAGATGTGTTCATTGACATGATTTGGAGACAGCTGGCTAAAAATTGGTATTCTATACTGCTAAATGGCAAGGCTAAGGGGTTCATTCATTCTACAAGGGGATTAGCAAGAAGATCCTCTATCTCCTGCATTATTCATTCCGTCTGCTGAGGTCCTTTCTTTAGTTGAGGATGGTAGCTTTGTTGGATATGGAATGCCTAAATGGAGTGTAAGGATTAATCACCTTGCATATGCTAATGATACCATCATATTTGCATCTGCTGAGAAATACTCTTTGATGAAAATCATGATCATTTTGAAGGAGTATGAGGTGTTATTAGGTCAGTATATCAGTAGGGATAAAAGTGCTTTCAATTTTTATGATAAGGTGGCACATAATATACAACAAGAAGTTCAACAAATTATAGGTTTTACTAGAGATCAATTTCCTTTAAAATATCTTGGGTGTCCTATATTTCATACAAGAAGGAAGAAGATGTATTACAATGATCTCATTAAAAAGGTTAAGAATAAACTGCAAAGCTGGAAAGGAAGATTGTTATCTTATGGAGGGAAAGTTGTTCTTATCAGCAGTGTTCTTCAAAGTATCCTTGTGTATGTTTGTCAGCTATATTACCTTCTAAGTATACTATTAATGTAATACATAGGATTTTTGCAAGATTTTTCTGGAATAACAAAGAAGAGGAAAGAAGCAGACACTGGTGTCATGGCAGAACATTTGTTTGCCAAAAGAAGAAGGTGGCCTTGGTTTCAGATCCTTGTATGATGTTTCAAAAGCTCTATATGCTAAGTTATGGTGGAGATTCAGAACTACTAATTCCATGTGGTCAAACTTCATGTGGAACAAGTACTGTAAGAAACTTAAGCCTACTAGAGTTCAGTGTAAAAGGGGGATCTAAGATATGGAAAATGATGTTGCAGGCCAAATATGAAGTGGATCAATTCATATGGTGGGAGCCAAATAATGGTTCATGTGATGCATGGGATGATAACTGGACAAAGCTTGGTCCAATTGGTCATTTTTTATATGAGATTGATCATAATAATAATAATAACATTGTGGAAGTTGTTGATGTAATGACAGAAGATGGATGGAACTTTGTAGAAATGAAGGCTCACTTTCCTGCAAATGTTGTGGAGCATGTAAAGAATTAATTAGTGGTTTTTCAACAGAATCAGAAAAGGATAGACGTTGGTGGACTTTAACTAGTTCAGGAGAGTTTTCAGTGGGAAGTGCTTGGAATATACTTAGACAGAAACATGAAACTTCTACATTTTATCCAAAACTGTGGGTCAAAGGTCTTCCTTTCAAAATATCTTTCTTATTATGGAGAGTGTGGAGACTTAAGTTACCTGTAGATGATGTTCTCAAGAGAAGGTAAATTTCTATTACTTCTAGATGTAGATGTTGTGTAAATCCTAGTCAGAAGGAAACTATGCAGCACTTGTTCTTAACCGGTTCCTTTGCCAAGTCCATATGGCAATATTATAAAGAAGCAGCAGGAATTACTGAGGCTTTTGTGCATATTCATCAAATAGTAGTGAAGTGGTGGGATAGTTCATGTAATGCTAAGTTGAAAACAATTATGCAGCTATATCAGCTGTGGTGTGTTGGCAACTTTGGAAGAGGAGAAATGTCATAATGCATGCAGTAAGAATGAATAGAACTATGGTGATCCGTGGCATAAATCTGAATTTGCATAATCTTATCAAGTTTTTGTATCCTTGGCTGCAGCAGGTACCTTATTCATGCCCTCAAATGGTGCAACTCTTGGAGGGATATAGGCCAAAAATAGTTTGCAGGGAGGTCATGTGGATGCATCCAGCTATAGGATGGTTCAAGTGCAACACTGAAGGGGCCTCTAGGGGAAATCTAGGGATGAGTTCTGCTGCCTTTTGCATAAGAAATGATAGAGGAGAATTAATGTATGTTGCAGCTAGAACATTAAATGATACTACCAATTTTTGTGTAGAGGCTATAGCAATAGGGCATGGTATTGAATATTGTGTGTCACATCAGTTCTTGCCTGTTGTTATTGAAATTGATTCCTTGGCTTTGTTAAACATCATAAGGCAGATATGGAGTATCCCTTGGAACATCAGAATGGAGATAAGGAGAATACAGTAGTGGAGTAATAAGGGGCAAGTGTTGTTTGCTCATATCCTTAGGGAAGGCAATGCACTTGCTGATTGTTTAGCTAACTGTGTGCTCAATTTTGCAGGTATTTTACAAGTTAATAACTTTCAGGATTTACTATCTGATGCCAGAAAGATATTGAACATGGATAAGGCTATGCTACCTAGCTTCAGATATAAAGTATACAAGTGCAGGGAAAAATATTGAAGATCTTCTACAGAGTTTGATCATCACTGCACAGTAGCATACATGAAGTAGCTGCATTCACAGCAGCAGTACAAATGAAGTTGCTGCAGTTCATAATCCAAGTGTAGTGAATACGACACTCTTTTGTTGATTACAAATAAAGTTTTGGATGTCAGCTTCAAGATGTACTTCTTACTACTATCAAGGATACAATTTTAATTTCAAAAGCAGAAATTCAGCAACATGGAGAAGGCAGTTGTTTTCCAGATTTATCACTTTATTTCCATAACAACTGGTGAGAGCTTTGAGGTGACTTATAATGGAAACATCATACAACAGGAAAATCTCAGCATATTCAAGATGTTGCAGAAGAGAAGTAGTTCTGATACAATATTTAATCATGTACCTTTTGTTTCTTTGTTTTCTTTTGTTTCCTTTAGAATTCTTTCTGTAAATATTTAATTTTTTCCTTTTGAAATAAATCACCACAAGCATGGCTATGTGGTTTTGCTTAAAAAAATCACAGTTTTATAAACACATATACCAGCTATAGTCGGACATAGGTAGAGTGCACATACTGAGGTATCTAGATCAGATTTGAAACAATATGCAAGATACTAAATATGACCTCCCTTGGCTAATACACAGATTCAAAATAGCATATAGAGTGCATTTAGACTAACTCTAGGTGATCTAAAATCTGTTAATGTAGGAGTATGTAGGGTCCCATTCTTAGTCTAGTATGCTACACATAACTGTCAACTTAATAGAGTTTCAAATTGAGTTCAAACTAAACAAAAGCACATAATTCATTTCTTCTAATCAAATGAACCTTTCAGCAGAGAAACAGACCACACTTTGGTCACATGATGACTCACAACCCTCTTTTAATCAATACTGATGCATCACGCACAAGTTATCATCCATGTATGTAATGTTATTAATCACTAGGCATGCAACACAGCTTATAGTCATGCATTTGACGAGGTAAATAGAGTTTAAGCAGGAAAGATATTAGCAGAATGTGGTTTTGAAACTATAATTATTACCATTCTGACATGATAAAGACTGATTCAATATGTACGTAGCAACTATACAGGGTTTAGGCTAATTAACATGTTAAACCAGGTCTAAATTAAGCATAATAACATTTAAACATGCTGAGTCTAGACCGAAGAAGAGCTTGAACCAACTAGTGACACATAAACAGTGATTAAACACCTTTAGACATGATCAAACATGTCAAATGAAGCATACAAATCACAGCAGGACTAGTATTTTAACCTATATGCAGTTAAACTAGGTAACAGTGCCATTAGCAGCCTATACAATCAAACTTAAAGCAGGAAACCCAATCTAACAGGGGTATACCTAAAGAAAGATAACATGCTAAGACACACTTAATCACATACAAACTAACTACAAGATTCTAACGATATCTTAAGCTAAACAACATGATTAACTAGCACATAATAAATCTAACTACAACAAGATAACCTACTAATTACTGCAAACTGAATATACAACAAGCATTTAAAACAGCTCAAGACTAAAATAAAAGAAAATAAGAAGATTTACCTTTTGTGAGTGCAGCTGTTTGTCGAGACTCGAACTTGGAAGATTTTTGTTTCCTTAAACCTGAATGCTCAAGCCAAACCCACACAAGAACAAACAAAATATTTAAATTTTTTAACTTAACTCGAACAATCAAAGTTCAAAGCTAAATTGCAAAAAACTTAAGTATTCTGAGTTTTTTGTGAATATGCAATATATTCGGTGTATGCAAACTATGAAATAGAACCCCAAAAAATTGAGAAACCCTAAATTCAACCGACGTGGGACTTTCACAAATCATTGAGAATAGGCCTTCGTTTCAACATTCAAAGGTCACGATTCACTCCCAAAACACATCAAGGATCAGAATCGACCCAGAATTGGGTCAATCCATCTGGCTCCTCATGAACCAATGGAAACTCAGTATTCAAATTGAATGCAAACAAAGACAATTTAAGATTTTTAGGGTTTTAGACCGTTGTGTAGCAAAAAAGCAAGAAAAAAATAAGGTTTAACACTTTGTTTGGGTTGAATCGTGGTGGAAACGGATGAAAAGTGGCAGAGCAATTAATGCTCTTACTACTTTCAGCCATGCAAAGTCTAAAGAAACCAACGTAGGTCCTCTCCTTTGCCTTTTTCGGTATAGATGATGTCAAAAGGGAGAAAGAAAAAGAGGAGGCGGCTAGGGTTTGCCCCTCCTCTTCGACGCTTTGAAAACAAATGAGGCCTTTAGGGTCTGTTTCTGTTGTTGTTGTTGTGTTGATAGGAGTTGGGTCGGGTCATGGTCTAATTTGGACTAGGCGCGACTGTTTTAAATGAAAAGAAAGGGGGTACATATATATATACAAAGATATAAACGTGATATACATGTATACATGTGTATATACGTGTATATATATGCAAGGACTTGACCTTAGTTAAATAAATGGTCACAATTAAGCGATTCAATTAATTTAAATCCTCTAATTATGGTCAAACATGATTAATTAAACAAACTAACAAACATAGTTAATTATGCAAATGGACTCAAATTGCAAACATAGCTTCAATTGACTTTAACCCATGGAATAAGTCATTTCAATTATGGCCACATTTGGCCCAATTAACCAATTAAAGATAATTTGCAATAATGACCTCAATTGATTTAAACCAATGAATTTGGTCATTTCAATTAAGGCCAGAATTAGCTAAAAATTGATTATTTCAATTGTAGCCAGTATTAGCCATATAGCAATCAATTTATAAATTTTAACACTCAATTAATTATGGTTAATTTTAGAATTGGGGGGAGGGGGGGTAAAATAATTAATTTATTTAATTAATTAGATTCTTTGAGTTAAATGGAGTGAATGCGCTTGCTAATTGATTTTCTGGTAGCTTTAACAATTAAAAAAATAATTATTTCCAGTTCTCTTCTTGATTTATTTTAGCAAATGTTCCATATTAATTATAAAATATGTCAATTAATTTCTAAATGATTCATAATATTCCAAAGATCATTTTGCCAAATAAAATGGGAAAATATTATCTAAGTAATTTATAAAATCATTTTGACTTGCAGAAATAGTACATATTTCACTCCGTTTTAACATCTAAGGACTCTAGGTAATTAAAATAAATTAAGGGAGGTCGAAAATTAGGTTTCAACACTGTGTTGGTAAAAATGGATGTGACTAGGCCACATTCTAAAGCGATAAAGGTGATGGATCCTTGTGACACTATTTTTGACCAGTTTGTTAGCTATGAATGGTGGCCTCAATATTGCCCTGCATGCTGTCAGATTAGTCATATATTCCATGAACCAAAGCCTAAACCACAATAGAAACCAAAGAAAATCAAAGTAGAAAATAAGGGGCCTAAAGGGGATATTAAAAAGGCCTAACATGCTTGGCAGAATAAGAAAGAGCTTGGTCGGTTTGATGAGCAAGCTGGGTAAGAAAATGCTCAAGATGTTCATATTCAAGACAATGCAAATGAAGGATGGCAAGTAGCAAGAGGGAAAGCAGTTAGTAGAGCTTCAATGGCAAGTCAAGAGCAAAATGTGGAAAATGCAACTGGCTTTACCCCCCTCAATGATACTACATTCCAATAGATCTTTCAAGCTGCTATGACTAGTCATGAAGGTGGACAGAGTAGTACAAGCACAAGGATAAGGGCCCCTGATCCACCTACAACTTCTCAATGATCATAGCAATCTGGAATGTAAGGGGCTTTAATAAGCGTTTTAAGCATAAGGAGTTTAGTAGAATAGTGAATAAAGAAAGAATTACAGTTATAGTTGTGACAAAACATAGAGTAGCTAAGCAGAGGGAACCAAAGATTATGAAGCAACTTCTTCCAAACTGGAGATGGCATGATAATTATGATCACAATAATAGGGGCATGATTTGGCTAGCATGGGATCCTAGCAAGGTGGATTTGGTTATGTTGCATGTGCATCCTCAGTTTCTGCATTGTACACTGAAGGATCTTACAAATGCTTTGGTGTTTGAATTCACTGTTGTATATGGAAAGCATACCATTATAGATAGACAACCACTTTGGCAAGATTTAGAGGGCATGGATGTAAAAATACAACTCTCATGGTCTATCATGGGGGATTTCAATGTTATACTTGGAGAAGAGGATAGAATAGGAGGAAGGCAAGTTCAAGATGTTGAAGTCATGGATTCTAATAAGTTGTTAGATAACACTGGTCTAACCATCATGAATTCAGTTGGAAGATTCTTCCCCTGGACCAATTCTCATGTCCATAACAGGATTGACAGGGCACTGGTCAACTCTGTTTGGATGAACATTTGGCCCCAGGTGGAAGTTGAAGTTAAAGATCCACAATTCTCAGATCATGCTTTGCTGAGTGTTACTATTGGACCTGTCCAAAGACAAGGGGCTAAACCTTTCAGATTCCTAAATCATCTATGCAAACACAAAAAAATTATGAGTATTGTACAGGAGACTTCGGAAAAGCTTGTTCACAACACTAGCATGGCTAGAGTATGGACAAAGCTCAAACCAACAAAGGAGGTAATGAAGAGTCTTAACATACATGAGTTCTCCATAGAAGAGAATAGAATCCAGGATACTAGACAGCAATTGCAAGAGACTCAAGAGAAGCTTATAGTGATTTTTAATAATCCCAGCTTATTTGCTCAAGAGAAAGTATTGAAACATGAGCTAGAGAAGTGGATTATGGTGGAAGAAAGCATCCTCAAACAGAAGTCAAGGGTGTTGTGGCTGAAGCTAGGAGATTCTAACTTGACATATTTTCATGCTAACATTAAAAGCAGGATAGCTCAGAATCACATTACCAGGCTAGTGTCAGCTACAGGAGAGTTGTTAACAACTAACTTAGAAATAGAAAATGAAGCAATTGGGTTTTACGTGAACCTACTAGGGACATGTGCAGAACAATTTCCTGAAATTGATCCTAGAGTGATGACTTCTGGGAAAATACTACATAGGAATCAACAGGTCCAACTTATTACTCCAGTTACAAGAGAAGATGTGAATGGGGCACTATAGGATATCTCTGAACTAAAAGCTCCAGGTTGTGATGGCTTTAATGCTTGTTTCTTCAAAAGCACCTGGTCTGTTATAGGAGAGGACATCATTTATGCAGTGTTGCAGTTCTTCCAAGATTCCAAATTGTTCAAAGATATCAATTGCACCACAGTCACTCTAATTCCAAAGTTGCAAAATCCCTTTTCCATCAAAGAGTTCAGACCAATTTCCTATTGTACTATGCTTTACAAGATAATATCTGAAGTGCTCACTGAAAAAATGCAAAGTGTAATGGATTGTAGTTAGGTAGGACTTGTGCCAGGCAGACTTATCACTGATAATATACTCTTGAGTCATGAGCTGGTGAAGGGGTATAAGAGGAAAGGTATGTCACCTAGATACATGCTCAAAATTGACATGCAAAAAGCCTATGACGCATTTTGTGATTAGCATTGTTGAACACTTGGAGTGTCTTGTGACGACTGCACCTTTTGAGTGATTTTTAGGTTTTCCAAGTGATACACAATATGTTGCAACATGTTGTATATATAGTGGGAAGCATGTGAGATAGATAGAGACCACTCATTCAATATTTGACCTAAAGCATGGGCCAGCTCAACTGCTGTACTTTTGCAGTAAGTAGCTCGGCTTTACAACTATCTCTGCTTACCGTGCAAGGTGCACAGAGAGCAGATCACAGACCAGGTCTCTATCTGGTTCTAAATTAGTTTGACAATCATCAAAACACGAATGCACTTGGGACTATCAATTTCCCCCTTTTTGATGATGACAAACTCATAGACTGATGTTCCCCCTGAGAACCAGCTTCTCACTTGTTTCCCCTGCAAAATAGACCATCATTATCAAGGCACCTGCAACATGTTAGCAACATAATACCAATTTCAATCCAGCCTTCTAGTTTTTCCCCTTTTCTCAACACACCTTCCCACACTCATCGGTTATGAGCACATATCCAGCTCAGCACATACATTACTTTCTCATTTCAGCAACATAAACTAGTTTTCCCCCTTTTGGAATCATCAAAAATAACTAAGGTACAGTGAGTAAGAAGGTCAGATGCATCAATACATAGCCACAGTATAATTAACAGTGATCAAAGCAATTTAGAGAAAGCTAGCAAGAACAAAGAGTGATCACATGACAGATAGTAGTTCAAATAGTACATACATATGTTAAATCAACTACTATTGTACCAACAGGAGGAGATAGGGAAACAAACCATCACATAACAGCATAAAACTATACAGCAAAGGAAATAAAGGATGGAGACTGGGAAGAGTTTGCTTAGGAGTAGGTTACTGTGAATGATTTAGATTGTGAAGAATCCCATCAATTCTATCAATAATTTCACCCTGATCCTGAAGCATGTGGTGTCGGAGTTCTTCCACTCTTGCTTTCAGCTGATCCTTCAGGAGAGCATTCTCAGCCTTTAGCTGTTCAATTCTGTAATTTACTGCCTTTAGGGCTTCGGTCAGGACAAAGATGGTGGAACCCGTTCCTTCAGCGACACATTCGCAATCTTCTAGATTAGCCATAGAGAATGTGTTATTTGTTGTTCCTAAGGTTGCTTTTCCAGTTCTTACGTTGAAGTGCCCAAGCACCTTTGTCAAGAAGAAGCCATAAGGAAGACCAGGTTTATCTTCCCTAATGTGCACTACTTTGATCATTTGTCCGATCATGATGGCTGGTAGAATGATCGATTCAAAAGCTGATAGTGATTCCATGAGAACCAAATGTGCCGGAGTGATGTTAGCCCTTCCTCCAGTTCTTGGTATGAGTACTTTGTCCATAAATTCAAGGACTAGTTGATAGACAGGCGGGATCTCTCTTTTGAAGAGTTTTTTTTTTTGTGCAAGTTGACGATCTATTTTTAACAATCACATTTTTAAGGAGGTAGAAGCTCTTCCAGTCACATCCCTTACCCCTACAATTGGTACTCCTAGAATTTTTGCCAGCGTTGATTCATTCGAAACAAAATTTGTCACATTCACTGTTAGAGCCAATGTGCTATTATCAAGCTGACATAGGTTTTCATACAGTTCATCTACTTCAATTTCGTATATGCAAAGAGTTGGTGGAGAAAAAAGATGAATCCAATTTTGAAATTCCAACATTTCTATCAATTCTTTCATGCCAGTCTCCTCCCCCAATCTACTATCAATCATCATTCCAAAACGAACTTTTTGTTTCCAAAGGGATGAGTTTGATGTTGATAGGTATGAATTTTCACAGTAACAATGGAGTAGTGTAGTTGACTAGAGTAGAATAACTCAGATAAAGATGTGGATTTCCCCCAGGTTCTGCGGTTACCGCCTCCAAGAGAAACGGAGTCGCTAGTATTTTGGTTTGAAGAGGTTGGATCATATGAGGATGACACAGGAACCATTTTTCTTTAGTTAGATATCAGTATGTCACACTAGGCAGTCTTAGTAGTGGGAAAGAGATGTGAAGGAATGTGAACCAGAGAAGGCATTATGTAAGAGAGAGAGAGAGATTAACAGTGAACAAACGCGAGAGCCTGTAGTTGTTGTTAAGGTGTCAGATATGACTATTCAGAGTGGATATAAGAAAAGGCGTATTGGTTTAGAATTAAAGCATTGATCTAGGGGATTCGTGCTTTTTTTTTTACTTTTGAGGTGGGAGACCCTAGACCGACTTGGTACTATAAGTAGTTAAGAGATATATGAGAGTGCTGAGAGTAACCTGAGTCACAAGGAAACTGGGTCTCTGGACAATCTTGACAGTGCTGAGCAGCAGTTCTGAAAACTTGAACTTGTTCATGCGCAGTGTTGTACTATACTTCTCATTTGTGAAGGCTTTGAGGAGATTAATTGATTATTTCCTTTATTCTCTCTCTCCTCAGCCTACACAAGATGTCAGTGTTTGGATTTGGGAACCAAAATTATAATTATAGAAGGGATAGATCAGGTTCCTTTTTGCCCAACCAGGCAGCACATTCCCTTTCTCCTTTTGAGGTCCTTTCTTTTGAGAACCAGTTTCTTTTGTACCAAACTTACTCTCCTTGTGATAAACCCTCTATTCCTCTTAACCAATTTGATTCTTGCATCACAAAACTCCTTGTAGTGTCCTGCTCGTTCACAATGGGTGCAAAAGCAGTTTTCAGTGGAGGAGACATTCTTGCTGTGGGGATTGTAGGGGATCTTCTCTTTGACAAAACCACTTCCTTCTTTATCACTTCCCTTACTTTTGTACATGGAAGTGATCACATCAGAAGACCATGTCCACTTGAGAGCTCTGTCAAGATCATACTTGAATTTATTCAAGTCTTCCTTTAACTGCTTGCTTCTCTCAATCTCAGTAATGAGACTCAGTTTTTCCTTTTTTGAGTTCATCTTTGAATTCCAAGTGAGCTCTACTGGCTTCGCCCTTTCCTTTAATATGTGCCTTTGTATCCCTTTCCAATTCCCTTTCCAGCATAATATTAAGCTGATTAGTCTCATCAACTTGTTCCCTCATCTCTCCAATTGACACCAACATCTTGTCTCTTTCGAGTTCAGAACCACTGATTTTATGAATGATTGCACCTTTCTCAGCGATAAGGGCATGATATGCATCAATTAGCATACCTGACAGTGACCTGCGTATATTCTGAGAGTAGGCTTTCATTTTCTTCTTTACCTCAAGAAGATTTACCTCTGCATCTTCATTACTATCATCACTATCATCTGAGTTTGATTTTTCCATGAGTGCAAAAATTGACTCATACTTAGAGGCTTCATTTTCTATGACCACCATTGATGTGTTCCTTTTTTCATCATCTTCTTCAGACTCACTTTAAGAGTCCCTCAATGCAGCAAGTGCTTGTTTTATCATAGCATTGGCAGCTTCCTTTCTTCTGAACTTTTTATCAGGAAATTGGTTCCTTCTTGCAGTTCCGTCGTAGCTGTACTGCTTGTTTAGAGGGCACTCTTTAGCAAAGTGACCAGGTTTTCCACAGTTATGGCAAAAATATTTATTTCCTTTGAGATTCTTGTTAAAGCTTCACATTCTCTGGATTCCACCATTTTTCCAAATCAATTTATGGAATCACCGTGTCGGATATGCTAACTCTGATTCGTCGTCACTTGAGTCTTCCCTAGCTGCTTTGAGAGTTAGGCTCATTTCCCTTTTTATTTCATTCTTTTCTTCCTTCTTCATAGACATCTTCATCTCATATGTCTTAAGGTTTCCGACGAGCTCATCGACAGTCAATGTGCTGAGATCTTTGGCTTCGGAGATGGCATTTACCTTGCTGTCCCAGGAGTCAGGTAACACACCCAGCAACTTTCTTACCAGTTTTATGGTTGTGATGACTTCTCCCGTAGAATAAAGCTCATTTATAATAGATCTAGTGTGCATATCATGAATAGATTCTCCCTCTTTCATTTTGAACATTTCATACTCTGTGGTGAGCATGTCGATCTTGGAGTTCTTCACCTGTGTTGTTCCTTCATGAGCAGTTTGTGGAGCTTCCCATATCTCTTTAGTAGTTGAGCATACTAAGACTCGATTGTATTCATCAGGTCTTATTCCACACACAAGGATCTTCTTGGCTTTATAACTTTTCTGTACTGCCAGCCTGTCAGCATCATTGTATCCTTTCCTTGTTTTGGCAGTGGTTTGTATACCATCTTCACCTATGTGTACTAGAATATAGGGACTATCACAGATGATATCCCACAGTTCTGAGTCTTCAGCCATGATGGAGCCATGCATTCTAGTCTCCCACCACCCATAGTAGTTTTCGTTAAATCTGGGTGGCCTAGTGAAAGATTGACCTTCTTCCGTATTGGGTGGAACAACCATTTTACATATTCTTTCTAGGTGCTAACCTTTTAGAAAGCACCTGCTCTTATACCAATTGATATAGGCTATGCATCCACCAAACAGTATATGAGGGACCTGGTCGAGTACCAGTTCCCTTATGAAATGCAATAAGTAAAGAAGGCATTATTTTTACCCTGGAAAACTCCTTGCTGAAGGGATTAAAAACCATAAGCTACCTCAGTAGGATTTCAACTCCACTACACGAGCAACGTCAGGTTACAACTCTATAGTAAGCTAGGAATTAACTCCCATAATCCCTCACCCTTACAATAATGCTTATGCAACCTATGAACTAACCCCCGTAGTCCCTCCTCACTTGCAATGCTCTGATTGCAAGCGCCTTCACTTGACTAACTCTAGCCAAGGACCACTAAGGTTAACTACCTCTAGCCAACCCAACTAATACACCTTAGACTACACACTAGCCAAGGGTACCACTTAATACATTGAAAGGTAAACAGCCTAACAACTACTAAGAATTTTAAATACCTATAACAGCTTCTTATGAGAGAAGAGTAGGTTTACAAGTTAAAGCATATTAACAAAGCTTAAAGCAAACTAAGAGAATAAAGCATATTCGGTGTTGGCATAGATCCTTCAGTTTGTGATTAGCTTTGTTGAACATTTGGAGTGTCTTGTGAAGGCTGCACCTTTTGATTGATTTTTAGGTTTTCCAAGTGATACACAATATGTTGCAACATGTTGTATATATAGTGGGAAGCATGTGGGATGTATAGAGACCACTCATTCAATATTTGACCTAAAGCATGGGCCAGCTCAACTGTTGTACTTGTGCAGTGAGTAGCTCGGCTTTACAACTGTCTTTGCTTACCGTGCAAGGTGCACAGAAATCAGATCACAGACCAAGTCTCTATTTGATTCTGAATCAGTTTGACAATCATCAAAACACGAATGCACTTAGGACTATCACTTTTTATGCTAAAAAGGGTTTAAGATAGGACAATGTCATGTTAAATCCCAATGAAAATAGCCAACGGTTACAGAGGAGAGGACAAAGTGTAATTAAGAGAATTAAGAGGTGTAATTAAGAGGACTAAGAGAGTGGATTTTTTAGTTTTTGTATACAGCATATTATTAATTTTAAAATGAGGAAAAACTTCAAAAAATAAAAGAAAGATAAATGGGCTGGGTCGATTAAACGGGTGATTTTCTAAAGGAATCGGGTATTTAAAGTTGGGGGTGGGTTATTTGATTATGAGCTTGACACGTGTCTTGCCGTTAAATTTGAGGGCAAATTTGTGTCAATGTATAATGTGAGGGGTATATTTGGATCGAAAGTATAATAAGGGATATATTTAACCCTATTCTGATAGTACATGGTTATATTTGACCCTTTTCATTTTTATATTTTAAATCTAGAAAGAAAGAAAAAAATATCTTTATTCAAAAAAAAAAAAAAAAAAAAAAAAAACTCTTACCAGAAAGTATTACATAAGGGGGTTATCATCTCCATTCAACATGTGAAGAGGGTATTGTTTTCCAACCCTTAAATGTTAGAGGGGGGTAAAGTGAGATTCACTCTAAAAGAAACACACGTTTTTCTTAAAATATGATCCAAAATATTACTTAAATAGAATTTTCTTGTATAAAGTAAAATTTTAATTGATTTAAAAGTGTTAAATATTAGGACTTCTTACCTAGTTCAAATAGGATAGATTAAATAAGCAATATTTTAGTTGATTACAAAATCCTAAATATTAGGGAGATAATTAAATATTTTTTTTGTCTAATGTGAAATTAACGGTAGTTTCCTGAAACTCTTAAATATTATTATTAAATGATGAATTTATCCCATATGAAATCTAGTGTTAAAGACCTAAACAAATTTTAGAATAAATTAAATCACAAATATAAGTATACACGACATATTTAAATAGTTTAATTCTAACCAGTGTCACAGTACTTTTTTTCTCTTTTACGAATTACTAAGTTAACTAATTAATTAAGGCTACGTGATTTTGCTTTGGATTTACAAAACTTATAAATGACTAATTAGGTTTTTCTTTTGCCAAAAATAAGACAGTTTTCTTTTGCCAGAAATAATGCAGTTTTTATTTTGCCAAAAGTAAGGCAGTTTTATTTCGAAAGGAAATATATATATTATAATTGTATTATAGAGTTAATTAAATTATTAATTTGAGAAAAGTAGTAAATGACAATTTTGGTCTATTGTGGAGTCTTTTAATGAAGGCAAAAAGCTCAATCAACATTCGAAGACCCTTCGTGCTTTGAATATAGTACTAATTTCTATAGACGTGCGTTGCCACGTCAATCTTTAGAAATTTTGTGCAAAAGATGGTAACTTTTAACCGCAATGATATTCAGGAAACATTTAGCTGAGCTATGAACAAATTAATGACATAAGACATCTGCTTTTTTCCTTACTTGATATAGTTCGCCACGTTATACTTGTCCATAAAAAGTATGAGAATTGTATCCTCTCCACTTAGGTTCCAGCCCCAAGTTCAATGAAAAAAATAGACAAATATACCGCTGATTCTAGAAAGACTTACAAAGGTAGTGATTGGCTAATAGATTTGTTTTTATATGCTTAGCTATTTTATAAATATATTTTAACTTTTTAGTATGGTACGACCTTTTGCATGAATGATCAGTAACAAAATTCAAATGTTGACATATCACCTTATAGTTGTTGGCTTGTTGCCAGTAATTAGTTGTTAAAAAATTTAAAGTACATGAGTCTTAAATTATTTTCTGAATTACAAAGTTCTCGAAGCATGGCCCTATCTTCTGAGGTCTGCTTATGCCTGATTTGTTTTGGATTTTATGCTATTATAATATTAAAACATGCTATTCTTCTTGACCAGTTGGTTAGGATGGCATGTCCTGACATAATCCTTACTCTTTGTAATAGCGTTGCTTATGTATCATATTAACAATCTAGATATGGCGCAAAACCATGAAAATAATGACTATCTTCTAAAGGATAATATTATGATAGTATGTGGCACGACCCTGTCGAAGGGTCATGACGGGCACCCGGAGCTAACCTTCTGAGCACCTCTTAACATACTTCTCATAATCATATCTAGGTGGACCACAAGGATAACTCACAACTATCTTAATCTGTAAGGGCATGAGTCCAAAAGATAAATGCACATCTATATAATCATCATCAACTATGCCCATATGGGCAAGCCAACAAGGCTGCCACAAATGATATACAAAAATATGAACCGATGAGGTTATAGGACATCTAAGAATATACATCTGTCTACGAGCCTCTATATGGGTGCAAAGAATCATAATGACGGGACAGGACCCCGCCATGCCCATATATACACAAAAGAATAGTACCAGCTGAACTGTAGCTCCAGAACAAATGGAGCGCTCCTGTACAATCGCTGATCAAGCAACCTAGGGGTCTGGTCCGTCTCCCTGTCTACCTGTGGGCATGAACGCAGCGTCCATAAACAAAAAGTACGTCAGTACGAACAATGTACTGAGTATGTAAGGCATGAATAACAACATAATAAAATATGGAAGAAACATGAGATAGGAGAAATAACCTGTACAACTAATTTGCCTCTTAAGGATGATATCATGCATGCTTAGCTTTTAAAAAAAAAAAATCATACATATTATATATAATATAAGTGTTAGTGTTAGTGTTGCGGAACGTGCAACCCGATCCATATATCATATCATCCCGCGTCCGTGGTAACATTATAACGTACCCACTGCAGTAGTGTGCATATCTATGTGTTGTACCCGGCCGACTATAGCGCGGCTCGGTGTGAGAAAATAGATACATATATATAAAGCATGCATGAGAGCCCAAAAGAAAGCTATAACTTTTATCGGAGTGACGTAAGGTCGGTAACCTCCGATGTGTTGTTATGGAGTTATCGTCATCACTATATCTCATCTTGAAGGAATAACTATCATAAGACGAGATCAACAACAATGCACAAGATTAATAAGCATGCAACAAGCTCAATAATATCATGAGAACATCAAGAACTATAAGCTTTGGTATCTTTAGAAATGGAATCATCATTATGGAGGACATTTATCAACAATATCATAAGAACCTTGGAAGTCATAAGCTTCTAGCATTTTTAGGAACAGGGACATTATGGATATCATGTGTAGGTTCACAACAAAGGAATCATGCCTTAAGAAAGAAAGGGTTAGCCTTAACATACCTTTTCATCTCCTTAACGTTTCTCCTCCCAAGCTTACAAATGTACATTCAAGAGAATTTATGCTAACGTTAAGTCTTGAAAACACTCATAAGTTCAAACTAGAGTAATTTGTGAGTTAGCAAAAATTGGGCAGTATTTCCCCTATTTCATCTACTTCCACCAAATTCTAAATCAACTCCCAAACAATAATAACAACATCAACAATGCCATGATTAAGAGATTTCATTCAAGTTATACTCAATACAATCCCAAAACTTCTTCTCATAATAAATTTATAACAACAACTTCAACAAAACCCCTTATACACTTGTATACAACAGTTGCTCAACATCATTATTATCCCTCATAACGAGATTATGCTCAAACATGCTAATAATTATAGCTCAAGTTAATTTACTACTCAATATATCCTCAAATTCATATTTGAACTTCCTTTTTCACTTTCTTTCCTCAATCAAGTTGTATAACAACCAAATATCCTAAACAACATACAATAGATGTGAAAACTTACCTTAATCATCCAAGAGCAAGCTTTGGATCAATTTGTTCCACTAGAATAAAACCTCCAAATTCAACACCAAAGGAATACTTGGACTCTATAAACCCTAGTGAAACTTCCAACACTTGAATATCTTGGTTGATGCCTTTTAATCTTTGATTTCACTTGGGGTTGGTTAGATATGTTTAGAGGAAAGTTCTAGAGCTTTCATGAACTTTGGGAGATGTTGAAATGAGCTAAAATGAGCAAGGGTCAAAATATATCATAAAAAAAATCTGGCACCGACTCAGATTTACGGTCCACCTCTATAGACTGTAAAAATTATAAGGTCCGTATAATTGGACAGTAAAATCCAACCAGTGGTTCAACCCTTCTGGAACCAACTTACGGTGGGGGTCAATCAGATATACAGTCCGTATATCCAACCGTAAAACCCAACTTTTTCCTAAAACATATTCTTGTCGATTTGTTCAGCCTTTAATCTTTCCAACACCTGCTAAACATGAACTTAACCCCTTACAACTATAAGATAAACTTATCTAATCTCGTTTAACCTTGATAACTCCAATGTCCATGACTAGAACCACTAACACACGACGAATCTCAATGTACCAAACTACGAGGTGTAACAGTATGTATGTGTACTACTTAAGATTTTATCTTAGAAAATTATTTGGACTTCTATCCCCTTGTACGAAATAAATAAATTTTAACTTCACAATAGTTTGTAGTCTCTTCTTTCTCCACAATTACATTTTTGTGACCAAAATGCTAACAATGTTTCATAACGAACCAACAACTTAATACAACACCAAATGAATAACTCATTTATCATATCCATTTTAAGAAATAATTTGGATTTGAGAATGGCCTATGAAAGAATGTATTGAAAAATCTAGTTTCTTTTTTATTTTCTGCTGCCTCGTAATATTGATTTATATAGAAGTTCATAGAATTATTTTAATTCAAATCGTAGTTTTTAAAAATAATCTGTTTTGATGTTTGAATAGTTAATTTCAGATTAAAAGTTCTTCACCCAAGAAAGTAATAAAGATTTAGTGCTAACCGTATATAACTGCTTTTTGTTAGTAATCTTTTTTTATTTATTTATAATAGTATACAATTAAAAGATTTGGTGTTTTACTTTCTCCAACAACTTCAATTCAGGATTCTTATAGTAAGTATCTTGTTAAGTCTTAATAATCATCATAATTGTTTCTTCAAGGAAAGAAGATATAGTTGAGTTGATTTCCTTGTAGTAAAAGGATGACATTCCAAACGTTGAGTAGAGTTCCTAGTAGTAATAGGATAACATTCCTCACCGATATATGTTGGGTAATGTCACGACCCAAACCGATGAGTCGTGACGAGTGTCTGACCTCTAGCGACCAAACACCCCTATACTCATAGCTGAATCTTACTGAACATCAAGGGCCCATAAAATGACTTAAACTGATCTCATAATTAGGCGACATCATGAACTCTGAACAATCTGCATATATACATAAACGTGTTGAAGAACAGTGCAAGCCAACTAGGCTACTATATATACTATACACAAAAGAATAGAAGCCGACAAGGCTACATCGTCTGACTAATACATACAACTGTCTACAGACCTCTACTGGAATAAAAGCTGTAGAAAGGACAGGACAGGGCTCCGTCATACCCATATGCATATACATCTCCCAATCAAATGGAGCGCACTGACCACTGCTAGATATAGAGGTCCTACTGAGCTGGACCACCACCTATCGGTCTACCTAAACCTACGGGCATGAACGCAGCCCCCCGAGCAACGGGGAGACAATACGAATAATGTACTGAGCATGAAAGGCATAAGAACAACATGTATATATATATATATAAGAATCATAATAAGATTTGAACTCATAAGCTGAAATGACTATCTGCATGTACTTGTATGAACTAGTATCTACATGTATCTGCATAAATCTGTATAACTGACAATGCCTCTTGTGGGCGCATAATCTGCATGCTCATGCCTATCAATGTAGGTCATACATATGTATATGTGCGTCTATAACGCCTGTCAAGCCTCTATGGCATCCCATCATATCATACCGGCCTCTCTGCGGCCATCATCATATACATTGATGCGGTACGTGTAGCCCGATCCTTATATCATCATAGTGCACTAGCTGATCAGGTGGTATTGCATGTATAACGCCTATCTCTCTTCTCATACCCCACATATATCTATTATTCGCGTATATAACGCTTTCCGGTCACGGGTCAATGTACTTATATATATAACTGGACCCATGAACAGAAGGAACAATCATAAACGGGGTTCATGAACATCAAAGACTGAAGTACTCCTAATATTTCTAAGAGTAGAGTAATATGGAAGCTCGCTTACTTGCTTGTTGGCTCATATCATAGGATCATGCCAAAAGAAAGAAAAGATAGCCTTAACATTCCTTGAAGTATATCCAATCGTCTAACTTCTACCTCTTGAACTCGTAAGTCTACAATCAAGATAACGTAGGCCTTAATTAGACTATTTACCTCACCTACTAATCATTTTGAATACGAATAGAGCTTAACAAATTATGGGCAACATTTTCCCTTATAAGCTTAACAATCCTTCAACTTCCCATTCAATCCAACATCAACCACAACAACAATAACAACACTTATATATATAGAAATATACTCAAATCTATTCCCAATCATCTCTTAAAATAGCCCCAAATTACTATCTTAACCTTCATCAACTTACCACTTCCACAAATACCCTCTCTTTGCTTAAAACCACTAAAATCCTTGATAAAGGGTAGAAATCATTTGCATACCTTGAGGGGTCTAAGATTCCAAGAATCACTTCAACTCCAACTTCCTAAGCTTCACAACCTTGAAGAAGCCCTAGAAACAACCTTCTTCTTGACAAGCACGGGTTCACGGGCCTCGGATCTTACCAAATCTCCACTAATAATGATGGAAAATGTTGGGAAAGAAAATACTAGGGTTTCTCTGATCTGGAATGGAGGATGTCTGCAGACTTCTCCGGTTCAGTTCAGATCGCGTCGATTTGATTCGTTCAACTTCTAATCTTGTAAATTGCCAGGAACACCTGCTAGTACCTTTATACACGGGGTAAAACACTTTCTATCTCCAAAGCTCGAACTCGAGTCTCTGTTCCCAAGGCATACCCGACTAGGAAATCATAGGTTCTACTACGACGCAAACGAGAGGCGTAACAAGTAACATTAGTAGTAGTAGATAGTAGCCCTAATTACGTGAAGTAGTTCAATAAGAAATAGAATTATAATAACTCGTTAAGGGTATAAATGTCGTTCAATATTTGAAGGATATTTTGGTCAATCAACATTTATATTCATGTTTTCATAATAACTACTTTCTATGTTCGTGCTTTGCAGGGCCGGCCCAAGGCCAAAGCCACTAAAGCAATGGGTTTGGGCCCCATTTTTTATTAAGTTTTATGCTAATTTGTTTAAAATTTTATTGTGTCTTGTGGTGCTTTTATGTAGCTTCTAAATATGTAAATTATTTTTCAAAAAACTGAAAAATTGTATGTCTGAATTCACGATAAAATAAAGAACTTGGACTCTTGAAATTCAAATTGTGTCACATAAATTGAGATAGAGGGAGTGCACACTATTTATAAAAGAAGAAAGGAGAAAAAAATTAGTTGCGTGATTGATTAGCTATATTGTCAGTTGATGTTTTTGCGAATTAATTTATTTGAAAAAATTGTTAACAACTTTGCATTGTACTTGAGGATTATAAAACAATAATTAATGACTTCGCATCTAAAAAAACTAGAAAAGTAGACTTTAAATAAAAGTATATATGTTGATCTTTATCTTTAAAAATAAAATAAAATTATGCCTCTCTCTAAAGTTTAGTTTTAGACCCCCAATCTTGTTGAGATGGCTCTAGTGCTTTTCACGAATATATCCTGCTTTAAATGCTACGAAATGCATACATAAAATATAAATTGTCTACTGCTTCTATATTGTAAAAATAATTGTCATCCTCAACTGTACAAAGTACAATGATCAATTCCCTAAATAGAAATTAGCTTTTTTTAAAATAAAATTACCTATCAATAGTTTTTTATTTACAAAGTTATCATTTATTAATTTCAATATGGAAATCAACCATTAGAATGATGGCTCTTATCTTCTTCACCGTTGCTTTTTCTCCTTTATCTCTCCAAGTCGTTTTTTTTTTTTTTCAAATCTCACCAAATCTCAAATAAAAAACTAAACATTTTAATTTAAAAAAAAAATTGGTAAATTTAATTAAATCCTCTAATAATAAACACTTCTCTTTTCTATTTTTAGAATTGAATTTTTTTTTACTTATTAATTATTACTATTGTATAAAGATTTATAGTACCAAAAACAATTAGGACAAAAATTAAATATAAACCAAATCAGATCTAACCTTCATCTACAAACGATAATTAATGTTGTTGAAAGTAAGACCATTACCAGAGGTTTAACTTAACGAAACGAGGGTCATTGGTAGCTATTTTATTCTTTTCTTTGAATTAATCTCATCGTTAAATAACACTTAATTAGGAGTTTCCCTTAACTATAACTAAGCGTAACTATTGTATGAGTCCTAGTAGAAAATAACTTTATTAAATAATATGAATCCTAGCAGGTATGTAATACAAATTCTTAATTTTACAATTATATCCAACATGGAATTGCCTCTTTAGACATAGTATTTTAGTTAAAGGGTATAAAAGTTGTTCAATATTTGAAGGATATTTTGGTCAACTAACATTTATATTCATGCTTTTAAAATAATACAGACTAGTTTCTACAAACGTGCAGTTGCACGTTATTCCCTAACAAAAAAAAATGTCTGACAATCCCTAATGTAAGTTAAAAAGAAATAGATAGAAATTGTAGCTGCAATTTAATTTTCTTCCGACATAATTGATCAACTTTTGAATTTTAAAATTTATGTTTATAATTCTCAACTTGAGGTGCTGGCTTCATTAATAAAATTTGGATCTTACTATCAAGTACCTTAAATATAATTAGAGCTCCAAAGCGGTAACTCTAATGATAGTGTCAATAGCTAAAGGAGATTCCTAAAAAAGAAATCATGCCGAAGCTTTTGTAAATATACTTAAAAAAAGAATTGAATGGATACATAATACGCAATAATCGCACAACATATTTTCATCTACTAATCATCAAAACTCCATAGCTTAATTATTTGAAACTGTTAAGTTTTGTGATTATGTAGGCGAATCCGATTTCTTGTTGTCTTATGTATATTCCTAAAAAAGAAACCATGCCAAAGCTTTTGTAAATATGCTTAAAAAAAGAATTTAATGGATACATAATACGCAATAACCGCACAACATATTTTCATCTACTAATCATCAAAACTCCATATCTTAATTATTTGAAACTGTTAAGTTTTGTGATTATGTAGGCGAATCTGATTTCTTGTTGTCTTATGTACTCAAACAGTAGCTTTATGTTGGTAGGAGAATCTGATTTCTTGTTGTCTTATGTACTCAAACAATAGATTTGCGTTGGTTGTGCACCCTAGATTGTCCAAAAGTTCAACGTATAGCGTTTTTCATCATTAATATATTTTTCTGTGTCATAATGTTTGATAATATACATTTCGGTAAAAGAAGACATAAAAAAGCCGTTACATAACAATAATCGAAATGAATAGCAAGAATAATTTACATCATTCAAAACTAAAAGTCGTTGCCCAAAATTAAAAAAATTACAAAAAATAAAATAAAGAGAAAACCCGAACCTGTACTAAGCCGACGGTGAATTAGGGCAGCCATGGATAGTTGGAGTTCGTTGAAGAGTATTACTGGGAAATAAGTGGGAGACAATATGTAATCCTTCTTTTGAATTCATACCATTAGTATACTATGATCAAGTAATACAGTATGTCTCAAACTACAATTTGTACAAATTTGTTAGTGTAGAGTAGTCATTACTTCTTGAATTGGGAGTTCTTTAGCAAAATTTTGAAGTTCCCTAATATGTATGAAAATCAAAATTTTGGACGTTGACTTCAAATCCCAATAAGGTCTTTAATATGACAATTTTATCCAACGTAGAATAGTCACTATAAACGTGCAATTTGCACGTTATTTCCAGTCAATCTCAATCATAGTAAAAAATATTAGATAATATTATTTGTAATTATATATATTTATTTTATGAATTACAAAAATATTACTCTAGTATAGGATTGTATCTACTTAATACTTCTTTGAAATTTATGTTTTCGGTATTTATCTTTTTCTTCTTTTTCCCTATATAGAAAATATGTCACGATTAAAATAATTTAATATTAGAGATTAAGTGATCCTAAAGCCTACACGTGGCAATCACCGTCTAGAGGTTAATTAAAATTATGTAATTCACTTGTCTGTGACCTTATTTTATAAATTCAATTGTTAATCTTTAATTTAGATTTTAGGTTAAATTTGTCAGAAAAAGCTATATAAAAACATAAAATCTTTCGAGAAGTTTGCCGAATTTTGTTAATTTCTTTGTGAAGTGGTAGTACCAAAGCTTACGATGGAGAATGTGGAACAATGAGCTTATTTTATAGAAGTGTTTGGCTCGCATATCCAATTAAAGTGAGAGTACAATTCATTTAAAAAAGAAAAGGAGTTCAGCAGAAATAGAATTAATTAATAAATTAGTAGTACTAGATGTTGTTATTATTATTAGTAATAAGTAGGCGTTTGGACATGTAATTTGAACCCATGGTTTGAAACCATGAGATGAAATCAGCGTTTGGATATGCATTCCATCTCATGGTTTCAAACCAAGGTTTGAAATCCCAGATCATCCAAAAAGACACGATTTGGGTTTTAACCCATGGTTTCAAAAATTTTAAATATAAAACTTGACCCATAAGTTTATATTTTGTAAAAAAAGACCCATAAGTTGGTAGATATTTTTAACAATTACTCTGACCAACAATTTACCAACCTTTATTTATGTCTACCATGTAAGAGGATTATATTAAAGAGTAGTTACATTACAATTCATATTAAATTTTCTTTTTTATTGAACTAAAGTTTGATCAATTAATGTTGTATTTTTTAGAAAGGTCTTCTAGTAGCGTATTAATTCTGCTATGAACTATGACTTGCTCATTTGGTAAGATTGTATAAGAATTGAGAATATTTTGATAGTTTTCACAACTTATGGGGTTTTTATGTCTATAAGAAAAAATACAACTTAAGAAATCCAAATTGCATGTCCAAACATGGTTTCAAATCATGGTTAAATCTCATGGTTTCAAACCATGTCCAAACGGCTCCTAATTGATGTTTAGGTAGTTCCATAGAGATAGAATTAGTAAGTAGTACTCCCTCCGTTTCAATTTATATGAGCCAATTTGACTAGACACGACATTTAAGAAAGAGGGAAAACTTTTGAAACTTGTGGTTCAAAATAAGTCTTGAAAATTTGTGTGGCTGTAAATCATTCATAAAGTGAATTTGTTTCCAAATTAGGAAAAAGGTCATTCATTTTGGCACGAACTAAAAAGGAAATAAGTTCAAACAAATTGAAACAAAGGGAGTAATAGTTAGTAACGTTAGATTAGTAGTAATAGATGTTCTGTTAGGTAGTTCATTAGAAATAGGATTAGTATTAGTAATGTTAGTAGCAATAGTAAGGATGTAAAAGTCGTTTCAATATTTGAAAGATATTTTGGTCAACCAACATTTATATTCATGCTTTTAAAATAGTATAGATAGATATACATAGATAGATTAACACTTCTTTATCATTTTCTCATATATGACATAGGAAATAGATTTGAGTCTATACAATTCTATGTACTATATTCTTCCTTATTTAAACTTTTCTAAAAATATAAAAGAAGATAATAAATAAAATAACCCATTTGTGAGAATATTGTAGCACGAATATTTTAAGCAAACTACAAATATTGAGCTTTTGCTTTTTGGAAGAAAGCTTCAATTTGGAACACTGCTACGATTTAACATCAAATATAAATAAGAACCTATCATGTATTTTTGATTAATTTGAAATAGTGTATAGAGAAACCTGTCCTGACGATGAAAGTAATAATTAGTGACCAAAAAAAATAATAGTAAACTTTATAGTACAGTAAGTATATTTTTCTATTTTTACTTTTAATAAATCTAAAATCAAAATTTTGAAAAAATATATGACATTATTTAGATAATATGTCAAACAGTAAGAGCCTGTTTGGATTGACTTATTTTAGGTATTTTTAAGTCAAAATATCTTTTAAGTAGTTTTGTAGTATTTGGGTAAAACAAAAAGTGCTTTAAACCTTTTATTTTAAGCCAAATTAACAAAAATAAGTCATAAGTTAGAATTTCTAACTTTTGACTTTTGGCTTATAAGCCATAAATCGTAAGCCCATCCAAATAGGTTCTAAAGGTGAAAATCAAAATGACACAACAGAAAAAAAGGGGAAAAGAATCAAAAATGTCTCTCTACTTTGGGAAAAGGGTTAAAAATATCCTCCATTACAAATTTGGGTAAAAAATACCCTTCTCGTCATTAAAGTTTTTAAATATATCCCTGTCTTAATAGAAATCCCCAAATAACTCGATTTCATTTTTAAACCCGAGCCAACTACATAAAAAACCCATATGGGTTACCTGCTCCTATGCCTAGTTGGGTTGGGTTTAAATAAAGCGGATTTAAAAATAAAATCGAGTTATTTTGAGAATTTCCGTTAAGACAGGGGTATATTTAAAAACTTTAATAACGGGAGGGGTATTTTTTTACCCAAATTTATAATGAATGATATTTTTATCTCTTTTCCCAAAGTAGAGGGGTATTTTTGATCCTTTCCGCCCCCCCCCCCCCCCCCTCCCCCCCAAAAAAAGAGCATACAATGAAAGATATGTTAATGTAAGGGTATCAAATTCATATTCTGAAATAATTTTAAAATAAATTAAGTAAATATCAATGCCTAAAAGTATCACTCCATAATTAATCTAAATGATCAAGGAATTTGGACAAAAAAAAAAGGTTTAAATATGTATTTTAAAAAATCATTTCTTGAATGGTTAAAAATAAAAATAAGAATTTCATGTTGATAATATCATTAATCAAAATTATAACTCAAAATTACATGTTTCAAACAAACAGAAAGAAAATCTAAATACTTATTACACGTAATTCAACAATTAAGTTAATGTAATAACACTGTTTTTCATTTAAATAAATGTTGTCTCTGTTTACCCCGAATTTGGATAATCAATTAAATTTATGAGTGAGTTATAAGATATGTGGTTGAACTTTAATCTATTTTGATTGAGAGAAAATGGAGTGGGATCAGCTATGAATAATCTAAATAGTAATTGATGATTTATACTAAACGTGTATGCCAATATATTGAGTATCGTTTGATTGAACAAATCTAAAGAGGAACACAATAAATCCGGACAAAAATCAGATATTAAGAGGGAGAGATTTATATTTTTGCTGTTACAAATATTCTAGAACTCAAGAAGCCAACCCCTAAAAGTAGGATAATGACCCCTATTTATAGTTTTTGCCTCATGGGTCTCATACAACATAAAACCCTTTTGAATAAAGAAAAACCTAAAAGGATAAGGTTGGTCGTACGATCTGACACCCGTACGATTGGAAATACAATGTGGCAGAACGGTCTTGACGCGTGGCAATTATGTAACGGATTACCCGGGCCAACGGCCACGATCAACCGGGCCAACGGCCACGATCAACCGGGCCAACTGTCACGATCAACTCGGCTATGGAGAAACGGACCAAACAATGTTCTTCGCTTTCTTCGGTTCAAGCACCCCTTCGGTCCCAAAAGAAAGTCTTCATGCTCGTTCTGGCTTCTTTCTTCCCTCGGTCTCCGATCTTATCGGTTTAGCATATATCCGATTTTTACCGTATACAGATAGTCCCCACACTTTTCGGGCCGTAGTTTACCGGAGTAACGGGAAGTGGATGAATCGAAAAACCGGTGGTTCCATATGCTCGTTCTTATCTTTTCATTTTGGCGAGAACAGTGTGTCACATCCCTCCGTCATCAGCCACGTGTCTCGCACCAGACGTTCAGCTCTGACAACCGCCGTAGCGCACGTCATTTCAAGTCACTTCTCATTAATTATGAAACACGTGGCACTCCCGGTTGGCTGGGATCTGCAACCGCCTCGATCCCATGTCTATATAATGTCTTCTTCCACTTCACTTTTTCATTTTACGATCCATTCTATTTCATCATCTTCAATTCTTCATTTCACCTCTTCATTTCGTTTCTTCTAATCACCTTTCATCTCATATTTCTCGTTGATTCACTGCTTGTATTACATGAAAGGAAACAACTTTGCCAACTTCTTCACTTAGCCATTTTTGTTGAGTGTGCTGCTGCTGCTTCTTGTTACTCTTTTTCCATTTCGAATTTTTTCTTGACTGTTTTCTCCCTCCTATTTTTCTACTTCTTTTTCGAATTCACCCAGTCTCCTTTTCTATATTTTCAAATGTCTGCTAACACCGAAACCACCTCCCATGATGTTCCCTCGGTTTCTTCTCAAGGAACCGAGCCAACTTCTCAACCCAAGGGGAAGGTCACCTTCGAACCCACTGCCTTGGACATTGTACCGTCCAAACCTAACTACAACAAAGATTTCGAGATCGAGAAACCTTCTCTGGTTTCCGATAGAGGGTTTGATGTAAGGCGGTACCCCTCGTCCATTACTGAGGACAAACTCAATTTAGTCCGGGCCGATTGCGGATAGGATAACCATCCGGTTCAATTTTTCACCCCGGACCAGATGAGTCAGTCACCGACCATCGGGAGGGCTTCTTGTATGTTTATACTTATCCTTTCACCCTCAAGCTCGACCCCCCGATCGATCCGGTCATCTTAGATATGTGCCGGACTTACAACGTTACCCTGGCCCAGATTGGTCCGCTTGTTTGGAGGACCGTGGCCTGCCTCCGGCTGTTGGCCAATAATACGAAAAAGGAGTTCACGCTGGCCCATTTCATACGGTTATACTCCCCGAGGTTGTTCCAGGGCGGTTGTAATAAAACTCGCTAACCGTAGCCAGAATTCGATTTTTTCAAAAATGGACGAAGATAGAGACCGGGGCTGGTTGGAGCGTTATGTCCGGGTGAGGACCAAGGATATTATTCCGGCCAGTTACATGCCCTTTCCGGAGTGGTGGAATGATAATCGTAAGTTCCAGTTCTTCTAATAATTTCTTTTGAATGCTTTGTCAAACTCCAGTTCTTCCACATTCTCACTACTTGTCCTCTTATTTATACTAGCCGTGAGTTGGATACCTCCGGCTGTTCAGAACCTCAACGAATGGGTTACTGCTCTCCTCAGCCAACATACCCACGAAGGTCGGACATGGGGACTCCTTTCTCGTGGCCGATGGGTCGCCCAAAACCACGGTAATACTTTGTTTCTATTGGTATTCATGACATTTTTCTACCTCTCCTTTGTGTAACATCTTTGGCTTTCAGGTTTGCCCAAGGGCTCGGTGGACCCGAGATCGGAATCAATAGCTGAACCCGCTACGTTGGAACTCGAGTTCGACTCAGCGGGTACATCTCGTATTCTTGCTGCCGCCAACAAGAGAAAAAATCCCTCGGACAAAGGGTAGAAACCGAAGAAGAGGGCGAGGAGCGTCGTTAGGACTTTAAGGGATGAAACAGAGCCCGAGCTCCTTGTTCAAAGGATTGGTGTGGCCCCTTCCGTGGCTTCCATTCCGGAGGAGGGTATCCCCGTCTCATCACTTCCTTCAGCCGGGGAAGGACCTTCAGCTCCGGCATTATACACAGGTGGGGAAGAAATTCATTACCCGACTCCTCTAAGGTCGATTGAATTCGTTGATATTTCAGGTGATACTTCTTCCGAAGAAACCCCTCTGCAAAGGACAAGAAGATATGGGAAAGCACCTGCTGCCGAAGCCGGTCAAAGGACTGAGCCGGTCCCCGAGACCGAAGTCCCCACGGATGTTGGTCCGCTGCCCGACCATGAGACTGCCGCAACTTTGGAAATCCCTGCCTTTGCCGAAACTGCTGAGGCCGCTCTGAGTTCTCCAACTCCGGCTTCAAGGTCGGATGTGTTTGATGACATGTTCTCAGACACTCCTCCTGCTACCGGCGAAGCTGCTGGTTTCGGACATCTCCCGATCCCTCGAGCCACGAGGGCGGCTAGCCGGACCACCGAGACTGGAGCTAGGGATAGCCTGGTGCGTGTCTTCCCAGCCCGAGCGTGGAACCCAGGAGGACCAGATCGACCGTAATCACCGTTCCCGAGGATTGTAGCTTTCTGTCTCGCCCGGTGGGAGTAGCAAGCTACCTGAGGCCGCTCGTCTCGGACTCGGACAAACGGAAGATGAATGGAGTCCCCTGGCAGTGTCTCATTAATGAGGGCATGCACACGGGCAATCAAGTAAGTTCATGAGCCATCCTTTGCATAATTCATTGAGAATTTTAGCCTCTCGCTTATCCAAGTTTTAACTTCTTTGTAGAGTGTGGTGCTTGTTAACGAAGCCTTCGTTCGTGCTCAGCAAGAGGTCGACGATCTCAACGGCCAACTCGATGCCCAAGGTCGAGAAACGGAGAAGTTTCAGCACCTTTTACGAGTGAAGGAGGATGAGCTGAACCGAGCAGTTACTCTTTCCAATCTCCAACCCGAGCTCGATGCGACGAAGGCCACCGAAAACCTTCGATTAAAGGATGAGCTGTCCGAGATGGTCGAAAAGAACCGGCTTCTAGAAGTGGACAAAGTCGGCCTTAGCCAGGACAATGCTCGTTTTTCCTCAAGGCTTGGTGAGCTAGAAACCACCTTCTCTCAACTTCGGGGGGAGCTGGATTCGGTCAAGTCCGATGCTACGAGCATGGCCGAGAGGCATCGGCAGCTCGAATCTGAAAGTGCCCGGTACAAAGAGCGGATGAGGGTGTTTGAGGAGAAGGCAGAGAACAGGGCCCGGATATGTGATGAGCTAAAAACCGAGCTCGAGGAGACAGTTGATGCTAATGACCTTCTCAAGGCCGAGCTCGAGTCGACCACTCAAATCCAAAAGGTCCTCGAAGAAGATCGGGATGAACTGATGGCAAAATTAGCCCAGGCTGAGGCCGATTTGGCAGAAGCCCTTCGGAGCGTGGAGGCCGCTGAGGCTCATACTACGATATCTGTGGAGTATGAACGGTGGAAGTCTCGGAGGATCACTCTTGAGCAAGCCGAGCATGGTTTTGCCGATCTTCCGGCCCTGATACTCGAAGCTAAAAGGGTCGAGGAAGAAGCTAAAAGAGCCCTCGATGCTGACTCCGAGCGGACAGTGTCCGAACACTCCGGATCCAGCCATCCCGGATAGACCTAGGCCTGTACTTAGCCTTTATTTTTTGCTTTTGTAGGGGTTCCCGGTGTAAAAACCTTTGTATAAATGAAAGATGCATTTTTCTTTTCTTTATTCTTTTATTAGATGTTTGTTATGACTTTTGCCCGAATTGTCGGTCCGTTTTAAGGACATGAAGACTCAGAGTCATTATTTCGGACTGAGCCTAAATATCGACTTTTCTCTTCATCCGGTACGTTTTTTCCGGGAATTTTGATGAAGTTTTTTGCCCGTGGGACTTATCCAATGCTTTGTGAATTCAGACGTCTCCGAATCACGATAGGCATTTTTTAAGGCCGGTATTTTCGTCTATTTTTTATGGCCGGTACTTTTTACAGCCTTAGCAAAATTTGATGTAGCAGTCCCCGTTCGAGGGAGTTTAAAGATTTTTGCTCGGTTCATTGTGACCTCGTTACCTTTGTCGAATTTCGACCGTAGTGCCCGGAATAGGGTATATGAATGAAGTGATGCCGAAATACAGTGATAATCACCGGGGTAGGGTGTTTTAACAAAAAGATATCTGAAATATCGTAATCCGAATTTTCGATAAATTTTTGTATTGCAAGCATTTTGTACATACATGATATGAGAATTTTCCTTCTGCTTTTGCCGTGGAAAATACTAAATGGACACGATTCATTCTGATCGTTTGGTCCTTACATCGAAACCTAATGCAAAAGGTCCGTCTTGGTTTTGCCGTAGCAAATATTGTGTGGACACAGTTCATTCTGATCGTTTGGTCCTTACATCGAAACCTAATATAGAAGGTCCGATTTTGATTTGTTGAGCTCCTCCGTTTTCAACTAACCGGGGTATAATAGTTCCCTAGCGCTTATCCGAGCTGCAAGATCGGGTAAGCGCTATTAAGCCCCCATTCGTAGGCCGTAAGCCCGAGTTTCCGGGCGTTGGTCCTTATCTTTGTCAAGTAACACGTTGTACTTATTGCCTCATTAAAAACCTTGTCAGAAAACCCATTTTGGGACAAAACCGTACTAAGGAAAAGAGTGCAACACGTGTTTTCAGACCTAGATTCTAGCTTTATCCGCTACTTCCTGAAAAAAATAAAAAGGGTTAACAGTAAAACACGAGGTGTACATACCTTAGCAGTAGTATCTCTTCAAATGAGCGACATTCGAGTTATTGCGCAACCGTTGTCCGTCCATGGATTCCAGCTGATACGATCCTTTGCCCGTTACCTCGGTTATCTTGTACGGTCCTTCCCAGTTCGGACCCAATTTTCCTTCGTTGGGATTCTTGGTGTTTAAGGTAACTTTCCGAAGCACCAAGTCCCCAACTTGGAAATGCCGAAAATTGGCTCTCCGATTATAGTACCTCTCCATTCTCTGCTTCTGAGCTGCAATACGGACCAACGCGTTTTCGCGAAGTTCATCCGCGAGATCGAGTTTTACGGCCATGGCCTCCTCGTTTGACTCCTCGGTGGTATACCTGAACCGGAGACTCGGTTCACCAACTTCTACAGGAATGAGGGCTTCGGCCCCATAGACCAACAAGAAAGGTGTTTCCCCCGTACTCAATTTCGATGTGGTTCTGTAAGCCCATAATACCTCCGGTAGTATTTCCCTCCAGTGGTGCTTTGACGCTTCAAGTCTTTTCCTCAGATTTTGAATTATTGTTTTATTCGTGGATTCCGCCTGTCCGTTCGCACACGGGTGGTATGGAGTTGATACGATTTTCTTGATCTTCAACCCCTCGAGAAAATCATTGACTTTGCCGCCCACGAACTGAGGACCATTATCACAAGTTATCTCGGCCGGGATACCGAAACGGTATATGATATGGTCCCATATGAAATCAATGACTTCCTTCTCTCTAATTTTTTCGAAGGCCTGCGCTTCAACCCATTTGGAGAAATAGTCAGTCATAAACAGAATAAAACGGGCTTTACCCGGTGCCCATGGCAGTGGACCAACGATGTCCATTCCCCCACTTCATGAAAGGCCAAGGTGATACAACCGAATGCAGAAACTCCCCGGGCTGATGAATCATCGGGGCATGTCTTTGACACCCGTCGCATTTCCGGACAAAATTCTTCGAATCTTCCTCCATCCGGTTCTAGTAATAACCGGCTCTGATAATCTTTCGGACTAGGGCTTCAGCACCGGAGTGGTTGCCGCAGGTCCCCTCGTGCGCCTCTCTCATCACATACTCCGTTTCTCCGGGACCCAGACACTTGGCCAGGGGTCCAAAGAAAGACCGTCGATACAGTTGGTCGTCTACCAAGCAGAAACGCGTAACTTTTGTCCTTAGTGACCGTGATTCTTTTGGGTCACTCGGGAGCTTTCCATCTCGTAAGTAGTCGATGTACTTGTTGCGCCAATCCCAAGTTAAACCCATTGTGTTTATTTCAGCATGTCCGTTTTCTATCGCCGAATTCATCAAGTGCACCATAGTCCCGGGGTTGATCTCTTCCCCTTCGACTGAAGATCCCAAATTGGCCAATGCATCGGCTTCGCTGTTCTGCTCCCTCGGTACATGCTGCATGGTCCACTCTTTAAACCGGTGAAGTGTCACTTGGATTTTTTCCAGATACCTTTGCATCCGTTCGTCCTTGACCTCGTAGACGCCATTCACCTGGTTAACGACCAAAAGAGAATCGCACTTTGCCTCGATTATTTCAACCCCCATACTCCGGGATAACTCCAAACCTGCAATCATAGCCTCATACTCGGCTTCATTGTTAGTCAATTTAACAGTTCTAATGGATTGTCGAACGGCATTCCCGGCCGGGGTTCTAAGGACGATTCTTAGCCCGGAACCTTTAAGGTTCGAGGCTCCGTCCGTGTGTAGCGACCAAATACCCGAAGCTTTTCCCGAGGTTAGCAGAAATTCTTTCTCAACCTCGGAGACCATAGCCGGGGTGAAGTTTGCCACAAAATCGGCCAAGATCTGGGACTTGATAGCCGTACGGGGCTTGTATTCGATATCATATCCGCTAATTTCTACGACCCATTTAGTTAATCTACCCGATAATTCTGATTTATGCATGATGTTTTTTAAGGGATAAGTAGTCACTACACATATCGGATGACATTGAAAGTAAGGCTTCAGCTTTCTAGAGGCACTTACCAATGCCAATGCCAATTTTTCCAAGTAGGGATAACGGGTCTCCACATCCCCCAAAGTTCTACTTACATAACATATAGGGAATTATGTACCTGATTCTTCTCGGACCAAAACGCCACTTACCGCTACCTCGGAGACAGCAAGGTAGAGAAAAAGGCTGCTCATCCGCTTTTGGTGTGTGCAACAGCGGTGGGCTGGACAAGTATTTTTTTAATTCTTGTAAAGCTCTTTGACACTCCGGCGTCTAAACGAAGTCGTTCTTCTTCCTCAGTAAGGAGAAGAAGCGGTGACTCTTGTCCGAGGACCTCGATATGAAACGACTCAGCGCCGCTATCCTTCCGGTGAGCCTCTACACTCCTTTGACGTTATTCACCACCTCAATATCCTCGTTGCCTTGATCTTTTCCGGGTTGATTTCAATACCCCGGTTTGACACCATGAAACCCAAAAATTTGCCAGACCGAACACCGAAGGCACATTTTTCCGAGTTGAGATTCATGTTATACTTGCGGAGTACATCGAAGGTTTCCTGCAAATTCTTTAAATGGTCCTCTGTTTCCAGGGACTTGACCACCATGTCATCAATATAAACTTCTATTGTTTTCCCTATTTGTTCTTCGAACATCCTATTAACTAGGCGTTGGTAAGTTGCACCGACATTTTTTAATCCAAAAGGCATGACATTGTAACAGTAAGTCCCATATCAGGTAATAAAGGATGTTTTCTCTTGATCATCCGAGTGCATCCGGATTTGGTTATACCCGGAGTAAGCATCGAGAAAACTTAACATCTCATGCCCGGCCGTCGCATCGATCATTCTATCGATGTGAGGCAATGGAAATGAATCTTTCGGGCATGCTTTGTTTAGATCCTTATAATCAACGCACATTCGAAATTTATTACCTTTTTTTGGCACCACTACTACGTTAGCTAGCCAGTCCAGGTATTTTACCTCCCGGATAGAGCCTATTTTTAAAAGCTTCGTTACCTCATCCTTTACGAATGCGTGTTTTGCCTCTGCCATGGGCTTTCTCTTCTGCTTAACCGGGGGAAACCTCCCGTCTAAGCTGAGCTTGTGAGTTGTTACTTCCGGTGGCACACCTGTCATATCTATATGGGACCATGCGAAGCAATCGGCATTAGCTCGAAGAAATTCAATTAACTTGTTCCTGAGCTCCGAGGTTAACCACGTGCCCAGGTATACCTTTCTGTCCGGTAGATATTCGAACAAGATGATCTGCTCTAGCTCCTCTACTGTTGACTTGGTTGCATCCGAGTCATCCGGCATGACGAATGATCTGGGTACACCGAAATCATCTGCTTCATACCCTGGATCCAACCCTGTGTGCTTTGATTGCTATTTGGTGTCCTTTCCCCTGGTTGAATCTTCTTCCTTTTGATCCGATTTTTTGGGCTGAGCTGTCACTTCCTCGACCGTGAACATCTCCCTTGCAGCAGGTTGTTCACCTCGGATGGTTTTCATCCCCTCCGGGGTCGGGAATTTCAGCAGCTGATGCAATGTCGACGGCACGGCCCTCATGCTATGTATCCAAGGTCTACCCAGCAATGCATTATACTTCATATCTCCTTCGATTACATAGAACATCGTTTGCTGGATAGTGCCATCGATGTTTACCGGCAATGAGATTTCCCCCTTTGTGGTTTCGCTCGCCATGTTGAACCCGCTGAGTACCCGGGCTACCGGTACGATCTGATCAAGTAGCCTTAGCTGTTCGACCACTCTCCACCGGATGATGTTGGCTGAGCTACCTGGGTCAATCAAAATACATTTAATTTGAGTTTTAAAAATTAGAATAGAGATTATCAATGCATCATTGTGCGGTTGAATGATGCCTTCTGTGTCCTCGTTGCTGAAAGAGATGGAACCCTCGGGTATATAATCCCGGCTGCACTTCTCACGCACAATAGAAACCTTGGTTCGTTTCATCACCGGCCCTCGTGAGGTTTCGGTACCCCCGATTATCATATTGATTATATGCTAAGGCTCTACTGGCTCGACCCTTTTATGAGTCTCCCTTTCCTTGTAGTGACCTTTGGCTCGTTCACTTAGCAATTCTCGGAGATGGCCATTCTTCAGTAACCGAGCTACCTCCTCTCTTAGCTGGCGACAATCCTCAGTTCTGTGTTCATGGGTTTTATGATATTCACACATCACGTTCGAGTCCCGTTGACCCGGGTCTGACCTTAGTGGTCTCAGCCATTTTACATCCGCGATACGGCCAATAGCCGAGACGAGGTCCGAAGTGTTGACATTGAAGTTCTACTCCGATATCCTTGGCAAGTCTTTGTTGCCGGCCGAGCTTCCGGCATCGCTCCTGAACGAGAGACCTCGACTGTTCGATGGGCGCTCGACCCGTTTATCACCCCGACCAGAGAAATGACTCGGGCCAACCCTTGATTTTTCCGACCTGAAACTTGGTTTTTCCGAATGAGAATATGGCCGATACCTTTCCCTCGATGATCTGGCCTCCAGTTCGTAATTCTTCCTTGGTCTCTCCAACCTTTTGTTCATATTTACGAGCCCCGGGGGAAGCTCGAGTTGGTCATCCTCCACCCGAATCTTTGACTCGTATCGGTTATGAACATCCGCCCAGGTCACAACCTCGTACTCCAGCAAGTTTTCCTTTAATTTGAACGAAGCCGTCGAGCTCCGATGATTGAGCCCCTTTGTGAAAGCTTGTGCGGCCCATTCCTCCGGAACCGGAGGGAGCTCCATTCGTTCCCTTTGGAATCGGTTGACAAATTCACGTAGTAACTCATCGTCTCTTTGGGCTATACGGAAAATATCTGCCTTACAGGCCTGCACTTTTTTGGCACCAGCATGAGCTTTTATGAAAGCATCGGCGAGCATTTCGAAGGAAGTGATCGAATGCTCGGGCAGATGGTCATACCAAGTCAACGCTCCCTTTGACAGAGTTTCCCCGAACTTTTTTAGCAACACGGACTCAATTTCATCCTCTTCCATATCATTGCCTTTTATAGCGCAGGTGTATGAAGTCACGTGTTCCTGAGGGTCCGTTGTGCCGTCATATTTCTGGATATCCGGCATCTTGAACCTCTTCGGGATCAATTTTGGAGCCGCGCTCAGAGGAAAAGGCCTTGAAATGTATCTCTTCGAATCCGGTCCTTTCAGAATAGGCAGAGCCCCCGGTATTTGATCCACCCGAGAGTTATATGTTTCCACCCTCTTTTCGGTCGAGTCTACCCGCTTTGCCAATGTTTCGAGCATTCTCAGAACCTCGGTGGATGAACCGACTCCGAACCCATTGCTCTCAACCATCCGTGCCTCATCCCTTCTGGGTTCAGCAACACCCTTCGCCTTCTCCGGGGTCGTTTTATCTCTTTTGTTTTGCAACTGGGCTATTGCGATTCCTTGTTCGGCAATCGCTGCTCTCTGTTCCTGCAACATTTCAAAAATTAAACGTAAGTCAATATTATCATTCGGGGTATCCGGTTCGTTCCGGCCCTGTGTCCGGGACAAAGTAATTGAATTGTGAGTATTTAAAGGATCGGTGGCCGGCTGGGCGGCATTCTCCTGGTTCACGGTGTTTTGCCGATTGAGGCCCTCCTTTGAATTAACAGGGTTCGGGTCAGCAGGGTTTGCTGGTAATCCTCGTGGCCCGCTATCTTCATTTTCGGCCACAATCTCGTTGTTGTTGACGTGACCAGATTGTCCACTGTTAACCATTTGGTCCGTTTTTATAGAGACGAACAAAAAATATTTTTGATTCTGATGGGTAAGATAGAGATCAAGATCAAAGACCACTATTATCCTAGCCCCACGGTGGGCGCCAAATTGTTTACCCCGAATTTGGATAATCAATTAAATTTATGAGTGAGGTATAGGATATGTGGTTGAACTTTAATCTATTTTGATTGAGAGAAAATGGAGTAGGATCAGCTATGAATAATCTAAATAGTAATTGATGATTTATACTAAACGTGTATGCCAATATATTGAGTATCGTTTGATTGAACAAATCTAAAGAGGAACACAATAAATCCGGACCAAAATCAGATATTAAGAGGGAGAGATTTATATTTTTGCTGTTACAAATATTCTGGAACTCAAGAAGCCAACCCCTAAAAGTAGGATAATGACCCCTATTTATAGTTTTTGCCTCATGGGCCTCATACAACATAAAACCCTTTTGAATAAAGAAAAACCTAAAAGGATAAGATTGGTCGTACGGTCTGACACCCGTACGATTGGCAATATAATGTGGCAGAACGGTCTTGACGCGTGGCAATTATGTAACGAATTACCCGGACTAACGACCACGATCAACCGGGCCAACGGCCACGATCAACTCGGCTATGGAGAAACCGGACCAAATAATGTTCTTCGCTTTCTTCGGTTCAAGCACCCCTTCGGTCCCGAAAGAAAGTCTTCATGCTCGTGCTGGCTTCTTTCTTCCCTCGGTTTCCGGTCTTATCGGTTTAACATATATCCGATTTTTACCGTATACAGTCTCTATTCTAATTTCATTGCTATGTTATGTATAGAATTTATTTATTTCTAATAAAAAATTTAGTTTATTGACGTGTGCAATAGACGTACGCTAAAACTAGTAGTAAGTTAAATACGATTGCAGCCAATGATTTTATCCAATTAAAGTTGTTGGTGCCCCATGAATGGTCGTCGAGAAGCAGCCAGGAGCTTGAAAAGAGTCAACATGAAGTACTCGTATCACAGCAAAAATTCCTTTGTTGCTGCATCCATGCAATCTTGTTTTTGGTACTTTGGTCCAACATGACTAAAAACTAGAGATAAAGGAAATAAATAATTTCGTAATTCGTCTATGATCTGGAGGGTTGATTGGTCAAGTCAGAAAACTTCATTTCTTGAGTATTTTGTAGTACTTTTGGCTAATTTGGCCAAGCATATGAGTCAAACGATACAGGCATTAAAGATTTGAATGGAAGAAGGCTCGAGTAAGCGGTTAGCTTGTAACTACATGAAGATTTAATCGTCACTCGTCAAAAATCTTAGAAGAAGAATAACCTAAAGCAGTCTGGCGGTGTGCCAAAATCGGCTTCCAACAATCATTTCTCACAATCTCCTTGCAGAAAAAAAGGTAAAAACGATTTAAGATGAAAATAACATCTTGCCAAATCAAATAGTAACATTTTAGAATACAGAACATATTTGTGCTGTGAACTTAACCAAATAAGATTATGTTAAGATGAAAATATGTGGATAATTCTAGGTAAACAACAGTGAAAATATGTGGATAATTCTAGGTAAATATGTGGCTTAACCAAATGAAGCCACTTTAAATGGTTTTGCCTTGAGAATGCTCTCTTTACAGTGAAGTTAGCATACGTAGTTTTCAACCCGGAACTGTTTCATATTTCCTCCTTCTCCCGACAATTACCTCTTCAATTAGAACAAGTCCGTATGAATACATTTCTCAGGATGAAAGGAATGAGAACTAGGACCTCTGCACTGCATAAGCAGTAAGAACTAGGCTGACAAAAAGAGGGGATAGGTATGGCGCTCGTATCCCGTCAAAAGCATGAAACTTATGCTCATCTCAGCTTAGCTTTTGAAGAACTTTGGAGAGGTTTTGCAACAGGTCTAGCTGGGGCACCTCTTGTCACCTTTTTCATATCATACTTGACAGACATGAAAGAACATACCAATGCTAACAACATTGTTGGGTAGACATACACTGCCCTCTCAGGATCCACTGTGGTTGGCTTGTTAAGTATCCCTTCCTTGATAAGGCCCCAAACAATAAGTAGGGTGCCAAACATGCTCATCCTTCCAGGTTTTAGCATGCCAATAAGAGCTCCAGCCACAGAAAAATAGCTTCCAGCAAGAACCTTCCAGAAAGTAATAAAATAAAGACAGCCACTTGATAAACCAAAAGAAAGAATGTGTGATGGTATAATCAAACAAAACATCATTGCAGATGTGAAGAGAACGTTAAAAACTCAGAAGAGAACGTTAAACTAAAAACTCTAGTTCATGAAAAACTTGAGTGCATTAAATGGATGTTGTCACAACTCACAACCTATTTATATGAGACACTAGACAACGATACTTCTATGAAAATCCTAGAAGGATTCAAAATGCCTGAAGCATATAAAGATTCGTGGGAAAGTTGTTCAATAAAGCTTCAGAAATATTTGTACGGATTAAAACAATTAGGGCGCATGTGGTATAATCGCCGTCGCGAATACCTATTAAAAGAAGGGTATAAAAATGACCCGGTTTGCCCTTGTGTCTTCATGAAAAGGTCAGGATCGAAATTTATCAGAATAGGTGTATTTGTTGCAGCCGGTGCACTAAGCTTCCGCTATGCGCGGGGTCTAGGGAAGGGCCGAACCACGAGGGTCTATTGTACGCAGCCTTACCCTGCATTTCTGCAAGAGGCTGTTTTCATGGCTTGAACCCGTGACCTCTGGGCCTCATGGCAGCAACTTTATCCGTTCCTCTAAGGCTCCCCTTCAATAGGTGTATTTGTTGATGACTTAGAATATCATTGGAACTCTTGAAGAGCTTCCAAAGGCAATAAAATGTTTGAAAAAGGAATTTGAAATGAAAGATCTTGGAAAGACAAAATTTTGTCTTGGTCTACAAATTGAGCATTTTACAAATGGAATATTTGTCCATCAATCAACATATACTGAAGTCTGAAGATATCTTAAAGAGATTTTACATGGATAAAGCACATCCATTGAATACCCCGATGGTTGTGAGATCACTTTAAATTAATAAAGATCCATTTCGACATTAGTAGTAGTTTAATACTACGAAAAGATCTGATTGTAGCCCCAGTCATCATTCCAAGTCAACCCACCAAAACACTGATGATTACATTATCAAGCAGTCAGAAGGATGACCAAACATTTCAAGAAATCAAGATTAGCACAAGCATCATGAAGCTTGTAATGCATCATCTAAAATTCAGTCCCCGTATCAACTTCCTACTCCATAAAAGATTTTGGATATTTCCTCAAGTTTTGGAGAACTTAAATAAGTTCAGGAAAACACACAAGACGAGAGATTTTAACCTATCTTTTCATTGCATAGCTACTGCCTAAGGTTCTAGCTAGAATCATATCCTTTTCTGCTCTTCACCCCCCCCCCCCCCCCCTCAAATACGTACTCCCTAACACAATTTTGGTATCCTAGAGGGCACTAGTGCTAAGGTAAGGTAAGCATCTTTTAAGGTATTTTAATTTAAAAAATCAACTCCAAAGTGGACATAAACTTAATTTTTTGACAAACTTCCTCTATAATCCAAATATAAAACATAGGATTAGTAATTTGAAATAAAGGGAGTAAGCAAATAAATGAAACACGGAGTATTTTTCAAAAACTGTACATTCAAAACTAATCAAGCACGGCAGACACGCCTTGCTTGACTGACCAAGTCCAACAGAAATCAAACAAACACTAAGATCCAGAAACAGTGACAAATTCATGAAAAAAGATTGACAAATAATATACAGAAGTAACCTTTACCAATCAGCTTCAATAATTTTAATTTGAAACTGTATCATAACAAATATGGGCAGAACCTTACTTGCCTCTCTGTGTGCAAGTGGGTGGGGGTGGTGATGGTGTGTGGGGCGGTTGGGGGGGGGGGGGGGGGGGGACAACAACCTTAGAGTACTCAGAAAATGATAAAAAATAGATTTAAGGCCAAACCTCCAAGCGTTGTAGGTCAGTTACGGCAGAGGCCTCCTTCACATTAGTCAGGTTGTAGACATTTAGCAGATTATCCCAGCTTGGAACCGTCTTGCTTGTGATTAAGCCATTAACAATTGCACCAGGATAAAGCATGGCCTTCACTAATGGAAGAGGAAAGATCTCACTGGAAATCAACTGGGAAGATGTGACTTGCATAGGCGTTGAGCACATACCAGATCTGCATGGCACCCTGAAGGAAGACATTTGGAGACAAAGAAGTAAGCAATAATGGAGAATTCTCGTAAAAGATGTTTCTTTTCCAATTACAAAACGTGGTCAAACTACTAAACACCTGATTAACTTTTACGAAAGAAAAGAAACTGTCACACAAAACTTAAAGAGGAAAACTAAACTTCATAATTCAACCCATGAAAGTACTGAGTTTGACCTTATGCTTTTAAGCAGGATGTCACTCCTCTAACCCCTTCAAAAAATCTACCTCCCAAACCCTCAGGGGTTGGCCTGGTGGCAATTGACTTGAGCCTTGGGGTGCTCCCCTTCAAGGTCTCAAGTTCGAAACCCGCTGGGTGCAAACAATTTCTGGGGGCCATCGGACTGGGGAAACCCTGAATTAACCGTGGTGCACTTGCGGGAAACTCCTTGCCGAGGGCCTGTGCACCCCCGGGATTAGTCGGGGCTCAAAGAGACTCGGACACCCGGTGCTAGTCAAAAAAAAAAAAAAAAATCTACCTCCCAACTTACCCAAGTTGGATTATCTGCAAGTTCATATAAGAATGCCTATCAATAACATCAACTAAAATGTTGCACCTTTATTATATTCACAGGTAAATAGAATATGATAATCATTTTGATAATTGGTGGACCCTACTTCATGAAATTTACTAACTCTAGCAGTCACTCCACTTCATAATCCATCCATTTCCATAATAAGCTCATTTCAGGTGCTCAATCACATCCATATTCCATATCAAATAGAGACGAGTAGCAGAGAGGATATCAGTTTGCCTGGATGAGACAAAATACTCCCAGACACCATGCTCAAAAAATAACTGAGGCGAGTACTCGTTCACCGTGTTAAAAAATAACTGACTCTAGTACTCGTTCGGTGAGACAAGTTATATATGACTCAAAAAACTTAAACAATGTGATTACAAACGTCAACACTACCCAATTACTTTTCCAAATGATAATCAATCTAAGCACAAAATTAATAATCAAAATTCACTCTATTAACAAGCATACAATTGAATCATAGCACTTGGTCTAAGAGGGAAACATAGTATTATCCGAAAAGTGAAGCTCAGAGACACGTTACCCCAACCAAAGTTGCAAAAGTACAAGCACATTAACTTCTAACGCAACAGTGGAGATGAAAACAAAGATGTTTCATCTCCTTGTTACCCCCCCCCCCCCCCCCCCACACACACCATATTGAGATATTAGGTCTTAGGAGGACATTAAACAACAAATGAAATGCACTGGGACTAGAAATATAGATGTATTAGAAAGTGAATGCATGACCAAGATGCTTGCAGCATGTGGGATGTGGTGGAAATATATGATCAAAAGTATGGCATAAATTTTTCTTTAGGCAGCAGAACTAATATTAGAATGACATGCATATCATGAATGAATAAGATTACAGGCACTACCCTCCAAAGTGTTGTGCTAAGATCTAACATCGAACTGCAAAAGATTTCCTCAACATTCAACTCGCAAGGGTGCTACCATCTGAAGACCACATCTGGAGTATGTAGGACATCCCATTTCATTGCTTTCTTTAGCCCGTCAACAAATTAACTTATAGTCACTTGCCAATGAAGATAGTGTCTCTACCAAAGTTATGGAGTTACATAAAAAGACGGTACACACTCAATTCTACCGAGGTAGTTGACGGGAATGGTAAAAATAGCAATCAACTATAAACAAATGCATAGAAACACTTACTAGGCATTTGAACATGAAAAATGTGAAATTTGAAAAAGTGAGTATTTGGAAAAAAGTTGATAAATGGTATTTGCAAATTAGAGTTGTGTTCGGACATGAATACAACTTGGAAAGATGTGGAATTTTTGTGAGTGATTTGGAGTGAAAATGTGAAAACAGATATTTGGAGTTTATCGGCTTCCGGAAAATTGCGACAATTCTCTGTCCAAACATGATTCCAGAATAAAATTCCGGAAAAAAGTGAAAATTATCCATGGCCAAACGAGCCCTTAAAATCCAGATAATTTGTTACATTCAAAATAAAAAAATCTTTGTTAGGAATCCCTTATAAAACTTTTTTATCAGTATAAGGAATCCCTTATAATTTTGGAGATATAAATACAACTAACCTAGATCAAAATAACGCCTCAGAAGCTTTGTTTATTTCCCAAATGAAATTAAGCAAATAAATCACCGACCTATTATATATGTAATCAAGATCGACTTCATTAGTCTATATTCAATTACATTAATGCAAGATCGTTGGGAAACAATATTGTTACAGGACATACTCATAAGTCAACCTTACAAAATTGGCATCAATTATAACTTGTACTATCAAGAAACCACTTATGAAAAACTAAGATAAAGCTTCATTTAATTCAATGAACCTCCAGATCAGACTCAACATAAACACGAACATAGTCGCCACTCCTCAGTACATAAATAGACAGAGGAGGATTTGAAGTTTATGGGTGACCTCAAATTAATATTAAAACAATAATTGGATTCACAGTCAAGTATTTATAAATATTTAGCTGATTTTCTACTTGAACCTGTAATTGGGCTTCTAGATCCACCCCCGTAAATAGGTATAAAATCAAACTTATATTACCAAGTAGAATCACAATAAAATGTCCCCGATATCAAATAACAAATCGAACGCAGATGTAGAAAAATGGGTCGTCAAGTTTGCAGTTATATTAACAGGGGCGGATGTACGGTTCATTTGAACCCATAACTTTCGATACGAAGTATAAATATATATGTAAGAACCTACGAAAATCTCAATAAATAATAGATTGAACCAATAACTTTAAGAATCTGAAAAGTTGAACCCATTAAATTCAAATCTTGAATCCACATGTGGTTACCTAAATAAAGGGACTTGAAGGAAGATGAGGAAAAAGAAGATTCTAGAAGCATATTTGGAGAGGTTGCTCCATCTTCCTTTTGACGATGTTGAAACTGGTGCCACATTATTCGCCATTTCCAATTTGCAGACAAAGGAGAGAGTGGAGGGCCTTTTGGGAATGCAACGACATTTATATTCAACCCCCAGATGGATTCCCAGTTAAGCATTACTTAGACAAATATTTGTCGTATTTGCCGCTTAATCATATTTCATACTCACTCTACCCGTATTTACGTGTCACTTTTTTCTTCCCGAAATTCAAACTTCATAAATTTTGATCATTATTTTAAGATGTATTTTTTTTATTAAATTGATATGAGAAAAGTTATAATTTATAGTACTTTTCATGTAATTTTTAAATATATAAATTTTAATGTTAAAGTATCAAATTAATCTAATCTAATTTAATTTTAAAATTCAATCCAATTGATCAAAGTAAAAAGTGTCATATAAATTGAGACACAATGAGCAACTAAAAAGGAATCTCATTTGGAAGAGCAACTGTTTGGATAATCATACTTTCTATAAATAATTAAATAAATAAAAAACAGATAGTAGATCAAAATTCCCCTAAACTATTTCATATTTGAAAATTATGATGACAAAATGTGTGTTACACCTCCTTAGAGGCATGTGGCTTTTATAATATCCGTTAAGCATTACTCAACAAATATTGTCCTGTTTGCTGCTTAATCATTTCATAACTATTATTGCATTTGGAAGAGAAACTGTTTGAATAATCATGCTTTTTAAAATAACAAAGAGAGATAATACGTTATAAAATCCTAACCATCACATGTTTATTAGTTTCATAATTAAAATATATCCTTATTACATATCCCCTGAATTATAATTTTCAAATATTTGATAGATACCAAAAAGTGTGATAACACTTCCTTAGGGGCATGTGGCTTTTACAGCATTAATTAAGCTAGGAAATCAGAGTTTCTATTTTTTATTATTTCTTTTTCTTTCTATAAATAAGGTCTTCTTCCTCATTCTATTCACTTTATGTACATTGAAATTTTTTGAGATTGTAAATGTTGGTTTATATTTGAAATGTTTCTCTTCTCTTTCAAACTCAAAACATGATAAAATTAAAAATTATAGATAGAAATCACAGTGAAATCAAACTAAATAGGAGCTGATTTGCTTCAATTTATGTAAAAACAGGGACCTCTCAACAAAACGTGAGAAAATAACATTTCTTATGTTTTTCTCTTTATCTCCCTTTTTACTTTATAGTTCCTTTTTTACTTTTAACTTTTGTTTTCTTTAGTTTTAGTTTTAGTTATTTAATCAGGATTTATATTTAAAATAAAATCATTAATAATCTAAATAAAATCTGAAACAAAAAATAAATAACACGTGTAGTGCCACTTGGCACTTTTTTAAAGCTTTTGGGAGAGTGAACACACGTACATAACATATAATGATCAGGGAATTTTTAACACCTGGAAGTTATAGTTCAGGGATAACGTAAACAAGACATAATTTAAGTATGAAACTTATCAAAATGTAATAGTTTAGGAGGGTTTGGCTCCTGAAAGTTATAGTTCATAGGAGTAACGTAAACATGATATAATTTGAGTTGTAACTAATAAAAATGTAATAGTTTAGGAAAATTTTGATTCATTATCCGTAAAAAATGTGTATGATGGAAGACGAATTTTTCTTTGGAAAACATAAAATTACATTTAGGAAACAGTTTTGGGAAAAGATTTTGCAAAACTTCTTGAACAATACTTTGGGGGGAAACACTTCGAGAAAAAAATATTTTTGAAAATATACTTTACAAAAATTCCAAAAAAAAAGAAAGTTATCACAAAAAGATAGTGCAATAGATCTACAGTCTGAGAATTCGAATATTATATTAGATATATAGTGTTACAATTTTTTATAGTCTATTGTTGTGTAAACACTTCAGCCAGTTGAAAATGACTTTGGTGGTTATCATAACAATTTTAGAATAAGTAAACATCGAAAAGCATGTGGTAATTTTCGGATCCGGTCTTCTCTTTTTCTCCTATATATATATATATATATATATATATATATATATATTCTTTAATTTTTATTTGGATGAGACACACTGTAACGAGCTATTTGGTCTTTTTAGACATTTTATTCCTTTTTCCCTAAAATACCCTTCTCGTAGTCTCTTTTCGGTATTCATGACTTGCAGAGATGGGTAGCATGGTTTTCAAGGAAATTGGATTGGTCTTGGTTGGTTTTGAGGATTTTAAAGATTTCTAGGTTGAATAAGCTAATAAGAATTGACCAATAGTTGACTTGGGGAAATGCATCCAGAATCTAATTCTGATAGTTCCATTAGCTCTGGGACGTGATTTTTGACTTAGTTGAGCTTTTGGTTCGGGTCCTGATGCATCCGTTTGTGTTATGGGTCATTGGTTGGAAATGTTGGTTTTGGTTTGGTTGGAGTTGGCTTGGGTCAACACCCGGTCAAGGCGACCTCTTTTTGGGAAATCCAAACCCGCGAGCAAGTTCGTAGCGTGTTTTATGATAAGTTTGCATTTTTGGCTTCTGTCTGCAGGACTCCGAACGAGTTTCGAGCGTTTGATCGGATTTGGTAGAAACTAAATTTTTCTGGTTTCTGGTGTGGCGCACCTGCGCATAGTGGGCTGCATGTGCGAGGTTGGTTGTTGGAATGGAGCCCATATCTATGAGAAGAGGCTCGCAGGTGCGAGGCTGCATCTGTGAGCGATAGGCCAAACCTGCGGCCTTAGGCGAGAATAATGAACCTCGCACCTGCAAGATTTGGGCCACTGAAACTGTCACGACCCGGCTAGGGGGCCGCGACGAGCACCCCTTTATCGTACATAACATAACATCTAGGTGAACCATAAGTCAATTCGTGCTTTTCTTATCGTTAATCATATTGATCCTATTAAACGACCATCATCATTTAACATATCATAGGCATCTATGCCACATCATAAGTACAAGGCCGACGTGGCTAACAAAAGATATACAAAACATGGGCCGACATGGCCGAACATCTCTACCCACATACACATGACTACGAGCCTCTAAGAGTATGACATATCGTATGAGCGGGACAGGACCCCGCTATGCCCATAATTATATACACAAAAGAATAAGTACCCAAAAGCTACGGCTCCGAAAGAAATGGAGCTCTGCTATGCAATCTCTGAATAAGCAACTATGGATCAAGTCTGTCTCCCTGTGCACCTGCGGGCATGACGCAACGTCCACAAACAAAAGGACGTCAGTACGAAGAATGTACTGAGTATGTAAAGCATGATCAACATCAATATAGAAGTATAATAGATATCGTATGAAAATAGCATAGGAGGGGAGACAGTAATATCATCATCATCATGTCGCTTACTTGCATACATCGTCGTTCGTATCCCATAATAATACTCGTGCCATACTTGTGCTCATATTCGTATACATGTCCTTATTCGTATTCTTATACATAGTTTTATCACATTCATATTCATATTATATACATAGTCATTTCATATACATAACATTTACATAGCATACCCGACCTCATAGGATCGGTGTCTTATACATGCTTGGCCAACCAAGGCTCAAGGTCATACATACCTGGCCCTACCAAGGCATCAGGGTTATCCGTACCATCTGCAGAGGTGTGCGCGCGTTTCGTAATCGTATACATACTTTATACATAGTCATATACATATAGTCTTACCCGGCATCATAAGCTCGAGGTCTTATCATAGCCCTTCATAGGCATACATATACATATATCATAGCTCGTAAGCATCTCTAATCTCATTTTACTCTCATCATCATTACTATCCTCATCATTATCGTTACATCTACATTATAGACTTACTCGTCATACGAGGAACATAGTATAATAATAGTACATATCAAGGGTCGTGAGCTTATGAGCTCGGAATGTCAACCATGTGAAGACAACATACTCATATAGAGGAATTAGGAATTTGGCCAAGAACCATGCCTTATGAAAGAAGGGTTAGCCTTACATACCTTTCCGTCGAACTATTCTACACTTGCACGTTCCCTTCTAATGCTAGCGTTTATACCTTCATTAATATCATAACAATGGCCATTAGTCATTCACATTATCCACATTATCTAGATTCCTCAATTTGCCTCTAATTCACCCATATTCATGGTCATAACACCCATCTTCGTCCATTCGTCTAAAGTGTTTAGTTCATGATCTTAATACCATTTATAACACATTCATATCACAACACAACAACATTCATAACTCAATTCAAACTATTTCTCAAAATGTCACTATTCATCATTCATGACCTAGTTGACCACATTTTCTACAATCCATGTATTTTAATTCTCCAATACCTTAAACATCTTGTAAAAATCATGAATCTTACCTTAGAAGTTGTAGGAACAAGCTTTGGTTGATAATACTCTCCTTTGAGCAAAAGCCTAGTTTTTCTCCATTTGGATTTCTTGACTTGGATGATCCTTGATGATTCCCTTATCCTTGATTCACTTGTCTTAATGTTATTGATGGCTTATAATCCTTGAAAACTCATATAATAAATGTAGAGAGAAGTTTTAGAGAGAAGTGGTGTAATGTTGTAATGACATAAAATAAGTCTTGATCCTCATATTTAATGACTTGGAAAATCTGTGCTGGGTGAACAGTGGTCGTCCATGGAGGTTTACGGACCGTATTCCACTATACGGCTCGTCCTCCATGGGCGTATTTAGCCATTTCCAGAACCAGAAGCTGGGCTGCCTTCATGGTGGTTTACGACCATGGTTTACGGGCCGTAAATCACTTTACGGTCCGTCCACCTGGTCGTATTTAACCATTTCCTCGGCTGACAGAAAGTTGAAGTTTGGCATGCCAGTTTACGACCTGGCAGTTTACGGACCGTATACCAGTTTACGGTCTGTATTTGAACTTTACGACCACTGGCAGAAAGCTGAAGCTTTTGCATGGCAGTTTACGACTGCTAGTTTACGGACCGTATTGCACTTTACGGTCCGTATTTTGCAATATACGACCACTGGGCAGTTTTGCCAACTTTCAATTTTTCTCATTTCTCGACTTTTCATTCTAATCATCCACATCCCTTTTCATACATTTCCCATGAAACATTATACACTCGCACTCCTCGCACACATCATTAGTTCATTTACTTGCGTACCAACGGGAAATTTTCCGAGGTGTAACAGAAACGGGCCAGCATGTGCGAGTATCTAGGTGCAGAAGTGCTAATCGCTGGTCAAAAAGATATTAAATTCCCATATTCGAACTTATTATTTCATTCACCCATTTTAGAAAGTCTAAAGCTCGGTTTAGAGAGTTTTCATGCACCAAATTCAAGTTTCTTCTTGGGGGTAAGATTCTAAGCTCAATCTTAGTAATAACTAATGGCTTCTTTCATTATTTTATCTTTCTTTCCATGAATTGAAGGTAGAAAACTTAGGGTTTAAACCCAATTTCTTAAGAGTATGTATTACTTGAGATTAACGCTAAGATTTAGGCCTCTGGTATCTATCTTGGAGATTTAGACTTACTAATCAATGGGTAAACTATTCCTAAGCTTGAATTTCATATTCAATCCAAGATTCTTAATATGGGATTAAGGGTTTTTCCATATATATATATATATATATAATTAATGAAATTGGAGGCTCAATTGGTTAGATTTCCATGAAACTTAGGATTTTGACTTTTTAGATTATGGGAAGCATGTTTCTAATTTAAAATTTCAGTTTTGTCCTTGTGGGCCTGGGGCCACTTATATAAATGTCTTGGGGTTCCGTTTAGAAGTATAGCAATATGAGTGTCTATGGATTCGTGTTCTAACATAGAATGTGTACTTGATAGACTTTGATCGTTATGAGGCTCTCCGAAAGAAAAAGGCCTTGGCTTGAGGTTCGTGGCACCTATTCGGCTTCGAGGTAGGTTACAGTTTACCTTTTTAGACTCCGATTAGAGAATCATATGTAGTTTGTAGAGATTGACGGGGAAATCATGATAGGCCTTCGAGCATGGTTGTGGTGATTAATCCATTGGTTGGTATGGATGTTGTTACATAGGCTTGTAGCCATGTTTGCTAATATTTATAATTATTGATTGAATCTGCCTTTGTCACTTGATATCTCATTTACCTCCTGGAAAAGTGAAAGATAATATTATCGACTTGAGTGGTGATTTGTATTCATGACATGCATCTATTGGTTCTACGATTTGCGATGTTGTTGAAATTTATTCCATGCATTTCATTTTCATATATGACTGATATGATGAGGCGAGAGTGATTGGTAGCCTCCGAGGTCTTTTCCAGAGAGTGAGATATATTGATAGCTTCAGAGGTCTTTGTCGGAGAGTGAGAGTGATTGGTAGCTTCTGAGGTCTTTGCTAGAGAGCGAGATATATTGATAGCATCTGAGGTCTTTCCCAGAGAGCAATGTGGTGCATGGCCTTCGCGGGTCCCCCATGGGTCATGGCTTTGAGGCATGGCCCTTAGCATGTGTGTACGGGAGTGGAGAGTTGGCCATTGCATTGCATTACATACATTCATCCACTCATTACTGCTTATTTGATGATTTACATACTTTCTCTGAAACTATAACTGAAGATTGATTTCGTGACTGTACTTGATTGCCTCATTTGCTTTACTTGTTAATTCCTACATCTTATATGCGTTATCTAATAATTATCGACCTATGATGCCTACAAGTACTAGTGTTGTACTCATACTACTCCTGTTGCACTTTTTGTGGAGTGCAGAGTTTGATCCAAGTTTAGTTCGCGACCTCATGACTGATCTCGAGGCTACCCATCAGAGACTTTAGGGTGAGCTACTAGCCGGACCTACAGCCCTAGGTCTTTTCTTATGATATGTTGTTTATTACATATTCTACAGACAGTATCCCATATCAATACCTTGAGTTGTATTTCAGACTATGTATTTTCGATTTAGAAGCTCTTGTACAAGTTTAAGACCAGGTTTTGGGGTTGTAACTATTTAAGTACTTCTACACTTATTATATATATATATATATATATATATATATATATATATATATAATGCAAGACTGTTTAGTATAAATTCGGCATTTACTTCTGCATGTCTTTTTATAAATGAAAGTGATTAAGGGGATGGTTCGCCCACCCGAGAGGATAGGGTGGGTGACATCATGACCCGCGAAATTGGTCGTGACAAGTTGGTATTAGAGCCCTAGGTTCACTGGTCTTATGAGTACAAGAGCAATGTTTAATAGAGTCTTACGGATCGGTACGATGAGCTCTGTACCCATCTTTAAGAGGCTACACATTTAGGAAACTTTCATTCTTTCACTCCTTTCGTGCTACTTTATTCAAATTGGTATCTAACTTCACTTTTTATTCTCACAGATGGTGAGGATACGTGCGAGAGTCGCTAGGAATGAGGTGCTAGCACCTACTGCCAGGCCCGTGGTACGAGGCCAAGGTAGAGGTCGTGGTAGAGGTATGGCCGTAGGGCAGCATCAGCCAGGGGTAGAGCACCCATGGCTATTCAGGCTCGAGCCAGATCATTATCACCTGAGCCAAAGATAGAGCATAAAGACGAGCCTATGGAAGAGGAGGAGCTGAGACCAACCCAGACTCAGCTAGAGGTTATTGCTACTCCAGTACTTTAGGATGCTATGATACACATTTTGAGTCTTCTCGAGGGACTAACTCAAGCTGGCGTCCTTCCAGCTACACCAGATGGGTCATAGACTAGAGCTGGATATTAGACTCCCGAGTAGTTCTAGACCTCAGGGGTACAACCTGCTGTTGTTGTGGCACCCTGTATTGATGAGGTTCCAACACCTGATTTTTCTCCTAGACCTGTTGTTGGTTCAGTTATGACTCATGCAGAGCAGGATTTGTTTGGGAGGTTTACCAAGATTAAGCCTCGTAGTTTTTATGGTACCCTTGAGGAGAATGTGTACGAGTTCATCATTGATCGTCAAGAGAGGCTTCAAAAGATAGGTGTGGTGGAGTCGCATGGAGTTGACTATGTTACTTTTCAGTTGCTTAGGGATGCGCAGCTGTGGTGGAGATCCTCTATTGATTATCGACCATCTAGGTCGCCTCCTTTGTCATGGACTCGACTCTATCAGATTTTTCTAGAGAAAAATATTCCTCGAACTTTGAGAGACAGAAGAAGGGATGAGTTCAGTGCTTTAGAGCAGAGATGCCTATCGGTTAGTACTAGTCCAGGTTCCATGCCTTGGCTCGATATGTAGTACAGTTACTCCTCACAGAGGCAGAGAGAGTGAGGCGGTTCGTCAAGGGTTTGACACTTCCATTGAAGTTAGCGACTTTACAGCAAGTAGCTTCTGGGCTTCATTCCAGGCCGTGGTAGACCATGCCATAGAGGTCGAGTCAGTGAGGATTCAGACTCATGGCAGGGGTGACTGTAAGAGGATTCGCAGGTTTGATAGCTTCAGTGGTTCTTCTTCTAAGGGTGGTGGCTATTTTGGCAAGAGTTACCAGTACCATTCTGGCCGCCCCATTCAGTCAGCACTTCAGATTTCAGTAGGTGGCCCTTCTGGGCATAATGAGTTCAGTTCTTGACAGATATCTCGAGGTTCTTACACTCGACACTCGGATCATGGAGGGTATTCTGGTTCGTTTGTATCATTGTCGCAGCCCAAGACTGGTAAGACTTCCTATGAGTGTGGTGACACAGGGCATTTCGTGAGAGAGTGTCCTAGACCCAAACACGGAGGGGCTCACCAGGGCTTTCGATTTCAGGCACCCAGGGCTTCAGCGCCATCGGTTAGTAGAGGTGGATCTTCCAGTAGAGGTGGTTCACAGACTAATAGAGGCGGTTATCACTCTGGAAGAAGTGGTCATCAGCCCGGCAAGGGTAGCGCTCAGTCAGCTAAGGGTGGAGCTCAGTCTAGCCATGGTGGCTGTGGAGGTTCACAGTCCGAGGGCGGGTGGGTTCATTGTTATGCTTTTCTCGATAGGCCGGAGGTGGAAGCTTCTGATGCGGTTACCACAAGCACTATTTCGGTCTGTCATCGGGCAGCCTCAATATTATTTGATTCAGGCTCTATTGTCTTGATGTTTCTACGTATTTCTCTAGGGGTCTCGATATGATCTGTGATCTACTTGATGTACCTATCCATGTCTCTACTCCTGTCAGAGATTCTGTGGTAGTAGATCGAGTTTATCGATCTTGCGTGGTTATATTCATGGGTTACGATACTTGGGTAGATTTGGTGATCCTGGGTATAGTGGATTTTGATATTATCTTGGGCATGAATTGGTTGTCTCCTTATCACGTGATTCTAGACTGTCATGCCAAGACGGTCACGTTGGCCATACTAGGCATTTTGGGACTAGAGTGGAAGGGTACCCCTATCTCTGCTCCCAGAAGATTATATCATTCCTTCGGGCGAAGAAGTTGGTGGACAAGGGGTGTTTAGCTTACTTGGCGCATATCCGGGATACTAGTGTGGATATTCCTTTCCTGGAGTCAGTACCAGTAGTTAGTGAGTTTTTAGAAGTCTTCCCCACAGATTTTCCTGGTATGCCACCTGATCGAGATATTGATTTTTGTATTGATTTGGAGCCATACACTCGGCCGATTTCTATCCCGCCCTATGGTATAGCTCCGGCAGGGTTGAGAGAGTTGAAAGAGCAATTATAGGACTTATTGAGCAAGGAGTTAATTAGACACAGTGTTTCCCCTTGGGATTCTCCCGTGTTGTTTGTGAAGAAGAAAGATGGTACCATGCGGATGTGTATCGACTATCGACAGTTGAACAAGGTTACAATTAGGAACAAGTATCCGATACTCCGCATTGATGACTTGTTCAATCGGCTTTAAGGTGCGTCGGTGTTCTCTAAGATTGATTTGAAATCAGGCTACCATTAGTTGAAGATTAGAGAGGAGGATATTCTGAAGACGGCCTTTAGGACCCGCTATGGTCACTATGAGTTCTTGGTGATGTCTTTTGGGCTTAGAAATTCCCCCGCAACCTTCATTGATTTGATGAATGGGATCTTCAAACCCTACTTGGATTCGTTTATTATTGTCTTCATCGATGACATTCTAGACTATTCTTGTGGCAAGGAGGATCATGAGAAGCATTTGAGGATAATACTTGGTTTGTTTAAAAAGAAGAAGTTGTATGCTAAATTATTGAAGTGCGAGTTTTGGCTTAGCTCGGTAGCATTCTTGGGGCATGTTGTGTCGAAGGATGGCATCATGGTGGATCCCAAGAAGATTGAGGCAGTCAGAGATTGGGCTAGACCTACTTCGGTGACTGAGATTTAGAGTTTTATAGGCTTAGCGAGTTACTATTGTCGTTTTGTGAAGGGGTTCTCATCTATTGCTTCCCATTTGACTGGACTGACTCAGAAGAATGTAGCTTTTCAGTGGTCTGATGAGTGTGAGGAGAGATTTCAAAGGTTCAAGGCTTATTTGGCATTACTTGTGGAAGGAAAAGAATTTACTGTGTATTATGATGCTTCTCGGATTGGGTTGGGTTCTGTGTTGATGCAAGAAGGAAAGGTGATGGCATATGCTTTGAAGCAGTTAAAGATACATGAGAAAAAGTACCCCACTCACAACTTAGAGTTGGCGGCGGTAGTCTTTGCTTTGAAGATTTGGAGACATTACCTATATGGAGTTCATTGTGAGGTATTCATGGATCATCGTTGTCTTCAACATGTGTTTAATTAGCGAGAACTAAATTCGAGGCAGCGTAGGTGGATGGAGTTGCTCAAAGACTATGACATTACCATTCTTTATCATCCATGCAAGGCTAATGTAGTAGCGGATGCGTTGAGACGAAAGGCGGTGAGTATGGGTAGCTTGGCACGTTTGATTGTTAAGAAGCGCCCTTGGCTATAGAGGTTCAGTCTTTGGCTAATAGTATGGTGAGACTTAATATTTAGGACTCGGACAAGATTCTAGCTTATGTTGAGGTGAGGTCGTCTCTTTTGGAGCGAATTAAGGCATAACAGTTTGAAGATGTGAAATAGTACAAGATTCGAGACAAGGTGTTATCGAGGGAAGCCAAGGAAGCGCTCCTAGATGATGAGGGTTTTTGAGGATAAAGGGGCACGTTTGCATTCCTCGTGTGGGTGTTTTGATTAGGTTGATTTTGGAGGAAGCTCACAGTTCCAGGATTCCATCCGTCCAGGCGCTACAAAGATGTACTATGACTTGAGACAACATTACTGGTGGGGTGGGATGAAGAGGGATATAGTAGAGATCGTTTCCCAGTGTTTGAATTGCCAGCAGGTTAAGTATAAGCATCAGAGACCGGGTGGTATGACTCAGAGGATGCCAGTTCTAGAGTGGAAGTGAGAGAGGATAGATATGGACTTCGTGGTTGGTCTACCGAAGACTTTTGGCAAGTTGAAGCTATTTGAGTTATCATGGATAGGTTGACAAAGTCCACGCACTTCATTCCGATTTAGGCTACCTACAATTCAGAGAAGTTGGAAAGGATATACATTAGAGAGATGGTCTGATTGCATAGGGTTCCCATTTCTATCATTTCAAATAGAGGCACTTAGTTCACTTCCCATTTCTGGAGGACTTTGCCGAAGGAATTGGGGACACAGTTGGATCTTAGTACTGCATTTCACTCGCAGACAGATGGTCAGTCCGGTGGACTTTTCAAGTGTCAGAGGATATGGTGCGGGCTTGCGTGATTGATTTTGGAGGTCATTGGGACCAGTTCTTACCCTTGGAAGAGTTTGCTTAAAACAACAGTCATCACTCCAGAATTTACATGGCTCCATTTGAGGCTTTGTATAGTAGGAGATGTCGTTTTCCAATTGGTTGGTTTGATGCTTTTGAGTTGAGACCTTTGGGTACCGATTTGTTGAGAGATTCCTTGGATAAAGTGAAGCTGATTCATGAGAAGCTCCTTGCGGCTCAGAGTTGACAAAAGGAGTATGCGCATCGAAAGATTCACAATATGGAGTTCATGTTCTATTGAAGGTTTCTCCTATAAAGGGTGTGATGAGATTTGGGAAGAAGGGCAAGCTAAGCCCGAGATTTATTGGTCCTTTTGAGATTCTCCGGCGTGTTGGTGAGGTACCCTACGAGTTGGCATTGCCACCAGGTTTAGCGGGTGTTCACCCTGTGTTCCATGTTTCTATGGTGAAGAAGTGCCATTCAGATGGGTCTTATATAATCCATTAGGACTCGGTGCTGTTTGATCAGAATATGTCCTTTGAAGAAGAGCTAGTAGCATTCTTGGATAGGCAAGTTAGGAAGTTGAGGTCAAGGGAGATAACTTCAGTAAAGGTGTAGTGGAAGCACCGTCCAGTTAAGGAGGCTCCGTCGGAGACCGAGGCTGATATGCGCAGTAGATATCACAGGTCCCTTCGTTTCTTTTCTCTTCGAGGATGAATATCTGTTTAATTGGTATCTGATGTAAAGACTCGTTTGGTTGTTTTAAACATTTTACTCCTTTTTCCCCAAAAATACCTTCCTGTAGTCTCTTTTCGGTATTCATGACTTGCGGGGATGGGTGGCACGATTTTTGAGGCAATCAGATTGGTCATGATTGGTTTTTGAGAATTTTAGAGATTCCTAAGTTGAATATGTGAAAAAGAGTTGACCAATAGTTGACTTTGAGGGAAATGCATCCAGAATTGAATTCTGATAGTTCCGTTAGGTCCGAAACATGAATTTTGACTTAGTTGAGCTTTTAGTTCGAGTCCCAAGGCATCCTTTTGTGTTATGGGTCATTGGTTGGAAATGTTGGTTTTGGTTTAGGTGGAGTTGACTTGGGTCAACGCCGGGTCAAAGGGACCTCTTTTTAAAAATCCGAGTGTGCGAGCGAGTTCGTAGCGTGTTTTAAGATAAGTTTGTATTTTTGGTTTGTGTTTGTAGGACTCTGAACAAGTTTCGAGTGTTGGATCGGATTTGGTAGAACCTACATTTTTTTGGTTTCTGGTATGGCACACCTCTGTGTATGGGGCCGCACCTACGGAGCCGCACCTGCTCATGGTGGGTCGTAGGTGCGAGGTTGGTTGTTTGAGTTAGAGCCCACATCCCCGAGCGATGGGCCGTACCTGGGGCCTTAAGCGAGAATAAGTGAATCTTGCACCTGTAAGATTTGAGCAGTCGAAGCGGGCCTACAAGTGCGAGTATTTGGGCGCAGAAGCGCTAATCGCTGGTAAAAAATATATTAAATTCCCAATTCAAACCTATTTTTTCATTCACCCATTTTAGAAAGTCTAAAGCTCGTTTTAGAGAGTTTTCAAGCACCAAATTCAAGTTTCTTCTTGGGGTAAGATTCTAAGCTCAATCTGTTACACCTTGGAAAACTTCGCGTCATTTGCATTATACAGACGCGCTCAAGAGATACTACATTTTAGACTCCATTTGCTTGTAATCACACTACCGTTTCCCTGTAATCATAGTTTTTGCGTGTAATCGTACTTTTGTAATAGAATAGGGAAAAACAATCATCCATGTAATGAACTACGCAATGACCTGACTTTCCCACAGTGAGATACGTAGGCAGTCCATATCGGACACGGTCATATTATTGGTAAAAACCAAAACTCAATTACTTTATTTTGAACTACGTTCGACTTTAATTCCTGTTGCGACAGGATACGTAGGCGCTTTTGAGCTCGGTCGTTACAAAAGAAAAAACCAAGAAACCCTTAGGAAGCCTCAGAGACATCAAGGCGGGAGAAATCAATAAGATCAAGAGAAAGGATCGACACAAAAGTCAGCCCACGACAACCCTACACAGGGGCAGAAATTTTGAGGAAACCTCAAAAATTCCTATCAGAAACAATCAACAAAGGGGATGGTGAACTCAGACGGTACGCTAGGGCTCTTGCGTGACAAGACGATACAAGAGTCAATCAAAGCAGGACATGAAACTGGGGCAGAATTTTTGAGAAAGATCTCAAAAATTTTACCAGTTCAGGACTCAGCAACAACATTTCCTGGGATATCGGAAGACTTCGTTCGAAGAAAACACATGTCATGACACACAAAAACGAAACAAAGAATTTTTAGAGAAAACAACGCGCATTTTACAAAATTTTATTTTAGGTTTTCAAAATTAGCGTAAGCACATTCTAAAACCATCTCTCAAAATACCAAGTCCGAGAGGATTCAAAGGAGAATCAAGAGGAGTCACCAGACGAGAGGACAAGGATGCTAATCGGCCTCTTAGGAAACTCATAATTTTTCTGTGGGTGCAGGTTTTTAACAGGACAGCAGATACGTCATCAACCGGCTTACCTGCAACAAGGGCGAAAAGCAAACTCAGTCAGACATCGAAGGACCAAAAGGTCACAACAAAGAATGGGTGACAAAGGCACATCTGACCTTGAGGATCGCAAAATGAATGGACAAAAACATATTTGACCAAAAGGGCCGACAAAACAAGTGAATGGCAAAGAAGTATTTGACCAAAAAGGGTCAACAAAACAAATGAACGAGAAAAGACATATTCAACCACAAATATGTTTGCCAAAACAAATGAGCGAGAAAAGAAAATATATCCGACCAAAAGGATCACACAACAAACAAATGTCAAAGACATATCGGGCCAAAAGGGTCACAATGAATGAGCATAAAGACATATTCGACAAAAAGGGTCACGACAAAGACAAAAGGGCATATCCGACCACTAGGGTCAACAACCAAAACAACGGACGAAAGAAAGATTATCTAGCCACAAGGGCCATATTTGTAGATTATCCAGCCACAAGGGCCATATCTATCATCTGCATGCCGAGAGGGCCATTCATTCATTTATTTAAATTGTCGAGAGGGCCATTCATACGAACTGTCGAGAGGGCCATCCACATCAAACTGTCGAGAGGGCCATTCATATCAAACTGTAGAGAGGGACATTCATACAAACTGCTGAGAGGGCCATTCATACAAACTGCCGAGAGGGCCATTCATGCAAACTGATGAGAGGGCCATTCATACAAACAGCCAAGAGGGCCATTCATTTAAATTCCATAAGGAATATCTAAAACATTGTCAAATCCAGGAGACATGCACACAGTCGCCAGAAAGGAGCCGACTTGCTGAACCAGATCAAGACAAATTGCGGAGCAAACATGGAGCTTTTTCTTACATAGCCGGTCAAGATCGGGTGCCATGAGAGTCAAGCTCTCCAGCCGGGATTTGGAAACCATCCGATCTCGGACTCAACCACAAGTTTTGTCTGTTTTTATTTTTTCTTATTAAAAATTGCGACCAGTCCGACATATACCGCTAAATCTAAAGGTATTCCCGCATAAGGGACATACTCTTCTCCAGCGGGTCGAACTACATGTGACCTGATTCCCAGAGACCAGGGATATGTTGGTAGGCTCAAGACCAGAGAGTTGATCGCATTCCAACAGCTGTCCAGAGAAACCCTGGTCAGTACACCCGGAATTTCAGGACTTTCCTTCCGAGTCACTTCAAAGTCTTTTAGTTAAGTCGAACTAGAGGTGGCCTAAATTCTCGTATAGCCCGAGATATGTAGGAAACCCAGAAGCCAGGGTCTGGCCACATATGTGAAAATTGCATAAAGTTGAGAGGTAGAATGAGTCTTGTCAGTAAAAAATTAGGGTTAGTCAAATTTCGTTGCCCAGGGATGGTCCCGCCATCCCCGAAAACCAAAGGGGTAGTTGTTGACACTTAATTTTTGTCCTCCCATAATTTATTTTAATTACTCAGGGTCTTTGGATAATAAACAAAACGAGTCATGCATCTTAAAGGGTTTAAATGATTTTTTATAAAATTGTTCAGGTCAACCTTTTACTCCTTTAAATTGTTAAAGTGATTTTATGACATTGTAAATTATTTAGTTATTAATTGGTATTTTATGACATTTATGGAATATTTTACTAGAATTGATCAAAAGCAAAACAATTTCGAATAATTATTTACTTAATTGCTAAATTGTTAAAAAATCAAATTAACAAATGATTTATCCCCTTTGAATCCAAGGAATCTGAGTGATTAAAAGAATTGACCCGTTTTACCCCTTAATCTCTAATTCTGCGTGTTTGCATAATTGTTTAAAATTAATAAATTATTTTTAGTGCTTAATTAGGCTAATTAATCAATTAGAGGGACCAACTCTGAAGGCACCAAGGGAATAACTTGATGGATGGTTGGAGGTATACTGGAGAGAAGGATGTTTTTGGGATGGGACAGGGTTGCATCAGATGGACTATCATGCTTGTTCATGATCAGGCCTGTAAATGCTGCAGGCTGGTCTGTACGCAGTAGCAGCAAGAATTCATGCTATACTAGTTTTTCCTATCATCTCATGGATCCTATTTCAGGAAATGACATGGGAAATAGAGGTGTGGCATATGGGAGAAGATACTCAGGTGTAATTGGAGCAATTGCTACAACTTACATGAGGGGTAAAAATGGAAATATGGTGGAGTTCTGGATGAGAATGTGTAGGGACATGGGAGATGAGTTGGTTCAAAGGGTGTTGCTAGGTAGAATTAATTTTATCTCTATAATAGCAACCAGGGGTAAAATGGGAATTATGGTGAAAAACAGGGTTTTTTTTTGTTTTTGTTGTACATAGCAGGAATTCAGGAAAATTACAGTTTGCATGTAAGCATATACTCTGGTGGATGTTGATTATTTCTGGTGTACTGATTATTTGCACAAATGCTTTGAGCAGGGGTATTTTTGGAAAGTTTGTGTACAAAAGGTTGAGATTGGTTGCTGAATATCATCAGGATCATGTATAATTCAATTCACTCTGGGCAGAATTTGGTGCATCTTGGCCTTAAAGACACCAGGGGCAACTTTGGAGGACTGATCTGGTTTTGTTTAGATGTTGGAGTGACTAATTGGAAGACTAGTGGTTGGATTTGGAGGAAATCTTATCATCATATTCAAATCCTGTTGGAGGAGAATATGGTGATACTTTTTTCCTACGAGCCTAGTTTTCTTTTTTGCAGGTTGCATTTGGGAAGAAATCTGTGAAAACATGATAAACAAGGCCAACAGGAATGCATATTATGCTACTGCTGAATATATAAATGATCTAGTATTATTTAGAAATGAGTTGATATATACAGAGTTAAAGGCATCTTTCCTCTACTGGACCATTGATCCTATATGCACAGGACATGATTTGGTTTCAGTCATTATGGTGCATTTCCTGATGGCATATGAAGGACTGTTTTCATATGGTACAACATAGGAGTTGGTAACATGCTGCAATCTGGGCAACAAGGGATGGAATGCAGCAGGACTCAAGGGATTCAAACTTGCTTTGTTACATAAGGGAAATCAACTCTGGGAGTATAAACTAGTGCAGCAATGGTTAATTTGTATTGTTGCTGGTTCTTCACAATCAAGCTACAGAGTAGTATAAATTGCTTGTTTTTGTATAAAAAAGCTGAAAATTACAGGTTTGGCACATGGATAGTTATGGACAATGTTGGTGTTGCTGATCTTAGTCAAATAGGGAATGATGTGACACAACATGGATTTAACATGAACATGATGACTGCAGTTGGTTTTTACTTTCCCGTTGATTCAATTGCTGAATATGATATGGAAATTTGCTAGTTTATACAGTTACTGATAAGGGATAGAATATCTCATAGAGCACACATGATTTATTTATTGGTCTTGCTCAGTGGGTGGTATCTGTACTATGTAATCATTCCCACAGAGGAAGCACCAGTAGATAGAAAGTGTAGCGACTCTGGCTTGGACATGAAGATGGTTGCAGGAATTGGTCTTGTTATCAAGGCACAGATTAGTCAAAAGCATGCAGTAGTTCATTTTTGCTGGTTCTCTGTTGAAATTGCAGTGCACCAATCACTGGTGCTACTGTCAAAAAGTAGACTGCTCATGAAGTTCTACAGGTTTGCAGATATTGATATACACCAGTATACTGATGATATACATGGATTGCTGGACTTTTTGTGCATCAAGGGATCAAACTTGGGACACTATTTGGCTGACAAGAAAAACAACAGGGTACAGATATGCATGCAAGATGTTATCAGAATCTCATTTTTTTTTCTAGTTTTAGTTTTTTACCACATTCGTAGATTAGCAATTTGTAGTATCAATTTAAGTCATCTTATAAGGCTTAAGTTGGTCATTAGTTTAATTATTGCATCGTTATTTGCCACTTTGGCTACATTGTAAAGACTGTTCAATTTTTTGCTTTGAGAAAATTTATAAAATCAGCCCTAGGAACCAAAATGCCTAGTGGACTTTATTAAAAAAAAAACAATTAGAGGGTATTATTGCAAAATTGGTTTTTTATCATTTAATTGTTTATATTGTGGCCACAATTGAATTAGGCAATTCATGGTTTAAGACAATTGGGGTCATTTGTGCAAAATTAGCCCTTAAGTGACCTCAATTGAAATGACCAAACTCATTGGCAAATCAATTGAGGTCATTAGTGCAAATCTAGCTTTAATTGGCTAATTCGGATAAATATGCCCATGATTGAGATAATTGATTAGCTTAAGACCAACTAGGTATATTATTGCAGTTAGCCAAATAGGGTCATAATTGAAACGGTCAAATTGGATTTAAAAATCAATTAAGGCTATGCTTGCAAAATTTAACTTATTAGTCGTTTTTAAAATTAATTACGTCCTAATTTGTTTATAATTAAATACTATGGTCAATAATTGGTTGTTTAAAGTGTTTGTCTATTTTGTTAAATTAACCGTCCTACCCTTATAGGTGTATATACACCTAGTATACATGAATATACACATATGATATATATGGGAAAAAAGGGCCATGTTCGTGTTTTTTAAAATTGGACCAGGACCACTCCAATAATGGACCGACCTGGCCCAAGATTAATCAACAATAAGGATGGGGTATACAAACTTACACTCCCTCATTTTACAAACACGCCTACCAAACGACCCCTACCCCTTCTCTCTCTTCCTTTTATATGTTAAACCCTAGCCGCTGCCTATATTCTACCTCTCTCTCTCATCTAAAAATGGTAAAAATGCAGAGAGCCCAGAAAATGCATATCTTTTTCATAATCATTTTTATGAACCAATCAATTTCAAGTTTTGTTTCCACTCGAATCTCTCACAAATGCAGTAATCACCCTTTTCTTTTGAATTACTGAGTCAAAAGGTTGATCTTTTCTGTTTTATTTGTTGTACTGTGTTCGTATTTACTCAAACCTCATTGGTTGAAGGTGAATGGGTCGGATCGAGTTCAAGAGGACTCAGATCTGACCATTCGTTGATGGTTTGGATCAATCTAGGCCGTATATAACGTTTGCAAGGGTTAATTTCTGGGAAAACTAGTTTTTCCCACATCGTTGGCTTGTTTCTTTGTATGAATTTTGGGGTTCTATAAATAGAACCCCAACCCTTACTAAAAAAAAGGAGAAAAAATTAAAAAAGTTTGAACATCCATAGCTTGAACTTTGAGTGAACAAAACTTGAAATTCTGAGCTTTAGTTAAAAAATTTTAAAGACTTAACTGCCAAGTGGAGTCTTCTAGTCCAAATATTTATTTAGGATAAAACCAGATCCAATAAATTCTAAGCCTGCTTGTAAAGGTCTTATAATGTGACTATTGGATGTGTCTAAATGAGGCTTACCTTGTTTTAAAACATGTGCTAGTTTATCTTAATATGTCTGCATCAGAGTTTAATAAGGTGAAAAAGGCCTGAATGAGTTAGGTTATCATCCTAATATGTACCATGTTTTAGCTTTCTACTGAGAAAAGAGAGTGAAGGTTTGATAGTCCTGATGCATATCTGGCTATATTATCTCTTCCCTATGCCATGGTGACACTGTTTCCTGAGTCTTGTTCTCATTAATTGGGGTCTGTTTAATTGTGCATAAGGGGTCTTATATGTGAGTGCTTTGGTTGTCTTGATGTTTTCTCTATGAGTGATACAGTATTGTGCATAGTGTGATCCTGGCCATGTACTTAAGCACCTAATTGAGAATGATTAAATGATATGATTTTGTATAACCATGGGAATTTATGAAGCATACTGAGGACCACACAAGCACACAGATGAGTCCTTTTTAAAAGGTATCTTGGGAGAGGATCAAGGGGAACTAGGCCTTGCTTGGTTCATAACACTTGTCCTTTATATAAAGGGTACCATGGAATTTCTGTGGACCTGTGGAGGTGTATGTTTGCTACATAAACACACCATGACCTTGTAAAATCCCATCGTTGGATTAAAGGGGAGGGAAATCCGATGAAAGATTTGAAAATTGGGAGTCCTGATAACTGTCTTAAACAAAATATGAATCATAGAGGTCATTTATGTTGCTGGTGTTTCTTGTAACATTCTCCTCTTTAGAATCTTGCTGATGTTGAAACTTTTAAGCCGTCTCTTCTATTTGCTTGCCTCATCTGATGTCTGGCTTATATGAATTCTGCATATTTCCTATACCATTGTCACTTCATTAAGTTTAACTGAAAAGGCCATTTCTTGTGCTATTTTTATGCATCCAAAGATGCTTGCATTGTCATCTCTTCCTGCACCTCTCTTGCATACTCAGGTCTGCTTGCGCTCTGGTTCTGCTGGTGTCACAGTAGTTGGAGCTCAGTTATTTATCTTGTGTGTTAGCTACTCTGTATGTGATTGCTTAAGTTAGAGAAACTTGACCCTATCTGCTTAGTCCTACTTATGCTTTGTCCTTTGAAATCATAAAGGATGTTTCCCTGCACATCATTTGTATCCTGTATAATGGTCATCCAACTTTTAGGAATGCCATGGTCAGCTTATGTGTGTGTTTTCCTTGGAAACATAAGTCATATATATCCTTCTCTATATTATGACCATTATGTGAGTCATTTTGTGTTTGCCATGAATACCAGACCTGCAGTTCCCCCCTTTAGCTTCTGTCTGAACCATGTCTATGTGCTTGCAGTTTGCCTCTGTCTATGCTGTATCTATATATTTCAGTTTGCTTTTATTTATACCATGTCTATAGGATACAATTTGCTTATGTCTATATTATATCTATGGCTTCAGTTAGCTTGTGTTTACCCCATGTCTATATGCTGCAGTTTGTTGTTGTTCACCTTATGACCATGTGTTGGGTTCTGCTTCTGTTTACTCCATGTCTACATGCTGCAGTTTGCTTTTTTTCACCCCATGACCGTGTGTTTTGGTTTTATTCCTGTTTACACCATTGCCTATTTGTTTCAGTTTGCTTCTGGTTATATTATGTTAATAGATGTCAGTCTATACCCTGCTTATGTAAGAATGTGTAATCCTGTTTTATCATTCTTTCTCTTATAGCTATACTGGTTGGGAAGTTGAGGTAGTTTTTGGGGTATGGTTTTTGCCTTCCCCCTGATGTCCTGCCATGCCTAAGGTTCATGAAACCTTTTTTGATCTTGTACGACATCGGGAATAAGGATGGTGATAATCCCCCCACCCGTTTTGTTACTGAATCTCCACCGGTGAGGCCCAATAACATCTATATAAATACCCTGACTGCGTTATTTGTGAATGAATTGGATACATATATATGTGTATAGTTACATGTATGATAAGTTCATTAATATAAACTAACCGGGGTCCTTTGTTTTTTTTTTCTCCTCCCTCCACTGCATGGCCACTTGGGCGGAGTCTGAAGCCAACCTGTTGGGCCAAGGCCCAACAGGCAATTCTTTCACATTATCGAGTCCGAGAAGACAAAAAATGGAAGCTAATATATGTATTACACGCGTAGAAGGCCCAGCCATGGGTGAAAAATGTCCAATTAGGGTCTTGGTACGCCCCTAGCCTTCCCCTTCTTTATTTAGTTTGTTTACACTTTCCTTTATTTGTAATTTTGTTGTAGGTTTATTTGTAGATTTGTAAAAACTCTATTATTGTGGCATCATTGTGTTTTGAACTAATCGTCTTAGGACAACGGTGCCTACGCTGTTTAGTTTGAATTTAGGTCCCCAAACGACTTTAAAAAAACCGAGCTTAATATAAATGATTTTCGAAAAAAATAACTAAGCGAATGCATCACTTTTACACAAGTTAAAAATAAGGACAGGGAAAAGGGAATTGTACTGCTACAAACAACGATTACGTTTGTTAAGGCCAAATTGAACTTTGGAAACCAAAGAATATATTTTCTTTATAAATTGAACTCAATTTTATTTGAACCAACAATAAGTTAAAGAAACTGGACTACTCCATTTTTTTTTACAAACCAACAACAAGTTAAAAGAACTCGGGCTGAGCCCAGTATTTGAAAAAACGACACTACTTTTTGGGATTACACTTAAATGATTTTCAGAAAAAGGGATAGCTATTTTGGGCCAAGCCCATATGTAAAACGCAACCTCTTTGTTAGCGACGGGCTTAAATTTCAAGAATAAAGAAAACTCACTCTTTATAAAAAGCAAAGACCCATTTACATTTAAAGTTGAAATCCGTATAAACCATTCGTAAACATAAAAGTTTTAGATATGGACATTCTGAAAACATATTAAACGGATTAACCTGAACCGTGCATGATTCGTGCATGAACAAAACTCATTCATTCCGCACTTTAAATAAGCAAACTTTTCACATCTTTACAAAGTCAATATTATCCTTATATATAAAAAGGAAACTAGTTATATTCGGATATTATAAATACGAATCTAAATACCCTATATATAAAGGGGATATATTCAATTTATTTCTAAAATGATATGCAACATGACCGACTTTATAATGCGGGAATAAACACTAAATAGACAGTTCATGCAAATACTGATATGTTGGAATTCGAAGGTCAACCGTATAGTACGAATCCTTAATACTAGGGTGCCTAACACCTTCCCCAGGGGATCACCAGAACCCTTACCTGGAACTTTGGATTACAAAGGCTTTTTCACTGTATATGAATAAACCCTTCAAAACGAATTTTCCTAATTTCCTAAAATTTAGGTGGCGACTCTTTTAAAACAAAGTCCGAAAGATCATCAACAAGTTTGAAGTAGCTTTCCGAGAGCTAAACCCACCCGCAAAATGCGAACCGTAACAGTAGCTGACATAGGAGATCGTGTTTACCGATTCGTGAGTGGATTGGGACCATATTTGATTGATGACTGCTTGACGGCCTTACTTCAGAGAAGTATGGATATCTCCCGCATTCAGGCGCACACCCAAAATCTTAAGGAGCGCCAACAGTAGCGGAGGGTTGAGCGTGAGCATGATAGGGGTCATAGTAAGAGAACCAGATCCTCAGGTGCTGTTAGTGAGTTCAGAGGGGGTCAGAGGAAGCAGTATTCTAGGCACTCAGGCCATTCAGCGGCTAGTACACCTTCATGATTTGTAGGTCAGAGATTTGATCGACCTATTTATTCAAGACCAGGTCAGAGTTTCAGAGCTTCAGGTTCTCAGTATAGGGGTGATTCAGGCCACATAAGGCCACCTTTACCATGATGTACTCAGTGTGGTAAGCTGTAGTTTAGGCAGTGCCGCTTGGGTTCAGATACTTGTTATGCCTGTGGTCAGGCAGGCCATATGATGCGTGACTGTCCATCGAGAGGTGGTAGAGGTATATTTTAGCCCACAGGACTAGTAGCAGGTTCTTCATCATTTGTACGCCTTCTGGAGCAAGACTCACAATTATCAGTAGGCTGCGGTAGAGGTAGAGGGGGATCGTCTAGTTGTAACGACCCGTTTGGTCGTTATGGTCTTTTTGGAACTTTTGTCCCCTTTTCGAGCTTGGTTAGCTTATTTTTGACTCGAGGGGACCGTTAACACGCTTCCCGATGTGTCTATATTTGATTCAGGTGACTTTTTCTGAAATTTGGGTTTTAAGCGAAAAAGAGTTGACTCAAAGTTAACTTTTGGGTAACAGGACCTTTTTCTGAAATTCATCGATTCCGAGAGGTCCGGATGATCGTTTAGAACTTGTGTATATATATGGTTAGGTTCCTAATGCACTCGGATGCATTTTGGGACGTGGGTTGGGAAGTTGGTAATGAGGTATTAGGGGTTGACTCGGTCAACAAGACCTCCGTATGAAATTCCAAGGCCACGAGTGCGTTCGTAGCGTGTTTTTATGTGGGACTGTGTATGTGGTTTATGAGCAGATGGCCTCAGGAGTGGTTCGGGATTTCGATTGGGACTTAGAAAATTTATGGAATTCTACTACCTGGTGTCTGCTAGAGCGGCACCAGTGCCATCCCAGTGGCACCACTGTTGCAGTGGGATGGGCGCTGGGGCGGCCAAGTCTAAATTGCCCAGATCGCCCCGACGGTCTGGGAAGGCGCCAGGGCGGCCTAGTGTAAATTGCCCAGACCGCCCCGATGGTTTGGGAAGGAGTCGGGGCAGTGATGCCGTGGCGGGCCCGATGCCGCTGTATCGGGTCTGTTATTTCATTAAGTGTGCATTAAATAAGCCCTCAGTCTATCATTTATCACCATTACGAAAATTAAGCTTTTGGGGGACTATTTTAGATGTTTCTTGGAAAAAACTCTTGGTGGTATGTTTTGCTAACCTCTTTACTAATTCTTTGTTCCTAATCATAATAGATTCCTCTTTCCTTATTAGTTCCCTAGTAATGGAAGATAAAAGTGGATTTAATGAATGTTCTACTTAGGCTTTTAAATGATGAAATTGATTGGGTTTATGCTAGATTATGATGTATCTAAGGATCTTAATCATATATTTTCCATTATTAGTGTTGAATCCTTGAATCAAAGAGTTAGGGTTTATACCCAAAATTGGGGGTTTTGCTTGAAATTCGAAATTAGGTGTATCCTTGAGTTAATTTAGCAATTAGTTGTTGGGTTTTGATTATCTAGTACTTATTGATATTTTACTCCCGAAATTCTCGTTTTGACCTTGTGGGTCCCGTTCCCCAAATTCTAGTGTTGGTTTTGACCTAGTTTGAATGGTAGCAATATTAGTATTGATCTTCATGATTTCTAATCTAGATTTCGAATATGCCTAGACTTCCTTGATAGTGAGGCTCAGCGGAAGGGCAAGGTAAAAGAGTGATTGTTGGTGTTTGCTGTTCAGCCATCCAGGTAGGGTTTGACTTACCCTTGGTGAGACTTCGTATAGTGAAGCATATATTTAGATGATATTGTCGGAGGCAGCATGTAAACCTTCGGGTATGAGGTTGGGTTGGATATTGTCTTAGGTTATGCCCTGTTGCGTGATTGGGGCAAGCCACCCTGTTGTGTTGCGACTTGACTGTTCTATTGTGTTGGCTCGATGCCACGTGTTGTTAGTAGATACTGGAATCTGTTATTCCATCTCGATTGCGAAATTGTAGTATCTTACGGGTTGATGTTGATACAAGGATAGAGTTCTATATGGCTTGTGTAGTCTTTCATAATATTGTTGGTGTAACCATGTTGGTACTTGTGACATTGATATGTTGTTGGCGTACCCATGTTGGTACTGGTGATATTGATCTGATTCTTGATGTTGATATATACATTGCACACATTCTCATGATATACTGTTGATACACTGTTGGAACTTGATGAAACATTGTGATGAGCTTGGCTCAGTTTCTAAATGAGAGTGATGTGAGAGTCCGATATGCGATGTTAGTCCCAGAATCGTGGATTGAGTGAGTGCATGGACTCCGCGGGTCCCCCAGGGTGGTGCCGGTGAGAACCCCCCGTGGGTACAGATCTGGGGTCTCGTCTGTCTGTTTGGCAAAGATCCAGGACGAGTGGCACTTAGACTTCGTGAGTCACCTTGGGTTGTGCTACCGAGACGTGGAGGTATTTCGTCCGGAGTACATGTGTACACAACATTACATGGCATTGCATTTGCATTCATACATTATAGCATTGCATTGCATCATGGTTTATATTGAGATGGTTTGGTGTTTTACTCGTGATGTTGGCTTTGGTTTGGATATATATGGAGACTTGGCACATGTGGGTTTAAATGCTCTACTTAGGCAATGACGTGTACTTGGTTTCAATTATGTTTGACTTATACTTGTTGATTTATCTGCCTATCTTGCTTTATTATCTGAATTATGTTAACTATACTTAGTTGGCCTATGTTACCTACCAGTACTGTGGTTTTGTACTGATATGCACTTGCTGTATTTTTTTTATGAATGTAGAGTACCAGGTTGGGTCTTCCTCCGCCTCTCGTGGCTGATAGTCGCCATCAGCTTAGCATCGAGTTTTCAGGTTGACCACGAGTCGTTCGCCGCCTTGAAGACTCCTTTTATTATTATGTCTTACTTTTCAACTCTGAGACATAGACAGATTGATGTATTTTTATATTCCAGACTTGTATAATTTCATTTAGATGCTCTTGTATGACTTAGATCAAACCCTGCTGGTATTTTCCTTATTTCTGCACAATTTCTATTATGTATTATTGTGAGACTTACGTAATTATTCTTTTTCGCTTGATTGATTTATTTATTTATGTTGTTATTTATCGTTGGGTTAAGGGTTCGCTTACCGAGGTGGGAAGGGTAAGCGCCCGCACGACTTAGTCGAAATGGGTCGTGACAAGTTGGTATCAGTGCCCTAGGTTACCTGGTCTATAATACAAGAGCGTGTCTATTAGAGTCTCGTAGATTGGTACGATGAGCTCCGTACTTATCTGCGAGAGGCTATAGGACATTTAGGAAATCTAACTTTCTTTCATTCTTTCGTGCTACTTTATTCTAATTAGTATTTGGAAAGATCAAATTGGTATCTGACTCTTATCTCTTCTCTCACAGATGGTGAGGACTCGAGCTACTATAGCCCGAGGTCAGGTGCCAGAGCCAGCAGCTACAGCTGGCACCCGAGGGCGAGCGACAACCCGAGGAGGCAGCAGAGCTAGAGGCCGCGGGGCTGCCCCAGCCAGGGGCAGGGCTCCCGCAGTAGGACAGCGGCACGAGAGATCTCCATCTCTAGAGCCTGAGGATCATCGAGATTGAGACTCGACCGCAGAGGATGTGGCCCCAGCACACACACAGCCCGAGGTTACTTCTGATTAGGCTATGCATGATGCTATGGCCAGAGTCTTACTTAATCTAGATTCGTAGCAGGCTGCCGCTGGTGTTACTATTCCTGGCAGAGGTTCACAGACCAGAGTTGGGCGCAGACCCCTGAGTATCGACCTACTCGGGTAGCACACCCCGCTGCAGCTATGGCTCCCCGTATTGATGTGGTATCCGCTCTTGGTGACGATCTTAGGCCTTTGGAGGGCACTGTTATGACCGTGTATGATCAGGATCTTGTTGGGAGATTCAGGAAGTTAGAGCCGCCGAGGTTTTTGGGTACTTTTTCTGAGGACGCTTATGAGTTTTTTCTGGATATGCATGAGCTGCTACATAGGATGGTGATCGTGGAGACCTATGGGGTTGACTATGTGTCCTACCAGTTTCGCGGCAACACGAAGACTTGGTGGAGGTATTTTGTGGCTTGCAGACCTGAGGGTTTCCCTCCTCTAACTTGGACTCAGTTTTACCGGGCCTTCCTCGAGAATTATGTGCCCTGGTCTTTAAGAGAGGCGCATTGGGAGGATTTTCTACATCTACAGTAGGGGGTATGACTGTGGAGGCCTATGTGACCCGTTATCTGTATTTGGCCCGTTATTCCACCCCCTTGATCCCTATTGAGCCTGACAGGATTAGGCGTTTTGTTAGTGGTTGGTCGGTCCTCTTCAGATTCCTTGCTTTCAGATGGAGGCCATGAGGGCTACCTTCCAGTCCATCATTGAGCATGCTTCCTTGGTTGAGGCCGCTAAGGTCCGTGCATTTGGAGGTGGTGGTGACAAGAAACCGCGTCAGACTGAGAGTTATAGTGGTTCTAGTTCAAGGGTGCCGATCAGCCTTCTAGGCCGTATCCGGCATATTCCGGCCGCCCTGTGCACTCATCCTTGCAGGCTACTTCCAGCGAGCCACCCAGACTGTGAGCTCCTGAGAGTTCGTTTTCTAGACCAGTAGACAGGGTTGTTTCCTCTGGGTCCTCAACTTCAGGTTATCGGCCTTCGTCCTCTCTGATCTGCTTTTCATGTGGATAGATTAAACATATTTCTAGGAGGTGTTCCCGACCCAGACGGGATTATCAGCCACAAAGGACTCCGACATCGTTTGGTGGTCGAGTTGGTGCTTCTCGGAGGAGCCCCGCTCAGGCAAGCTGCGGTGGGTCTCAGGGTTCCAGAGGTGGATCCCAGGCAGCTAGAGGTAGGTCCCAGAGTGCGAGAGGGGGATTTCATACTGGTCATGGTGGGGCCCATTGCTACTCATTTTCGGTTAGGCCCGAGGCAGAGGCCTCAGATGTTGTTATTGCAGGTACCATTTCTGTCCGTCATAGAGCAGCATCTGTGTTATTTGATCCTGGATCCACTTACTCGTATGTGTCTGCATATCATGCCGTTGGTTGGGATTTGCCTTGTGATAGAATAGATATACCTGTTCATGTATCTACTTCGGTTGGAGATTCTGTGATTGTTGATCGAGTTTACCGGTTTTGTTTGGTTACTTTTATGGGGTGTGACACGTGGGTAGATTTGATGATTTTTGATATGGTGGACTTTGATATTATATTGGGGATGTCCTGTCTTTCTCCTTATCACGCTATATTAGACTATCACAGCAAGACAGTTACCTTAGCCATGCCGGGCATTCCTAGGCTTGAGTGGAGGGGTACTCCTAGTCTTGCTCCGAAGAAGATCATTTCCTTCCTTCAGACGAAGAAGTTAGTAAATAAGGGGTGTTTAGCCTAACTGGCTCATGTTCGTGACACGACTGTTGCATCTCCACCCCTTGAGTCCGTTCCTATTGTGAGCGAGTTCGCAGAGGTATCCCCGTCGGATCTGCCGGGTATGCCACCCGATCACGACATTAATTTATTGACTTGGATTTGGGTACTTGCCCTATTTCTATTTTGCCATATCGGATGGCACCTGCTGAGTTGAGGGAGCTAAGGAGCAGTTACTGGATTTATTGAGCAAAGGGTTCATTAGACCGAGTGTCTCCCCTTGGGGTGCTCCTGTGTTATTTGTGAAGAAGAAAGATGGGACCATGAGGATGTGCATTGATTATCGCTAGCTGAACAAGGTTACTATTTGGAACAAGTGCCGTATGCCTCGTATCTATGATATGTTTGACTAGCTTCAGGGTGCTTCAGTGTTTTCGAAGATTGAGTTGCGTTCAGGCTACCACCAGTTGAAGATCAGGGCAGAGGATATTTCGAAGACAACCTTTCGGACGAGATATGGCCACTATGAGTTTCTAGTGATGTCTTTTGGGCTTACCAATGCCCCAGCTGCATTTATGACTTTGATGAATGGCATCTTTAGGCCATTCCTTGATTCTTTTGTGATTGTATTTATTGATGATATCTTGGTGTATTTCAAGAGTAGAGAGGCGCATGAGAGCCATCTTCGTACTGTTCTTGGGTTGTTGAAGAAGCACAGCCTGTTTGCTAAATTTTCTAAGTGTGAGTTTTGGTTGGAGTCTATGGCATTCTTTGGCCATTTTGTGTCTAAGGATGGGATTATTGTTGACCCGTAGAAGATTGAGGCTGTGAGGGGTAGGGCGAGGCCCACTACTATCACCGAGGTTCGTAGTTTTGTGGGGTTGGCCAGCTATTACCGTCGCTTTGTGAAGGGTTTTCCTGCTATTGCTTCATCTTTGACTAGATTGACTCAGAAGGATGTTCCCTTCCAGTGGTCAAATGATTGTGAGGAGAGCTTTCAAAAGCTCAAGCTTCTTTTGACTCCAGCTCCGATCTTAGCATTACCCGTGGAGGGCAAGGATTTCGTGGTCTATTGTGATCCCTCTGGTTGGGTTTGGGTGCTGTGTTGATGTAGGAGGGTAGAGTGATAGCTTATGCCTCCCGTCAGTTGAAGATTCATGAGAAGAATTACCCTACCCATGATTTGAAGTTGTTGGCCGCGGTCTTTGCTTTGAAAATTTGGAGGCATTATCTGTACAGTGTCCATTGTGAGGTTTTCAGCGATCACTGTAGTTTTCAGCATGTGTTTACTCAGAGAGACCTTAATTCCAGGCAGCGCCGATGGATGGAGCTCCTGAAGGACTATGACATCTCTATTTTTTATCATCCGGGGAAAGCCAATGTGGTGGCTGATGCCTTGAGTCTCAAGGCAGTGAGTATGGGAAGTTTAGCTCGATTGATTGTTTTCGAGCATCCATTGGCTAAGGAGGTTCAGACTCTGGCCAATAGTTTCATTCACCTTAATATTTCAGCCCCAGGCAAGATTTTGGCCTGGGTAGAGGTGAGGTCGTCTTTATTGGATCGGATCAAGACTTATCAATTTGAGGATGCTCAGTTGAGCAAGATTCGAGATAGAGTTTTGAGGGGTGAGCTAAGGAGGCCGTGATTGATTCTGAGGGCATTTTGAGGATTAAGGGGCGCGTATGCGTTCCTCGTGTTGGTGATTTAATTCAGTTGATCTTGTCCGAGGCTCATAGTTCTCGCTATTCCATTCATATGGGGGCGACTAAGATGTACTGTGATTTGAGACAACACTATTGGTGGCATCGGATGAAGAGAGATATAGTTGATTTCGTGGCTAAGTGTGGGAGCTGTCAGCAGGTAAAGTATGAGCACCAGCGACCCGACGATGTGCTTCAGAGGATTCCCATTCCTGAGTGGAAGTGGGAGAGTATTACCATGGATTTTGTTGTGGGTCTTCCGAAGACCCTGGGCAAGTTTGATTCTATTTGGGTGATAGTTGATCGGTTGACTAAGTCCGCTCACTTTGTTCCAGTTCAGGTTTCCTATACCGCGGAGAAGTTAGCCAAGTTGTACATTCGGGATATTATGAGATTGCATGGGGTTCCTATTTCTGTTGTATCTGATTGGGGTACTATCATTACTTCCTGATTCTGGAGGGCTTTCCATGAGGAGTTGGTTACCTGATTGGATCTGAGTATAGATTTTCATCCCCAAACCGATGGCCAGTCCGAGCGGACCATCTAGGTGCTTGAGGACATGTTGAGAGCATGTGTTATTGATTTTGGTGGTCATTGGGATCAGCACTTACCATTGTTAGAGTTTGCGTACAATAACAATTATTATCCGAGTATTGGCATGGCGCCTTTTGAGGCTTTATATGGTAGGAGATGTAGATCTCCGGTTGGCTGGTTTGATAGGTTCGAGGCTCGACCTTGGAGTACGGATCTGTTGAGAGAGTCCCTTGATAGAGTGAGAGTTATTCGGGCCAAGCTTTTGGCAGCTCAGAGTCGACAGAAGATGTATGCGGACCGGAAGGTCCGAGATTTGGAGTTCGCTATTGTTGACCAGGTTCTATTGAAGGTTTCACCCATAAAGGGTGTTATGATATTTGGTAAGAGGGGCAAGTTGAGCCCCAGGTATACTGGCCCATGTGAGATTGTTGATCATGTGGGCGATGTTGCGTATGAGTTAGCCTTGCCACCAGGCTTAGCCGAAACTCATTCGATTTTCCATGTTTCTATGCTGAAGAAGTACCACGCTGACAGTACTTACATTGTTCGTTGGGATTCGATATTACTTGATGAGAATTTGACCTTTGAGGAGGAGCCTATTGCGATCTTGGATAGGCAGGTTCGAAAGTTGAGGTCGAAGGAGATTGCTTCTGTGAAGGTGCAATGGAAGCACTGTCCTGTTGAGGAGGTTACTTAGGAGGCTGAGTTCAATATGTGTAGCCGCTATCCCCAGTTGTCCGCTAATTCAGGTATTTTCCCGCTCCTTTCTCTTCTTCGCTCGAGGACGAGCGATGGTTTCGATCAGTATCTGATGTAACGACCCGTTTGGTCGTTATAGTCTTTCCGACACTTTTGCCCCTTTTTCGAGCTTGGTTATCTCATTTTTGACTTGAGGGGACCATTGACATGCTTCCGAGGTGTCTAGATTTGATTCGGGCGACTTTTTGTGATATTGGGGTTTGAGCGAAAAAGAGTTGACTCAAAGTTGACTTTTGGGTAAACAGACCTTTTTCAGAAATCCGTCGATTCCGAGAGGTTCAGATGGTCGTTTAGAACTTGTGTGTACATCTGGTTTGGTTTCCAATGCACTCAGATGAATTTTGGGACTTGGGTTGGGAAGTTGGTAATGAGGTATCGAGGGTTGACTCGGTCAACGAGACCTCTGTTGGAAATTCGGAGGTCACGAGTGCGTTTGTAGCGTGTTTTTATGTGGGACTGTGTATGTTGTTTATGAGCAGATGGCCTTGGGAGTGGTTCGGGATTTTGATTGCGACTTAGAAAATTTATGGGATTCTGGTACCTGGCGTCCGCTAGAGCTGTACCAGTGCCGTCCCAGCGGCACCGCTGTTGCGGTGGGATGGCTGCTGTAAATTGCCCGGACTGCCCCGACGGACTGAGAAGGCGCTGGGGCAGCCAAGTGTAAATTGCCCAGATCGCCCCGACGGTCTGGGAAGGTGCCGAGGCAGTGGCGCCGTGGCCGCCTCGATGCTGTCGTGGCGGTATCGAGCCTGTTATTTCATTAAGTGTGCATTAAAGAAGCCCTTAGTCTATCATTTATCACCATTATGAAAATTGAGCTCTTGGGGACTGTTTTAGAAGATTCTTGGAGAAAACTCTTGGTGGTAAGTTTTGCTAACCTCTTTATCTTCATAGATTTCTCTTTCCTTATTAGTTCCCTAGTAATGGAATATAAAAGTGGATTTAATGAATGTTCTACTTAGGCTTTTAAATGATGAAATTGATTGGGTTTATGCTAGATTATGATGTATCTAAGGATCTTAATCGTATATTTTCCATTATTAATGTTGAATCCTTGAATCAAAGAGTTAGGGTTTATACCCAAAATTGAGGATTTTGCTTGAAATTCGAAATTAGGTGAATCCTTGAGTTAATTTAGCAATTAGTTGTTGGGTTTTGATCACCTAGTGCTTAATTTGATATTTTACTCCCGAAATTCTCGTTTGGACCTTGTGGGCCCCGTTTTCCCATATTTTAGGGTTGGTTTTGACCTAGTTTGAATGGTAGCAATATTAATATCGATCTTTATGGATCTTTATGATTTCTAATCTAGATTTCGAATATGCCTAGACTTCTTTGATATTGAGGCTCAGCGGAAGGGCAAGGCAAAAGAGTGATTATTGGTGTTTGTTGTTCGGCCATCCAGGTAGGTTATGACTTACCCTTGGTGAGACTTCGTATAGCAAAGAATATATTTATATGATATTGTCAGAGACAGCATTAAAACCTTTAGTTATGAAGTTGGATTGGATATTGTGTTAGGTTGGACCCTGTTGCGTGATTAGGGCTAGCCACCCCGTTGTGTTGTGACTTGACTGTTCTATTGTGTTGGCTCGATGCCACGTGTTGTTAGTAGATATTGGAATCTGTTATTCCATCCTGATCGTGAAATTATAGTATCTTACGGGTTGATGTTGATACGAGGATAGAGTTCTATATGGCTTGTGTAGGCTTTCATGATATTGTTGGCGTACCCATGTTGGTACTTATGACATTGATATGTTGTTGGCGTACCCATGTTGGTACTTATGATATTTATCTGATTCTTGATGTTGATATATACATTGCACACATTCTCATGATATACTGTTGATACACTGTTGGAACTTGATGAAACATTGTGGTGAGCTTGGCTCAATTTTTAAATGAGAGTGATGTGAGAGTCTGATATATGATGTTAGTCCCGAAATCGTGGATTGAGTGAGTGCATGGACTCCGCGGGTCCCCCAGGGTGGTGCCGGTGAGAACCCCCCGTGGGTACAGATCTGGAGTCCCCAGGATGGTGCTAGTGAGAACCCCTCGTGGGCAAAGATTCGGGATCTCGTCTGTCTGTTGGGCAAAGATCCAAGACGAGTGGCACTTAGACTTTGCGAGTCACCTGGGGTTGTGCTACCGAGACGTGGAGGTATTCCGTCTGGAGTACATATGTACACATCATTGCCTGGCATTGCATTTGCATTCATACCTTATAGTATTGCATTGCATCATGGCTTATATTGAGATGGTTTGGAGTTTTACTTGTGATGTTGGCTTCAGTTTAGATATATATTGAGACTTGACACATTTGTGTTTAGATGCTCTACTTAGGCAATGACGTGTACTTGGTTCCGATTATGTTTGACTTATCTGTTGATTTATCTGCCTATCTTGCTTTATTATCTGAATTATGTTAGCTATATTTAGTCGGCCTATGATACTTACCAGTACTGTGGTTTTGTACTGATCTGCACTTGCTGTATTCTTTTATGAATGTAGAGTACCAGGTTGGGTCTTCCTCCGCCTCCCGTGGGTGATAGTCGCCATCAGCTTAGCATCGAGTTTCCAGGGTGAGCATGAGTCGTTCGCTGCCTTGAGGGCTCCTCTTATTAATATCTCTTACTTTTCTACTTCGAGACATAGACAGATTGATGTATTTTTATATTCCAGACTTGTATAATTTCATTTAGATGCTTTTGTATGACTTAGATCAGACCCCGGGGGTATTTTCCTTATTTTTGCACTATTTAGACTTCTGTAATTATTATTTTCCGCTTGATTGATTTATTTATTTATATTTTTATTTATCGTTAGGATGAGGGTTCGATTACCGAGGTGGGAAGGGTAAGCACCCGCACGACTTTGTCGAAATGGGTCATGACACCAGTTCAAGTGGTCTTCAGAACCGCATTTATGCATTGGTTGGTCGGCAAGATATCGAGTTTTCACCTGATGTGGTTCCAGGTTGTTACACCTCGGAAAATTTTCCATTGGTACGCAAGTGGATGAACTAGTGATGAATATGAGTGCATGATGTCTATGAGCAAGAAACGACGTTTGATGACCTTAGGTGAGATTTCGAAGGTATCCAATGTGAGATGAGAGAGTTGGCCAAGTTAAGATGAGATATAAGGTGAGTGATGCATGTACATGGACGTGGGTGATTCAAATTAGAAGTCTATGAAATATGGGAAGTTGCAGAATTGCAACTGCCCAGTGGTCGTATTGCAAAATACGGACCGTAAAGTGCAATACGGTCCGTAAACTGGCAGTCGTAAACTGCCATGCAAGGCTTCAACTTTCTGCCAGCCGAGGAAATGGTTAAATACGACCTGGTGGACGAACTGTAAAGTGATTTACGGCCCGTAAACCATGGTCGTAAACCACCATGAAGGCAGCCCAACTTCTGGTTCAGGAAATGGTTAAATACGCCCATGGAGGACGAGCCGTATAGTGGAATACGGGCCGTAAACCACGATGGACGACCACTGTTCATCTCAACACAGATTTCACAAGTCATTAAATAAAGGGACCAACACTTGTTTTATTTCATTACAACATTACACCACTTCTCTCTAAAACTTCTCTCTACATTTATTATATGTGTTTTCAAGGATTATAAGCCATCAATAACATTAAGACAAGTGAATCAAGGATAAGGGAACCATCAAGGATCATCCAAGTCAAGAAATCCAAATGGAGAAAAACTAGGGTTTTGCTCAAAGAGGAGTATTATCAACCAAAGCTTGTTCCTACAACTTCTAAGGTAAGATTCATGATTTTTACAAGAAGTTTAAGGTATTGGAGAATTAAAATACATGGATTGTAGAAAATGTGGTCAACTAGGTCATGAATGGTGAATAGTGACATTTTGAGGAATAGTTTGAATTGAATTATGAATGTTGTTGTGTTACGATATGAATTTATTATAAATGGTACTAAGATCATGAACTATATACTTTAGACGAATGGACGAAGTTGGAGGTCATGACCATAAATATGGGAGAATTAGAAGTAAATTGAGAAATCTAGATAATGTGGATGATGTGAATGACTAATGGCCATTGTTATGATATTAATGAAGGTATAGACACTAGCATTGGAAGGGAACGTGCAAGTGTAGAATAGTCCGACGAAAAGGAATGTAAGGCTAACCCTTCTTTCATAAGGCATGGTTCTTGGCCAAATTTCTAATTCCTCTATATGAGTATGTTGTATTCAAGTGATTGACACTCCGAGCTCATAAGCTCACGATCCTTAACATGTACTACGATCGTACTACGCCCCTCATATGACGAGTAAGCCTAAGATATGGATGTAGCAATAATGACGATGATAGTGATGACGATAATAATAATAATGATGCCAAAGGTTCCTACGGGCTATTACACTTATATGTGCCTATGAAGGGCTATAATGATACCCCGAGCTTATAACGCCGGGTAGGATATATGTATATGATTATGTATAAAATATGTATACGATTACGTAACACGCACACACCTCTGCAGATGGTACGGATAACCCTGAAGCCTTGGTAGGGCCAGGTAGAAATAACATCGAGCCTTGGTTGGCTAAGTACATATGAAAAACCGAACCTTATGGTCGGGCACGCTATGTATGTATATAAGTGTATGGCTACGTATATAATATGAATATGAATGTGAAAAGACTATGTATACGAATGCGAATAAGGACATGTGTACGAATATGAGCACAAGTATGGTATGAGTACTATTATAGAATACAGATGATGACGTAGGTGTACAAATACGTATGAAAAATGGAAAGTCCTACGAAAGGCAGGTAAGCGTTATGACGATGATATTATTGTCTCCCCCCACCTATGCTATCTCATATGTTGTTCATGATGCTTATTTATTGATGTTGCTCATGCTTTACATACTCAGTACATTCTTCGTACTGACGTCCTTTTGTTTGTGGACGCTGCGTCATGCCCGCAGGTGCACAGGGAGACAGACTTGATCCATAGCTGCTTATTCAGAGGTTTCATAGAGAGCTCCATTTCCTTCGGAGCCATAGATTTTGGGTACTCATTCTTTTGTGTATATAATTATGGGCATAGCGGGGTCCTGTCCCGCTAATGTGATATGTCATACTCTTAGAGGCTCGTAGTCATGCGTATGTGGGTAGAGATGTTCGGCCATGTCGGCCCATGTTTTGTATATCTTTTGTTGGCCTCGTCGGCCTTGTACTTATGATGTGGCATAGATGCCTATGATATGTTAAATGATGATGGTCGTCTAATGGGATCAATATGATTAACGATAAGAAAAGCACGAATTGACTTATGGTTCACCTAGATGTTATGTTATGTACGATAAGGGGGTGCCCGGGTGGGGTAGCACCGGGTGCTCGTCGCGGCCCCCTAGCCGGGTCGTGAAAAAAGTTGTATCAGAGCAGTTCAGTCCTAGGATGTGTCTACGAGCCGTGTCCAGTAGAGTCTTGGTTGTGGGTGTGTTGCGCGCCACACTTATAAACAAGAAGCTGCGGATATTTTAGGAATATATGACCTTCTTTCTTCATAAGAATCGTGCGATAGAGCTATGATGTAAGAAATTCTTGTTCCTAAATCGTGTATTGTGTATTTCAGAAATGCCTAAAAAGGGAAAGGCTACAACAACCTAAAAGGGCAAGACGGTGGCAGAAAAGCGGGCTGAAAGAGCACCGCCACCGGTAGTAGAGGAAGATGAGTCCCAGAGTGCGGCTCAATCTCAGTCCTCCCAGACAGTGCCTATTACCGAGGAGCACGTGGGAGCTTCAGCCCCAGCTCCAGCTCTTCCACCAAATGTTTCGGGCCAAGATGTAAAAGAGGCCATTACTTTATTGACTCAATAGGTTGCGGCCCAGGCTCAGAGGCACAGTTCAGGGTATGGTGAGAGGGCTGTTAGTGCAAGAGCCCGTGATTTCATTACTTTGAACCCTCCAGAATTCTTCGGGTCAAAACCGGAGGAGGATCCCCAGGACTTTATTGATGGTATGCTAAGGACGCTCCGGTTGATACATGCTTCAGACACCGAGTCGGTAGAGCTAGCGTCATATAGATTTAGAGATGTCTCGATCTAGTGGTATACGGTGTGGATGGCTTCACGGGGGGCCAATGCACCTCTCCCGGTATGGCAAGAGTTTGTTGATGCTTTTCTCCGTCATTATATGCCCCCAGAAGTTCGGCGAGCTAGGGCCGATAAATTCTTAAATTTGAGGCAAGGCAGTATAAGTGCCCTAGAGTATAGCCTCCATTTTAACTCCTTGGGTAGGTATGCTTCGGCCATGGTAGCAGATATGGGCGACCGGGTACACCGATTTGTAAAGGGTCTAGGGCCCCATCTGATGGACAAATGCTTGACTACGTCCCTTCAGGACGGTATGGATATTGCACGCATTCAGGCACATGCTCAGAACTTAGAGGAAAGCCTACAACAGCGGAGAAGTGAACGTGAACAGGATAGGGGACATAGCAAGAGGGCCAGATCTTCGGGCCTAATAAGTGAGTCCAGAGGCGGACACAGGCAACAAATCCGTAGACATTCGGGCTATTCTATGACCAGTGCACCTCCACGGTTTTCAGGCCAGAGCCTTGATAGATCTACTCATCCCGGGCCGAGTCAGAGTTATTTGGCGTCCCAGTTTAGAGGTGATTCAGGCCAGTCAAGGCCACCTATACCATGATGTTCCCAGTGTGGGAAGTTGCATTGGGGTCAATGCCGATTGGGTTCAGATGTTTGCTATTCATGTGGTCGACCGGGCCATATTATGCGTGATTGCCCCTCAGTGCATGGTAGAGGTAGGACCCAGCCATCAGGGTCGGTAGCCGGATCTTCGGCATCTGTACGCCCTACCGGGCCAGGTTCACATATGCCAGTCGGCTATGGCAGAGGTAGAGGCAGAGCTCCCAGTACTAGCGGTCCTCAGCACTGTATTTATGCTTTGGCTGGACGCCAAGATCTTGAGTCTTCTCCTGATGTGGTCATAGGTATATTATCGGTATTCTCTCATGATGTATATGCTTTGATTGATCCGGGCTCCACATTATCATATGTTACTCCATATATTGCGGGTCGATTTATAATTGAGCCGGAGTCTATCAAGCCTTTTGAGGTGTCTACACCCGTGGGTGAATCGGTAATAGCTAGCCGAGTATATAGGAATTGTGTGATTGTGATTCATGATCGTCGTACCATGATCGATTTGCATGAGCTAGAAATGGTGGATTTTGACGTTATTATGGGCATGGATTGGTTGGCTTCTTGTTATGCCAATGTTGATTGTAGAATGAAGATGGTTCGTTTCCAATTTCCGGGAGAACCAGTCTTAGAATGGAAAGGAAATACGGCATCACCAAAAGTTAGGTTTATTCCCAATATAAAGGCAAGGAAGATGGTCACGAAAGGGTGTATTTATCACCTAGTGCGAGTTCAAGATGTAGAAGCTGAGTCGCCGACTCTTCAGTCAGTTCCGGCAGTGAACGAATTTCCGAATGTGTTCCCGGAAGAGCTTCCAGGCCTTCCTCCCGAGCGAGAGATCGATTTTGCGATTGATGTGTTGCCAGACACTAAACCCATATCTATTCCTCCCTATAGGATGGCACCCGCAGAGTTGAAAGAGTTGAAGGAGCAATTGAAAGACTTGCTTGAAAAAGGCTTCATTAGGCCTAGTTCATCCCTGTGGGGAGCACCCATATTGTTCGTCCGGAAGAAGGATGGCTCCTTGAGAATGTACATTGATTATCAGCAATTGAATAAAGTGACGATTAAGAACAAGTATCCCCTCCCGAGGATTGATGATTTATTTGATCAATTTCAAGGTGCCAAATGGTTTTCAAAGATTGATTTGAGGTCCGGGTATCACCAAGTAAGAGTTAGGGAAAAAGATATCCCTAAGACAGCTTTCAGAACAAGATATGGCCATTTTGAGTTCCGAGTAATGTCGTTTGGGTTAACTAATGCCCCGACAGTGTTTATGGACCTAATGAACAATGTATTCAGACATTTTCTGGATCTATTTGTAATTGTATTCATCGACGACATCTTAGTGTATTCTAGATCCGAGGACGAGCATGCAGATCATTTGCGAATTGTCCTTGGAGTTCTTCGAGCTCGAGAGTTGTTTGCAAAATTCTCCAAGTGTGAGTTTTTGTTGAACTCGGTATCATTTCTGGGCCATATTGTTGCAGCTGATGGTATTTGAGTGGATAGCCAAAAGATCGAGGCCGTGAAGACTTGGCTAAGGCCCACGACTCTTACGGAGGTTCGTAGCTTTTTGGGCTTAGCAGACTATTACAGAAGATTTGTTGAGGGTTTTTCTTCTATTTCCGCGCCACTCACCAAGTTGACTCAGAAGTCAGCTAAGTTTCAATGGACAGATGCTTGCGAGCGTAGTTTCCTAGAGTTGAAAGACCGATTGACTTCAGCCCCAGTCTTGACACTTCCAGAGGGATTGGAAGGATATGTTATTTATTGTGATACCTCAGGCATCGGGCTAGGTTGTGTATTGATGCAAAATGGTAAGGTGATTGCGTTGAATTTGCGACAACGACGATGGTTGGAGTTGCTAAAGGATTACGATGTTGATATCTTGTATCACCCCGGAAAGGCTAACGTTGTGGCTGACGCTCTTAGCCGCAGATCCATGGGAAGTCTAAGTGATGTACGACCAGAAAAGAAAGAGATGGCCTGTGAACTTCAACAGTTAGCGAGCCTAGGAGTCCGAGTAGTGGACTCAGGTAGCAGCGGAGCTACTATTCAGAATTCAGCCGTTTCATCGCTAGTAGCGGAAATAAAAGAACGACAAAATGAGGATCCCATGCGAATGCAGTACAAAGATACACTCCCTCAGAAGGAGGAGTCATCATTTGATATTTCGGAAGATGGAGTTCTCCGATGTCGAGGCAGGTTATGTGTTCCCGATGTGGTAGGTCTACGTCACCAAATATTGAGAGAAGCTCATTGTTCCCGTTACTCCGTTCACCCCGGAGCGACGAAAATGTATCATGATCTTAAGTCTATATATTGGTGGAATGGGATAAAGAAAAACGTAGTAGCTCAATGTCCTAATTTCCAACAAGTGAAGATTGAACACCAAAAGCCGGGTGGATTATTGCAAGCTATAGAAATCCCAACTTGGAAGTGGGAAGTGATTAATATGGATTTCATTACAGGGTTACCCCGTTCTCGATGTAAGTATGATTCTATATGGGTGATTGTGGATAGACTCACAAAGTCAGCTCATTTCTTACCGGTCAGGACGACCTATATGGCAGAAGATTATGCCAAGGTTTATCTTAAAGAGATAGTGAGACTCCATGGCGTTCCGGTATCTATTATCTCCGATAGAGGGACTCAGTTTACAACTAAGTTTTGGAGATCGTTCCAAGAGGGTCTAGGGACCCAAGTGTGCCTTAGTACGACGTTTCACCCACAGACCGATGGGCAGGCCGAACGTACCATTCAGACTCTTGAAGATATGTTGCGAGCATGTATGATAGATTTTGGAGGAAATTGGGATGATCATTTGCCACTCATTGAATTCGCTTACAATAATAGCTACCATTCCAGCATTCAAATGGCACCGTATGAAGTTCTATATGGGCAAAAGTGTAGATCCCCAATTGGGTGGTTTGAAACCGGAGAAATTAAGTTGATAGGGCCAGACTTGGTCCAGCAAGCAATAGAGAAAGTTAAGCTCATACAAGATCGGTTGCTAGTGGCTCAAAGTCGTCAAAAGTCCTATGCGGATAATCGTCGAAGAGACTTAGAGTTCGAGGTGAAAGATTGGGTATTCTTGAAAGTGTCGCCGATGAAGGGCGTAATGAGATTTGGCAAAAAGGGGAAGCTCAGTCCCCGGTATATTGGGCCATACGAAATTGTACGCAAGATAGGCAAAGTGGCCTATGAGTTAAATCTACCTCCAGACTTGGAGTCAGTTCATCCCGTATTTCATGTTTTGATGCTTCGGAAATATGTTGGAGATCCTACTAGGATCGTCCCAGTGAAGGATGTGCAAGTGACAGAGAAATTGACTTATGAAGAGATACCCATTGCTATACTAGATAGGCAAGTACAGAGACTTAGAAACAAAGAAGTGGCCTCAGTTAAGGTCTTATGGAGGAACAACAATCGAGAGGAAATGACGTGGGAAGCAGAAGAGAGTATGCGATCCAAATACCCACATCTATTTCAGCCCTTGGAAGAAGTACAAAATGAGACGTCGAGATCATAAGGTATGCATGTTTTCCTTTTATGATTTTGGGTCGTGTGTGGCCAATTTTTATGTTATTATGTAGTGGCCCTGTGTGGCATCGATATTATGGGCTGTTGTGGCAGGATGGCAGTGCCATAAGGTAGGGGAAACTCTGGCGAAATTTTTATAGAAGCCCCGAATACTTTAACATTCGAGGATGAATGTTCTTAAGGGGGGGGGGGGAGAATGTTACACCTCGGAAAATTTTCCGTTGGTACGCAAGTGGATGAACTAGTGATGAATATGAGTGCATGATGTCTATGAGCAAGAAACGACGTTTGATGACCTTAGGCGAGATTTCGAAGGTATCCGATGTGAGATGAGAGAGTTGGCCAAGTTAAGATGAGATATAAGGTGAGTGATGCATGTGCATGGACGTGGGTGATTCAAATGAGAAGTCTAAGAAATATGGGAAGTTGCAGAATTGCAACTGCCCAGTGGTCGTATTGCAAAATACGGACCGTAAAGTGCAATACAGTCCGTAAACTGGCAGTCGTAAACTGCCATGCAAGGCTTCAACTTTCTGCCAGCCGAGGAAATGGTTAAATACGACCTGGTGGACGGACCGTAAAGTGATTTACAGCCCGTAAACCATGGTCATAAACCACCATGAAGGCAGCCCAACTTCTGGTTCTGGAAATGGTTAAATACGCCCATGGAGGACGAGCCGTATAGCGGAATACGGGCCGTAAAGCACGATGGACGACCACTGTTCATCTCAGCACATATTTCACAAGTCATTAAATAAAGGGACCAACACTTGTTTTATTTCATTACAACATTACACCACTTTTCTCTAAAACTTCTCTCTACATTTATTATATGAGTTTTCAAGGATTATAAGCCATCAATAACATTAAGACAAGTGAATCAAGGATAAGGGAACCATCAAGGATCATCCAAGTCAAGAAATCCAAATGGAGAAAAACTAGGGTTTTGCTCAAAGAGGAGTATTATCAACCAAAGCTTGTTCCTACAACTTCTAAGGTAAGATTCATGATTTTTACAAGATGTTTAAGGTATTGGAGAATTAAAATACATGGATTGTAGAAAATGTGGTCAACTAGGTCATGAATGGTGAATAGTGACATTTTGAGGAATAGTTTGAATTGAATTATGAATGTTGTTGTGTTACGATATGAATTTATTATAAATGGTACTAAGATCATGAACTATATACTTTAGACGAATGGACGAAGTTGGAGGTCATGACCATAAATATGGGAGAATTAGAAGTAAATTGAGAAATCTAGATAATGTGGATGATGTGAATGACTAATGGCCATTGTTATGATATTAATGAAGGTATAGACGCTAGCATTGGAAGGGAACGTGCAAGTGTAGAATAGTCCGACGAAAAGGAATGTAAGGCTAACCCTTCTTTCATAAGGCATGGTTCTTGGCCAAATTTCTAATTCCTCTATATGAGTATGTTGTATTCAAGTGATTGACACTCCGAGCTCATAAGCTCATGATCCTTAACATGTACTACGATCGTACTACTCCCCTCATATGACGAGTAAGCCTAATATATGGATGTAGCAATAATGACGATGATAGTGATGACGATAATAATAATAATGATGCCAAAGGTGCTTACGGGCTATTATACTTATATGTGCATATGAAGGGTTATAATGATACCCCGAGCTTATAACGCCGGGTAGGATATATGTATATGATTATGTATAAAGTATGTATACGATTACGTAACGCGCGTACACCTCTGCAGATGGTACGGATAACCCCGAAGCCTTGGTAGGGCCAGGTAGAAATAACATTGAGCCTTGGTTGGCTAAGTACGTATGAAACACCGAACCTTATGGTCGGGCATGCTATATATGTATATAAGTGTATGGCTACGTATATAATATGAATATGAATGTGAAAAGACTATGTATACGAATGCGAATAAGGACATGTGTACTAATATGAGCACAAGTATGGTATGAGTACTATTATGGAATACAGATGATGACGTAGGTGTACAAATACGTATGAAAAATGGAAAGTCCTACGAAAGGCAGGTAAGCGTTATGACGATGATATTATTGTCTCCCCCCTCCTATGCTATCTCATATGTTGTTCATGATGCTTATTTATTGATGTTGCTCATGCTTTACATACTCAGTACATTCTTCGTACTGACGTCCTTTTGTTTGTGGACGCTGTGTCATGCCCGCAGGTGCACAGGGAGACAGACTTGATCCATAGCTGCTTATTCAGAGGTTTCGTAGAGAGCTCCATTTCCTTCGGAGCCATAGCTTTTGGGTACTCATTCTTTTGTGTATATAATTATGAGCATAGCGGGGTCCTGTCCCGCTAATGTGATATGTCATACTCTTAGAGGCTCGTAGTCATGCGTATGTGGGTAGAGATGTTCAGCCATGTTGGCCCATGTTTTGTATATCTTTTGTTGGCCTCGTCGGCCTTGTACTTATGATGTGGCATAGATGCCTATGATATGTTAAATGATGATGGTCGTCTAATGGGATCAATATGATTAACGATAAGAAAAGCACGAATTGACTTATGGTTCACCTAGATGTTATGTTATGTACGATAAGGGGGTGCCCGGGTGGGGTAGCACCGGGTGCTCGTCGCGGCCCCTTAGTCGGGTCGTGACACAGGTATAGTAGCAGTGTCTTCTCACGATGTATATGCATTGATTGATCGAGGTTCTATATTGTCTTATGTTACTCCTTATATTGCTGGTCGGTTTGGGGCGAAACCCGAGTCAATTAAACTTTTTGAAGTGTCTACTCCCGTTGGTGACCCAGTGATAGCTAGATGGGTATATAGGAATTGTGTGGTTATAGTCTGTGACCGTCATACCATGGTAGACTTGATTGAGCTAGATATGATAGACTTTGATGTAAGTATGGGTATGGATTGGTTGGCTTCTTGTTATGTTAATGTTGATTGCATAATGAAAATGGTTCGATTCCAGTTTCTAGGAGAACCAGTTCTAGAGTGGAAGGGTAATACAGCATTTCCGAGAGGTAGGTTTATTTTCTATCTAAAGCAAGAAAGATGATTGTATTTATCATTTAGTCCAGGTTCAGTATACGGAAGCAAGGCCGCCGACTCTTCAGTCTGTTCCAGTGGTTAATGAGTTTTCGGATGTATTCCCGGATGAGCTTCTAGGCCTTCCACCATAATGGGAGTTTGATTTTGCCATTGATGTGCTACCAGATACTAAGCCAATATCTATTCCTCCTTCTAGAATGACACTTGTTGAATTAAGGGAATTAAAGGATCAGCTCAAGGATTTGCTCGAGAAAGGATTTATCAGGCCTAGTTTGTCGTCATAGGTTGTTTGTAAGAAAGAAAGATGGTTCGTTACGGATGTGTATCGACTACAGACAGCTAAATAAGGTGTCAATAAAGAACAAATATCCACTTCCAAGAATTGATGATTTATTTGATCAGTTGCACGGTACTAAATTGTTCTAAAAGATAGATTTAAGATCCGGGTATCACCAGGTGAGAGTTAGGGAGAACGACATTCCGAAAATAGCTTGTAGAACCGGATATGGTCATTTTGAGTTTCGGGTAATGTCGTTCGGGTTGACGAATGCACTAGCGGTATTCATAGATTTAATGAACAGCGTATTCAGACCCTTCCTAGATCTGTTCGTGATTGTGTTTATTGATGATATGCTGGTTTATTCTCGATCTGAGACAGAGCATGCAGATCATATACGTGCTATCCTTAAAGTTCTTCAAGCCCGGGAGTTATATGCAAAGTTCTCTAAATGTGAGTTCTGGTTGAATTATGTGACTTTTCTGGGGTACATTATTTCAGCTGATGGTATTCGGGTGGATACCCAGAAGATTGAAGCTGTAAAGACTTGGCCGAGACCTACAACACCTTCGGAAGTTTGTAGTTTCTGGGCTTGGTAGGTTATTGCAGAAGATTCGTAGAAGGTTTTTCTTCTATTTCTGCACCACTGACGAAGCTGACTCGGAAATCAGCTAAGTTTCAATGAACGGATGCTTTTGAGCGCAGTTTCCAGGAGTTGAAGAACAGATTGGCTTCGGACATAGTTCTGACACTTCCAGAAGGATCAGAAGGTTATGTTATCTATTGTGATGCTTCAAGTGTTGGACTAGGTTGTGTGTTGATGCAGCATGGCAAGGTTATAGCCTATGCTTCAAGATAGTTTTGGAAACACGAGAAAAACTACCGACCCATGATCTAGAATTGGCTGCGGTGATTCATGCATTGAAGATGTGGAAGCACTATTTGTATGGCGTCCATGTTGATATCTATACAAACCATAAGATCCTCCAGTATATTTTCAAGTAAAAGGAATTGAATTTGCGTCAAAGGCGATAGTTGGAGTTATTAAAAGATTATGATGTTAACATCTTGTAACATCCCGGGAAGGCGAACGTAGTAGCCGATGATGCCCTTATTCGTAGATCCATGGGTAGCTTATGTGATGTTCAGCTAGAAAAAGAGAGTTAGCTCGTGAACTTCAACAGATAGCTAACCTAGGAGTCCTATTATTGGACTCGAGCAATACGGGAGTTGCCCTCCAGGATCCAACAGCCTCGTCTTTAGTAGTTAAGGTGAAAGAGCGCCAGTATGATGATCCCACGTTAGTTCATTACAGAGATACATCTCCTCAGAAGAAAAAGTCACCATTTGAGATTTCTACAGATGGAGTTCTCAGATGCCGAGGCAGACTATGTGTTCCTGATGTTGCAGATTACGTCGCCAGATCTTAGGAGAGGCTCATTGTTCCCGTTATTCTATTTATCCGGGAATGACAAAGATGTACCATGATATTATGACAAAGATGTACCATGATATTAAGGAAGTTTATTAGTGGGACGGAATGAAGAAAGACCTAGCAAAGTTTGTAGCTGAATGTCCTAACTGTCAACAGGTAATGATTGAGCATCAGAAGCCTGGTGGATTGTTGCAAGCTATTGAGATTTCGACTTGGAAATGGGAAGTAATTAATATGGATTTCATTACAGGCTTGCCTCGTTCTCAGTGTAAGTTTGATTCCATGTGGGTAATTGTGGATAGACTTACAAAATCAGCTCATTTTCTGCCTGTCAGGACTACGTACTCAGCTGAAGATTATGCAAAGCTTTATATCAAGGAGATAGTTACGACTCCATGGTGTACCGGTATCCATTATCTCCGACAGGAGTGCGCAGTTTACAGCTAACTTCTGGAAGTCCTTCTAAAAGGGTTTGGGGACTCAGATGAGTCTTAGCACAACATCTCACCCCCAAACTAATGGACAGGCTGAGCGTACCATTCAGACTCTCGAGGATATGCTACGGGCATGTGTGTTAGAATTTGGAGGTAGTTGGTATGATCACTTACCGCTTGTTGAGTTCACGTATAATAATAATTATCATTCCAGTATCCAGATGGCCCCGTATGAGGCTTTATATGGACAGAAGTGTATATCACCAATTGGATGGTTCGAAGTAGGGGATACTAAGTTAGTAGGGACGGATTTGATCCAGCAAGTAGTGGAGAAGGTCAAGTTTATTCAGGATCGATTATTGGCAGCCTAGAGTCGTCAAAAGTCTTATGCATATAATCACCGACAAGACTTAGAATTCCAAGTTTATGACTGGGTATTATTGAAGTTATCGCCTATGAAAGATGTTATGAGATTTGGTAAGAAGGACAAACTTAGTCCTCGATATATTGGACCTTACAGGATTGTATACAGATTGGGCCAGGTGGCCTATAAGTTAGATCTACCTTCAGACATGGAGTCAGTCCACTCGGTTTTCCATGTGTCAATGCTTCGCAAGTGTACTGGAGATCCTTCCAGAGTTGTACCCATAGATGATATTCAGGTTACTGAGCAATTATCTTACGAAGAGGTCTCCATTGTTGTTTTAGATAGGCAGGTTCGGAGATTGAGGACTAAGCATGTAGCTTCAGTCAAAGTTCTCTAGATAAACAGTAATAGTGAGGAAATGACTTGGAAAGCTGAAAAAGATATGAGGTCCAGGTATCCACACTTGTTTCCACTCCCAGAAGAGATTCAGACAGATACACCATTGTCTTCAGGTGCGTAATGTTTTCTTTTTATGATTTCTTGGTCGTGTGGGGCCATTATTGTTATTATTGTTGTGGCCCTGTGAGGCGTGGTATATTTTGAGTTGTTGTGAATGGATGGTAGTGGTATAGTTGTAGGGGAAACTCTGCTGAAATTTTTGTAAGACCCCTAAGAGTCTAACATTCGAGGACGAATGTCCCTAAGGGGGGAAAGAAGGTTACATCTAGGAAAACTTCGCGTCGTTTGCATTATAAGCAAACTAATGTAAGCCCAAAGTGGACATGAAGCCTTACGAAGTTAAGGAAGACATCTAACAATTTAAAGTATGTACCTCTAGGTTTCAGAGTTAAATGAATCGGCCGAAGCGAGTTCGTTGAAGGTTAGAATTGGTGTCATGTTTTTGGAAGATTTCGCATCATTTATGCTATACATTGTTTAGCATTAGCTTGATATGGAGTTATAGGGATTCTTATATGGGTTATGAGAGGTTACATAAGTGTTAAGGAGGTACAATAAGTGTTACACCTCGGAAATTTCTAATTTTTGTTGCCTTGTGAGTAGGCTAACATGAGTTTAAGGTGATTATGGAACCCCTACGAGATTAAGGAAGGTATTAGATAGCTTAAGGTGCATACCATAAGATTTTGAAGTTGTACGAATATATGAGTTTTAGTTTGTTGAAGGAAGTGAAATATAAGTCACGTTCGGAAAGGTTCTCGCTATAATAGAGCTAATATTTATTTAGTGATGTCTTGAGGGGCTGCTATAGGGCCTATTGTATGATTAATGAAGTATTATCTAAGTGCCAAGAAGGTTCCACGAGGATTGGAAGTCAAACGAATCAATGAGAGAAAGTTTCGCAAAACTGGGTGTTGTACGACCACTTATACGGTCTGTATAAGGAGGGTCCGTATAACTTTACCTCAAAAGAAAGGGTCTTTTATTGGTGGTGTTATACGGTCCACTTATACGGACCGTATGAGTGGTCCGTATAAGTCCATCAGGTTGATTTTTCTATTTTTGTATAAATAGATGGCCTTGGTTCATTTATTTCATTTTTCATTTTCCACAAGTCTTGAGAGCTCCAAACCCTTCTCCAAGCATATTTCACTCCAACCCAAGATAATACAAAGATCAAGAGACAAGAATCAAAGTGTTCATGTGTTAGAAGGCTTCCTATGGTTAGTAGACTACAAGAGATTCTTGAGCATTGAAGCTAGGGTTTTCATCTAAGTTGGTAGCTGCTCCAAAGATCTTTCCCATGAGATAAAAGGTTAGTTTTCATGCTTATTTCATGTTATCATGAATGCTTGGTTGTTGAAGAACTTGGGTAGAAGAAGAAAGTAGAAAATGAGGGCTAAATACAACTTTTATGATGTTTTTGAGTAGTAAGCTAACGTGAGTCATGATTCTTTGTATAATATGGATATAATCTTGTTATGGAAGGTAGTAAGAGTGATAAGGAAGCATTGTATGAAAATGTGCTAAAATGGGTGTGAGATTGTTGGTATAAGTTGAACATAGAGATGAATTTTGAAGGCTTAATGGAATGTGATTACTTGATTATGATATTATGGGTGTATTATGGATAGTAGGGAGTTGTTTTGTAATATGGTGGAAGTTGATGAAATAGGGGAAATGCTGCCCAATTTTCATTAGATCATGAATTATTCTAGTTCGAATTTAAGAATGTCATTAAGGCTTAACTATGATATGAATCCTTCTAATGTAGATTGTTCAAGATTCGATGGTGAACGTTAATTAGTTAAGAAGACGAAGAGGTATGTAAGGCTAACCCTTCTTTCATTAAGGCATGGTTCCTATATATATATCCTTTCATGAGTTCCATAATGTCTTCCAATGACTCTATCTCTAAGATTACCAAAGCTCATGGTTCTTGATACTTTCACAATACTATTGCCTCCCCTATATGATAGATGATCCTCTAAGGATAAATGTAACGAAAATGACGATGGTAATTAAGTCGATGATACTTATGGACTTTTATGTATACGTGTCTAAGTATGTATGACCATTATGTGACACGTCGCTCATATGGCCGGGTATGATACCAATCGCGCGCGCACCACTGTAGTTGGGTACGGATGACACTGAGCCTTGGTAGGGCCAGGTATGTATAATCACCGAGCCTTGTCATGGCTAGGTATGTGAACTACCGAACCTTCATGGTCAGGTATGATAAGGATACGAATACGAATATATATGTATGTATGTACACGAGTAAGCATTAGAAATGGAAGGTCCCTATTAAAGACAAGTAAGTAGACATGATGAAGGCCTAGAGGTACAAATGACTCTATTACCTCTTGATTCTCCCATCTTATACTATATCTTATAATATTTCTCATACCGTCTCATATGCACCTACTATGATGTTGATTATGCTTTATATACTCAGTACATTATTCGTGCTGACGTCTTTTTGTTTGTGGACGCTACGTCATGCCCGCAGGTGGACAAAGAGACAGACTTGATCCATAGATTTCTTATTCAGGGACCGCATAGAGGAGCTCCATTTCATCCGGAGCTATAGATTTTGGTATTATTCTTTTGTGTACATACATATTGGCACGACGGGGTCCTGTCCCGCCTATATGATGTTACCTACTCTTCTTAGAGGATCGTAGATAGTTGTGTATGGTTAGATGTCTTGCAACCTTGTCGACTCATATTTTGTATATCATTTTGATAGCCTCGTCGGCTTGTGTATATGGATATGGACATTGTTATTGATGATGATATACATGTGATGTTGCCCAACAAGATTAGGACTATTGATGTATGTAAATTATGAGTAAGCCATGTGGGTCACCTAGATGTGAATATGAAAGTACGATAAGAGGTGCCCGGGTGGGTTAGCACCGGGTGCCCATCATGGCCCTCCGGTCGGGTCGTGACAATAAGGATTGGAGTTCAAACGAATCGAAAAAAATGCATTTTCGCGAAATGTGGGGATTTTGGGCAGTTTGTGGCCGCATACTGAGTTTGCTGTGCAACATACTGGACGAAAACTCCTATTTTTTAGGGACCTTACTACCTAGCACCACCCCATGTTGCTGTGGGAGTATGCGACCACAAGTCCAACTTGCTGGGCCGCATCTCCACCTCAACATAAAGCGGTGGGGCGGTTTTAAACCCTTTTTAAGCTCCAAAAGGTCCCATTTTTCATATATACTTTCCACACTTCTCTCTCTACATTATAAGAGTGTTATTGAAGGTTCTTCATCATTCCAAAACATTCCATACCGTCACAGGAGAAGATCAAACTCCGAAACCCAAAGCTAATTTATGGAAAATGATTGTTCTTGCCTCTACTTAATGTTGTGGTGAATTTGGTCTTGGAAGAAGTTGAGTGAGGTGAATTTCTTGTAGTATAAGGTATGTTCTTCAACTTATTTCTTATGATTGATTTAACTTGAAGGTTTAGCAAGTCTTAAAAAACAGAAGAGAATCGTAGTAGATAACTCACAAGGTATTAAGTTGAAGTTGATGGCTGTGGGTGATATTGGTAGGGCATTTTGGATTGATTTATGTTTAATTTGAATATAATTTATTGAATATGGTATTGTTGGTGTTGTTATTGTGTTTGGGAGTTGTTTTGGAATTTGGTTTAGATGAAATAGGGGAAATGTTGACCAATTTTCGCTAGCTCACTAATTACTCTAGTTTGACCTCATCAGAGTTTTCAAGGCTTAACTCTAGTATGAATCATATTGAATGTAGATTTACAATCTTGAGAGGATAAACGTTAAGTATTTAAGGAGACGACAAGGTATGTAAAGCTCTCCCTGTCTTTCTTATGACATAATCTCATTGATACAACCCATACGAATGATATCTATATAGACTCTATCCCTAGAAATGCTAGAAGCTTATATTCTTGATTCTCTTATGATATTATTGATCCTTGTCTCATGATTATTGATTATTGATTATTGATCTCATCTTGCTATTATTGTCCCTTCAAGGTGAGTTATATTCATAATGACAGTTCCATAGTGACAATCGGAGGTTTACCGACCTTACGTCAGTCCGATAGAGTTATAGCTTTTATTTCTGCTCTTATGCATGCTTTATATATATATATATATATATATATATATATATATATATATATATATATATATATATATATATTGTTGATTCTCTTATGATATTATTGATCCTTGTCTCATGATTATTGATTATTGATTATTGATCTCATCTTACTATTATTGTCCCTTCAAGGTGAGTTATATTCATAATGACAGTTCCATAGTGACAATCGGAGGTTTACCGACCTTACGTCAGTCCGATAGAGTTATAGCTTTTATTTCAGCTCTTATGCATGCGTGACATCTGCCTTAAAGGGAATTCATAGGTACATGTTGATCTCCTTTATCTTAAGTTATCTTTATACTTTGATTATGTTGTTACTCATGCCTTACATACTCGGTACATTATTTGTACTGACGTCCTTTGTTTGTGGATGCTGCGTTCATGCCCGCAAGTAGACAGGGAGACAGACCTGACCCATAGGCTGCTTCATCAACGATTGTACAGGAGGCTCCGCTTATTCCGGAGCTGCAGTTCAGCTGGTACTATTCTTTTGTGTGTATATATATGGGCATGGTGGGGTCTTGTCCCATCCTTATGATGTTATGCATTCCATGTAGAGGCTCGTAGACAGATGTGTACAATTAGATGTTCTATGACCTTTTCAGTCCATATTTTGTTATATCATTTTGGTAGCCTTGTTGGCTTGTATATATGGGCATAGTTGATGGCGAATATACATATCTATGTGCACATATCTCTTGCACTCGTGTCCCTTACTGATTATGATATTTATGAGTTAGCTTTGTGGCCTGCTTAGATATGACTAGGAGATGCATGTCATGAGGTGCTTGATGAGTTAGCTCCGGGTGCCCATAATGGCCCTCCGGTTGGGTCATGACACAATCTTAGTAATTACTAATGGTTTCTTTCATTGTTTTACCTTTCTTTCCATGAATTGAAGGAATAAAACTTAGGGTTTATACCCAATTTCTTAAGAGTATGTATTTCTTGAGATTAATTATAAGATTTAGGCCTTTTGAGTCTATCTTGTGGATTTAGACTTACTAATCAATGGGTAAACTATTCCTAAGCTTGAATTTCCTATTCAATCCAAGATTCTTGATGTGAGATTAAGGGTTTTTCCATAATTTAGTTTTTTTTTTGGATAATTAATGAAGTTGGAGGCTCATTTGGGGTTAGATTTTCATGAAACTTAGGATTTTGACTTTTCAGATTATGGGAAGCATGTTTCTAATTTAAAATTCCAGTTTTTCCCTTGTGGGTCTGGGGTCACTTTGGGATGTGTTTTGGGGTTCTGTTTAGAAGTATATCAATATGGGGGTCCATGGACTCGTATTCTTACATAGAATGTGTATTTGATAGACTTTGATCGTTCTGGGGCTTTTCGAAAGGGAAAGGAATTGTCTTGAGATTCGTGGCATCTGTCTGGCTTTGAGGTAAGTTACAACTTACCTTTTTAGGCTTCGATTAGAGAAGCGTATGTAGTTTGTAGAAATATACGGGGAAAGCATGATGGGCCTTAGGGCATGGTTGTGGTGATGAATCCACTGGTTGGTGCTGATGTTGTTACGTAGGCTTGTCGCAATGTTTGATAATATTTGTGATTATTGATTGAATATACCTTTGTCACTTGATATCTAACTTACCTCTTGGAAAAAGGAAGGATAATATTATCAACTTGAGTTGTGATTTGTATTCATGGCATGCATCTATTGATTATATGGTTTGTGATGTTGTTGAAATTGATTCCATGCATGACATGCATTCTATTTTCATATATGACTGATATGATGGTGCGGGAGTGATTGATAGCCTCCGAGGCCTTTGCCGTAGAGCGAGATATATTGATAGCTTCCGAGGTCTTTGCCTGAGAGCGAGAGTGGTTGATAGCTTCTGAGGACTTTTCCAGAGAGCGAGATATATTGATATCCTTCGAGGTCTTTGCCGGAGAGCGATTTGGTACATGGACTTCGTAGGTCCCCCACGGGTCATGGCTTTGAGGCATACCCCTTAGTATGTGTTTACGGGAGTGGAGAGTTGGCCATTCCATTGCATATATTCATTCATCCACTCATGACTGCTTATTTGATGATTTACGTACTCTCTCTGAAACTGTAACCGATCTTTGATTTCGTGACTGTACTTGATTGTCTCATCTGCTTTACTTATTATTTCCTACATCTTATATTCGTTATCTAATCGTTGTCGGCCTATGATGCCTATGAGTAGTAGTGTTGTACTCATACTACTCTTGCTGCACTATTTGTGGTGTGCAGAGTTTTATCTAAGTTCCGGTTCGTGACCTTGTGACTGATCCCTAAGCTACCCATCAGAGAATTTAGGGTGAGCTACTACCTGGACCTGCAGCCTTGGGTCTCTTCTTATGATATGCTGTCTATTACCTATTCTACTGATAGTATTCCATTTTAGTAGCTTGAGTTGTATTCGATATTTCAGACTATGTATTTTCGATTTAGAAGCTCTTGTACAAGTTTAAGACTCGGTTATGGGTTGTAACTGTTTAAGTACTTCCGCACTTATAACATACCTATCTATCTATCTATCTATCTATCTATCTATCTATCTATCTCTCTCTCTCTCTCTCTCTCTCTCTCTCTATATATATATATATATATATATATATATATATATATATATATATATATATTGTCACGACCCGACCCGGCTCGTAGACACTTCCTAGGACTGAACTGCTCTGATACCACTCTTGTCACGACCTGACTAGGGGCCATGACGGGTAACCGGGCTTAACCACCGAGCACCACTCATTCTACTACTTATCATACTAGTTAAGAGTTCATTCATCAAATTCATACTCAAATCATAGGAAAATCATTTTTTTCATTTGGAAACATAATTACCCTTATATACATAAGCCCTTCGGTTATCAAAATAATACACACACATATATATATATATATATATACACGTGGGAAAATTGTGAGACCATACTACCCACACATACGTATCTACGAGCCTCTACTAGAGTACTAGACATATGGACAGGACAGGACCCCGTCGTGCCTAAAACATATATATACACACACTAGTAAATCAGTGGCACCTCCGGAATAATGGAGTGCTCTAAAAAATCTGCGTATCAGCTTTTATAGATCTGGGTCGCCTCCCTGTCTACTTGTGGGCATGAACACAACGACGTCAGTACGAATATTGTACTGAGTATGTAAAGCATGAATGAAATGAACATAATAGAGAAGTCATAAGACATAAGATGTAGATTTAACCTGCATAACTTCTAAGGGTGGATGCCTTTCATGCCTATATCATATATTATCATACTACTAGTATCATCATAGCGCATACCTCATCGTATCATATATATATATCATAGCGCATACATCATCGTGCCATATATATCATCATTATAGCGCATACATCATCGTGTAATATATATATAATCATCGTTAACCCGCGTCCGGGTAACCATCATATGCCGCCCACTAGTGGTGTCTGCCCATGCCCTCTAGACATGGTGTATACGCAGCCCGCTTTTAGCAGTGTCTGCCCGGCCATATAGGCACGGTGTGATATCATCTCATGCCGCCCACTAGTGCTGATCAGGCCCGGCCCTCTAGGCTTGGTGTAAACATAGCAGCCCGCCTTAGCGATGACATGCCCGGCCATTTAGGCACGGTGGAGGCGTATCATCATATAATCAATTATAAACTCAACATTATTACACATCTCATAGGCATATCATAAACCTATCGTAACTTAGTATATATATATATATATATATATATCATAGTATCGTATTTGCTCATACACATTAAACATTATCCGTATTCGGCCACGTAGTGGCTCGACAATATCACATACATGTCTTCCGTACCCGGCCATATCAAGGCTCGGTATATCCCATCATCATAATTTCCATCCCATACATCTCATAAGCTTATCATAACTTTCCATAAAGCATGCATTTGAATTTAACGACAGCCTATGAAAATCATATCATATTCGTAGCATGAACTTCATAAAAATATCGTATGATAGGCTTTATAATCTCTAAACTTAGGCTTATCATTACCATTATCGTATCTATAACATATCTCTTTCCTTTGTCCCATATGGAACCCCCTATGAACAAAGACTCGTAACTTTTTGGAACATTGGTCATAGGTCATGCATTAGAGGTTATAGACGATTTATAACGATGTCGGGGTGACATAAGGTCGAGAACCCCCGATTTCATTATGGAGTAATCATATTCATCATATATTACCTTGAAGGAACTAACATTTTAAGGTGAGTGTCCACCATGAACAACATCAAGGGATTGTAAGTAGGATCTTTAACTTCATAGACATCATATCTTGCTTTACCGTCACTATTTTCGTATTCATGACATATTTCTCATCTTTATCTCATAAGAAGCTGTTTATCAATATTGTCAAAAAGTTCCCGATGTGTAGGAAAATCGTGGAAAGATAGGAAGATTCGTGTCGTAGGAGTCGTGCCTTAGAAAGAAAGGACTAGCCTTACATACGTCTTTCATTTAACAATTTCCATCGCTTGATTGTTCTCCTTTGATGCTCACATCTCTACCTTCAAGAGAATTCGCATTCATATTAGCTAATCGATTATATGAACGTGGTTACTAAAGCTAGATAAAATTGGATAGTGTTTCCTTTGTCTATTCAACTTTTCTCATAGTACATATCAACTCCCAAACGTCAATAACAATATCCACAATATCATACTCAATAATCTTCATCAACCATACATTATTTAATTCTCCTACTTCCATTTCAAGGGCACCCATAACCAGGGTCATAATACAACATTACCTTCATCCTCATATAATGTTTCTCCTATGTTCTTGATATCATTTATAACATATCTACACTTGTACTATACAAAGAATCATGGTTCATATTAAGAAACTATTAAAAAATGTCACCATTCTCATATTTGTAACCCATTTTTTATTTCCTTCTATAATCCAAGTCTTTCAACCCCTCAATACTCTAAATAACATGAATTGATCATAAAAATTACCTTTGATGGTGTAGGAATGGGTTTTGGATAGAAATACTGCACTTGAAGAATACCCTAGCTTCAATCCAAGAGATTTCTTGACTTCAAGCAACCCTCAATAGCTTTCTTACACTTGATTCCCTTGGATTTATGATATTGATCTTTGATTTCCCTAGAATTCTTGTGGATGACGGGTGTACAATGTTCTAGAGACTTGGAGAGAAGTGGAGAAGTGAGATAAATGAAAATAATAACGTGGGGTCTTGTATTTATAATTGGAGAAATCTGACCCGTCGTGCATTCTACAGACACTTATACCGTCCGTATAAACTTATACGGTCCGTATAAGCGACCGTGAAATCGTCCCAACAACATATCGATTCTGTGTCCATTATACGGGTCGTATAATTTTATACGGTCCGTATAAGTGACCGTAAAATCACCTCTTCAACAACTTGCCTCTGTGACCATTATACGGCACATTGTACGGGCCGTATAACTTTATACGGTCCGTATATGTGACCGCATAATCTCACCAATGAGGGACTTCACTGTGACCATTCTGCGGACTATTATACGGACCGTATAACATTATACGGACCGTATAAACGACCGTATAACTCATCTTTTCACTAATCTTTTTCTTGTCACTTCATTTGATCTCCAAATCTTAGGGAACCTTCTTAGTATTTGTTTACTACCTCATTAACAATCTAAGGAACGTTATAACTCTTCTCCAAAACATCATTAATTTTTTACCCATAAATCCTTCTCAATACATAACGTATACCTTGCTTTCCTTAACAACTTTCGTCTCTTACCTCAAATGTCTTTGAAATCTCATTTAGAATCATCAAATGTTATTTCTTACTTATCAAAACATCGCATACGTCGTACCCTTCGTCAGTCTATTCACTGTACATGAACAAAAAAATTTCCGAGGTGTAACATTCTTCCCCCCTTGGGAACATTCGTCCTCAAATATTAAGCTATCCAGGATTCTACGAAACTTTCGCCATATATTTTCCTTCAACTGACCTGGAATATCATGGCCACACTATTCTTGCTTACCTCTTACTCCTTTTTTAAGTACCCACTTTGTTTCATTAGCGACGTATAAATACTTGCAGGTTACACAATCGTTTTTGCGTGATTCGTGTACATACACATCTGGACATATACATGTATCCATATCCGTATCCATATTCATAATCATACTCATTTACATATCGTATCCATAGTCATATTCATATACATATCATTTACATAACATATCAAACCACGAAGGTTCGGTGTTTTGCGTACCCGACCATGGCTTGGCTCGGTGATTATATAAACTAAACTCTTTTGTCTACCTGTAGTAACTTATCTCGTCATTCTCTCTTCCTTCCTTTATGTTTTTCCCTTGATTATCATACGTTAGGTTCTACTATAGAAAACCTTAGGTCCCTTTCTTAATTGTCGCTTGTAAATTGCAATAGCATTAATAACGACTTTATCGTTAGTGCCTTTGCCTCTATTCTAGTATAACATCTCCATCTTTTACAATACCCCTTGAGTTATTCACCCTCAATGTCACGTGGTTCAAGGTCTCCGTGAATGATTTCGCGTACAATCTCAGATGCTTGCTCAATTCGTGTTCGTTTATTTACTAGTCATTGGACTCATTTCTGCGTAACTCTCACTCTTTGCTTTAGAGTCTATATCTGTCACACCTTAGGGTCCATCATTTCAATCTCTACACTTGTATTCTCTTTACTTCCTTCCCCCCTTTAAGGGTTCTACTTGTACCATTCTCAAATCTGTTGCCTCACCTTCAAATCTTGAATTCATATATATCCCTTACTATACTACTTCTTATTCATGTCGTTTCCCATAATTTATAGCTACGATAATTCATGTGTGAAGTCTTAACATACTCATCTTGCAGTTTTGTAATCAAGTATCACAACTGACATAGCAATCCGAACAAGAATGTATTTTACTTAGCTAATCTAGTAGTTATGAGTCAATGTCTAAATTCGCTCCACTTAACAACTTCTGTCCCATAGGGATGCTCACAATAGTAGTATATCTAGTTATCCATACCATCCATGTAATATCACTTGCCCTCTTCTTCGGTGCTTAAAGTTCACTTGTAACGTCATCTTTGTTTTCCAGGGCCTAAGTCTCATGCGCGACTAAAACCCCTTATGCCTCATACTCTTTTAACCTTGCGTTGCCCTCAACGTTGATTTCAAAACCAATCATAATCGTATTGTATTTGTCGTTGATGATAGCTTTGCTCTATCGCTTTATCGTCGTACGGTAAACTCATAACTCATGATCATCTTTTTCCTTTCAGCTCATTACTTCATATATTTTACCCGTTCTAACTTGGTATAGGATATTTATAGGAGATGCATCTTCCTTTAACCATAACGCGATTGCTTCTTAAGCGCACGTACTTTGCAGCGCATTTTCCTTCTCTTTCTATTCCCATTCTTATTCCTTCACATTCCTTCCACCTCAATTTATCTTATTTCCTCCCGTTTTATAATCAATCCTTTATTCTTTGCACGAGGAACCCTATTCTTAACTTAGTACCGCTTTTGCTTTTAGAACATACTACCTTTGTACAATCCATTCTTCGCTTCCAAAACTTATTATGTTCATTCTGATCATCCCCTCTCATCCTTATTACGTTGATCCTTTTTCTAACAATCGTCCTATTTCGTTATTCATCTTTCTGTAGTCTTGGTCGTTTACATTCAGCTAAAGATATCACTCACACTCTTGATTACACAAATCACCAACTGTTATTGCTTTGCCATATCACTTTTCTCTGATTTCTTTTTTTTTTTCAAGTTGAGTTTCCCCTTTTTGCTTGCTATCATTTCTGTCGTTGCGAAACTTCTATGTTGGATTTTTCTAACAAGGCCTTTTTAAGATTTCTCATCTACTGCCCCATGGCTCGCTTGCTAGTTTCACACTTGCATTCACCCTTTATTTATATAGAACATGTTATATCCTTAGTCGTTTCCTCGCTATACTTTGTATTACAGTTCTTATTACGTTCTCATTATATCTTGATCATAATCAACGCTATAGAGTGCCACTTCTTTACCTCGTTCGCAAGTCTGCTCGCAAAGTAGAATAAACCCTGCGATGTCAGCATACTCAACCTGTTACTCTTTCTGATCAGCCCTATTACACTTACCATATAAGTTGTTTTACCAATGGATTCACATTTGTTATACCCCTTCGTATTTCATACCGCTGCCTCAGTCATGCTGTTACTTTATTTTGCTAATAGACTTGTCGTATTTTACTTATACTTATCCATCCAATCAATACTTCAGTATCACACTCTATTGGGGTTACCCTTTCTCTTCTATGTCATGTTTTAGTACTACCAAGCATTTCTCTTTACCGCATCAATGTCTCTTTTATAATTTCCATTACTATCAATTCAATAGTATTTAACTCATCTCTTGTAGTTGTTAACGATACTCCTAACTTAATCTCGTCCTGCCATTACCTTTTTTTTTGCACATCATCTTTTCTTATTAGGACATATTAGAAGCTTATATCTTATCTCCTTTAGATTCTAGGAGCATTTCGGCGGAGTTTCTTCTATATTTCTTGCCATCCCAAAACCTGCACGGAGCAAATACCAACAATGCCTCCCAGGGCCAATATATATATGTACGGCATATCTCAGCCACACAGGGCTCTCACTTTCAAGTAAAAGCACAAAGATGTCGAAAATTACCTCATATATCGTGCTTCGAGATGTACTTGATCCTTTAGCGATCTGCCCTATTATCCCTTCCTTGTTACTTTCCCTTTCATCCTTCATCTTTACATTTCAATTATACTTCAATATTCTTACCTTACTCGACACACATCTTTCATACCGTCGCTTACCTCTGTTCTGATTCATTCAATTTGCTTAGTCCTCAACTTATAACTAAACTTGTCATCAAGAGACACATTTAATCAAATTCTCTGTCAGATGAACACTGACTTGCCTCTATGACAATCAACTCATTATGATATAAATACATATTTCGATAACGTAGCCTCAACGAAGGGGCTTACCTCCGTATCTTTCAATGTCATCAATAACTTTATTCTGTCATTACCGTTCTTCTGCTGCAATCAAGGGTTAGTACAGGGAATCTCATTTCCTATGGCTTAGCTCTATCGCACGATCTTAAGTATGAAAGAAGAGTAACCATCCTAAATGCCCTGTAGCCTCCTGTTTATAGATGTGGCGCGCAACACACCATAAATAAGACTCTACTAGAAACGGCTCGTAGACACTTCCTTGGACTAAACTGCTCTGATACCACTTTTGTCACGACCCGACTAGGGGCTATGACGGGTACCTGGGGCTGAACACCGAGCACCACTCATTCTACTACTTATCAGACTCGTTAAGCGTTCATTCATCAAATTCATACTCAAATCATAGGAAAATCATTTTTTTCATTTGGAAACATAATTACCCTTATATACACAAGCCCTTCGGCTACCAAAAAATACACACATATATATATACACTTGGGAAAATCGTGAGACCATACTATCCACACATACGAATCTATGAGCCTCTACTACAGTACTAGACATATGGACAGGACACGACTCTGTCGTGCCCAAAACATATATATATATATATATATATATATATATATATATATATATATATATATATATATATACACACACACAAGTAAATCAGTGGCACCTTCGAAATAATGGAGTGCTCTAAAAAATCTGCGTATAAGCTTTTATAGATCAGGGTCGCCTCCTTGTCTACCTGTGGGCATGAACACAGCGTCCAAAGAAAACGGACGTCAGTACGAATACTGTACTGAGTATGTAAGGCATGAATGAAATGAACATAATAGAGAAGTCATAAGACATAAGATGTAGATTTAACCTGTGTAACTTCTAAGGGTGGATGCCTATATCATATATTATCATACTACATGTATCACCATAGCGCATACCTCATCGTGTCATATATATATATATATATATATATATATCATCATCATAGCGCATACATCATCGTGTCATATACATATCATCATCGTTAACCCGCGTCCGGGTAACCATCATATGCCGCCCACTAGTGGTGTCTGCCCATGCCCTCTAGACATGGTGTATTCGCAGCTCGCTTTAGCGGTGTCTGCCCGACCATATATGCACGGTGTGATATCATCTCATGCCGCCCACTAGTGGTGATCATGCCCGACCCTCTAGGCTCGGTGTAAACATAGCAGCCCGCCTTAGCGGTGACATGCCCGACCATTTAGGCACGGTGGAGACATATCGTCATATAGTCAATTATGAACTCAACATTATTACACATCTCATAGGCATATCATAACCTTATCATAACTTAGCATCATTATATATATATCATAGTATCGTATTTGCTCATACACATTAAACATTATCCGTATGCGGGCACGTAGTGGCTCGACAATATCACATACATGTCTTCCGTACCCGGCCATATCAAGGCTCGGTATATCCCATCATCATAATTGCCATCCCATACATCTCATAAGCTTATCATAACTTTCCATAAAACATGCATTTGAATTTAACGAGAGCCTATGAAAATAATATCATATTCGTAGCATGAACTTCATAAAAATATCGTATGATAGGATTTATAATCTCTAAACTTAGGCTCACCATTACCATTATCGTATCTATAACATATCTCTTTCTTATATCCCATATGGAACCCCCTATGAACATAGACTCGTAACTTTTCGGAACATTGGTTATAGGTCATGCATTAGAGCTTATAGACGATCTATAACGATGTCGGGGTGACATAAGGTCGAGAACCCCCGATTTCATTGTGTAGTAATCATATTCATCATATCTCACCTTGAAGGAACTAACATTTTAAGGTGAGTGTATACCATGAACAACATCAAGGGATTGTAAGTAGGATCTTTAACTTCATAGACATCATATCTTGCTTTAGAATCTCTAGGCTTAAACTTACCATCATTATTTTCGTATTCATGACATATTTCTCATCTTTATCTCATAAGAAGCTCTTTATCAATATTGTCTCAAAGTTCCCGATGTGTAGGAAAATCATGGAAAGATAGGAAGATTCGTGTCGTAGGAGTCGTGCCTTAGAAAGAAAGGACTAGCCTTACATACATCTTTCGTTTAACAATTTCCATTGCTTGATTGTTCTCCTTTGATGCTCACGTCTCTACCTTCAAGAGAATTCACATTCATATTAGCTAATCGATTATATGAACGTGCTTACTAAAGCTAGAGAAAATTGGACAGTGTTTCCTTTGTCTATTCAACTTTTCTCATAGTACATATCAACTCCCAAACGTCAATAACAATATCCGCAATATCATACTCAATAATCTTCATCAACCATACATTATTCAATTCTCCTACTTCCATTTCAAGGGCACCCATAACCAGGGTCATAATACAACATTACCTTCATCCTCATATAATGTTTCTCCTATGTTCTTGATATCATTTATAACATATCTACACTTGTACTATACAAATAATCATTGTTCATATTATGCTACTATTAAAAAATGTCACCATTCTCATATTTGTAACCCATTTTCTATTTCCTTCTATAATCCAAGTCTTTCAACCCCTCAATACTCTAAATAACATGAATTGATCATAAAACTTACCTTTGATGGTGTAGGAATGGGTTTTGGATAGCAATACTCCACTTGAAGAAAACCCTAGCTTCAATCCAAGAGATTTCTTGACTTCAAGCAACCCTCAATAGCTTTCTTACACTTGATTCCCTTGGATTTATGATATTGATCTTTGATTTCCCTAGAATTCTTGTGGATGAAGGGTGTAGAATGTTCTTGAGACTTGGAGAGAAGTGGAGAAGTGGAGAAGTGAGAAAAATGAAAAGAATAACGTGGGGTCTTGTATTTATAATTGGAGAAATCTGACCCGTTGTGCATTCTACGGACACTTATACCGTCCGTATAAACTTATACGGTCCGTATAAGCGACCGTGAAATCGTCCCAACAACATATCGATTCTGTGTTTACTATACGGGCCGTATAATTTTATACGGTCCGTATAAGTGACCGTAAAATCACCTCTTCAACAACTTGCCGCTGTGACCATTATACGACACATTATATGGGCCGTATAGCTTTATACGGTCCGTATAAGTGACCACATAATCTCACCAATGAGAGACTTCACTGTGACCATTCTGCGGACTATTATACGGACCATATAACATTATACGGACCGTATAAACGACTGTATAACTCATATTTTTACTAATCTTTTTCTTGTCACTTCATTTGATCTCCAATTCTTAGGGAACCTTCTTAGCATTTGTTTATCACCTCATTAACAATATAAGGGACGTTATAACTTTTCTGCAAAACAACATTAATTCGTTACCCATAAATCCTTCTCAATACATAACGTATACCTTGCTTTCCTTAACAACTCTCGTCTCCTACCTCAAATGTCTTTGAAATCTCATTTAGAATCATCAAATGTTATTTCTTACCTATCAAAACATCGCATACGTCGTACCCTTCGTCAGTCTATTCACTGTGCATGAACGAAAAATTTCCCGAGGTGTAACATTCTTCCCCCCTTGGAAACATTCGTCCTCAAATATTAAGCTATCCGCGATTCTACGAATATTTCGCCATATATTTTCCTTCAACTGACCCGAAATATCACGGCCACACTATTCTTGCGTACCTCTTACTCGTCTTTTTAAGTACCCCCTTGGTTTCATTGGCGACGTATAAATACTTGCAAGTTACGTAATCGTTCTTGTGTGATTCGTGTTCATACACATCTGTACATATACATGTATCCATATCCGTATCCGTATTCATAATCGTACTCATTTACATATCGTATCCATAGTCATATTCATATACATATCATTTACTTAACATATCCGACCACGAAGTTTCGGTGTTTTGCGTACTCGACCATGGCTAGGCTCGGTGATTGTATATACCTAAACTCTTTTGTCTATCTGTAGTAACTTATCTCGTCATGCTCTTTTCCTTCCTTTATTTTTTTTCCTTGATTATCATACCTAAGGTTCTACTATAGAAAACCTTAGGTTTCTTTCTTAATTGTCGCTCTTAACTCGCAATAGCATTAATTATGACTTTATCGTTAGTGCCTTTGCCTCTATTCTAGTATAACATCGCCATTCTTTACAATACCCCTTGAGTTATTCGCCCTCAATGTCACGTGGTTCAAGGTCTCCATGAATGATTTCACGTACAATCTCAGATTCTTGCTCAATTCGTGTTCGTTTATTTACTAGTCATTGGACTCATTTCTGCGTAAATCTCACTCTTTGCTTTAGAGTCTATATCTTTCACTCCTTAGGGTCCATCATTTCAATCTCTACACTTGTATTCTCTTTACTTGCTTCCCCCCTTTAAGGGTTCTACTTGTACCATTCTCAAATCCGTTGCCTCACCTTCAAATCTTGAATTCATATATATCCCTTACTATACTACTCCTTATTCATGTCGTTTCCCATAATTTATAGCTACGATAATTCATGTGTGAAGTCTTAACATACTCATCTTGCATTTTTGTAATCAAGTATCATGACTGACATAACAATCCGAACAAGAATGTATTTTACTTAGCTCATCTAGTAGTTATGAGTCAATGTCTAAATTCGCTCCACTTAACAACTTCTGTCCCATAGGGATGCTGACAATAGTAGTATGTCTAGTTATCCATACCATCCATGCAATATCACATGCCCTCTTCTTCGGTGCTCAAAGTTCACTTGTAACGTCATCTTTGTTTTCCAGGGCCTAAGTGTCATGCGCGACTAATACGCTTTATGCCTCATACTCATTTACCCTTGCGTTGCACTCAACGTTGATTTCAAAACCAATCATAATCGTATTGTATTTGTCGTTGATGATAGCTTTGCTCTATCGCTTTATTGTCGTACGGTAAACTCATAACTCATGATCATCTTTTTCCTTTCATCTCATTACTTCATATACTTTATCCGTTCTAACTTGGTATAGGATATTATAGGAGATGCATCTTCCTTTAACCATAACATGATTGCTTCTTAAGCGCACGTACTTTGCAGCGCATTTTCCTTCTCATTCTATTCCCATTCTTATTCCTTCACATTCCTTCCTCCTCAATTTATCTTATTTCCTCTCGTTTTATAATCAATCCTTTATTTTTTGCACGAGGAACCCTATTCTTAACTTAGTACCGCTTTGGTTTTTAGAATATACTACCTTTGTACAATCCATTCTTCGCTTCCAAAACTTATTCTTTTCATTCTGATCATCCCCTCTCATCCTTATAGCGTTGATCCGTTTTTCTAACAATCGTCCTATTTCGTTATTCATCTTTCTGTAGTCTTGGTCTTTTACATTCAGCTAAAGATATCACTCACACTCTTGATTACACAAATCACCAATTGTTATTACTTTGCCATATCACTTTTCTCTGATTTCTTTTTTTTTTTTCAAGTTGACTTTCCCCTTTTTGCTTGCTATCATTTCTGTCGTTGCAAAACTTCTATGTTGGATTTTTCTAACAAGGAATTTTTAGGATTTCTCATCTACTGCCCCATGGCTCGCTTGCTAGTTTCACACTTGCATTCACCCTTTATTTATATAGAACATGTTATATCCTTAGTCGTTTCTTCGCTATACTTTATATTACAGTTCTTGTTACATTCTCATTATATCTTGATCATAATCAACGCTATAGTGTGCCACTTCTTTACCTCGTTCGCAAGTCTGCTCGCAAAGTAGAATAAACCCTGCGATGTCAGCATACTCAACCTGTTACTCTTTCTGATCAGACCTATTACACTTACCATATAAGTTGTTTTACCAATGGATTCGCATTTGTTATACCCCTTCGTATTTCATACCGCTGCCTCAGTCATGCTGTTAGTTTATTTTGCTAATAGACTTGTCGTATTTTACTTATACTTATCCATCCAATCAATACTTCAGTATCACACTCTATTGGGGTTACCCTTTCTCTTCTATGTCACGTTTTAGTACTACCAAGCATTTCTCTTTACCGCATCAATGTCGCTCTTATAATTGCCATTAGTATCAATTCAATAGTATTTAACTCATCTCTTGTAGTTGTTAACGATACTCCTAACTTAATCTCGTCCTGCCATTACTTTTTTTTTTGCACATCATCTTTTCTTGTTAGGACATATTACAAGCTTATATCTTATCTCCTTTAGATTCTAGGAAAATTTCGGCGGAGTTTCCTCTATATTTTTTGCCATCCCAAAACCTACACGCTGCAAATACCAACAATGGCTCCCAGGGCTAATATATGTATGTATGACATATCTCAGCCATACAGGGCTCCCACTTTCAAGTAAAAGCACAAAGATGTCGAAACATACCTCATATATCGCGCTTCGAGATGTACCTGATCCTTTATTGATCTGCCCTGTTATTCCTTCCTAGTTACTGCCACGACCCGACTAGGGGCCGTGATGGGTACCCGGAGCTAACCACCGAGCACCACTCATTCTATTGCTCATCACACTCATAATACACTTCTTTAATATTCGTATGCTCATAATCATAGGAAAAACTATTTTTCATTTGAGAACATAAATACTTTTATAGACATAAGCCTTTTGGCTATCAAAACAATATCATATATATATATATATATATATATATATATACAATAGTAACCTCGTGAGACCATATTACCCACAACTGCGTATCTACGAGCCTCTACTAGAGTGCTAGACATCGGGACGGGACAGGACCCCGTCGTGCCCAAAATATACATATATACACAGAAGAATAATCACGGCACCTCCGGAACAATGGAGTGCTCTCAAATCAGCTACTAGCTCTTACGTGTCTGGATCAAGATCACCTCCCTGTCTACCTGTGGGCATGAACACAACGTCTAAAGAAAACGGACATCAGTACGAACATTGTACTGAGTATGAGAGGCATAAACAGTAATGATATGTCAATGAGATAAAGGAAGTATCAATAAGGAACATCTATATCTGACTGTCATTTATAAAAGAAATAATACATGCTGGCTTACTTCATAATCATCATCATATCATATATGCATAAATGTATAAGTGTATAAGCTGCCCGTCCATATAGGTGCGGTGTGATAATAATTAACTTGCGTCCAGGCCTCCCGCGTCCGGGGTATAAGCTGCCCACTATAGTGGTGTGTGTCTGCCCATCCATATAGGCACGGTATAATGTCATGAACATATAATCATCATAATGCATGTATAATAACTCAAAGACAGCTATACTTTATCGAGGTGACCTAAGGTCGTGAACCCCCGATTCCATTATGGAACATTTATAAGTATTCTGCCTCACCTTGAAGTAAATAGTACATAAGGTGAGTGTATACAATAATCGACATCATTAACTTTATGGTACTCTGCCTCACCTTGAAGGAAATAATATATAAGGTGAGTATATACAATAAATGACATCATTAACTTTATGGTATTCTGCCTCACCTTGAAGGAAATAATATATAAGGTGAGTGTATACAATAAATGACATCATTAACTTATAGGAACATCATATCATGAACTCTAGAATCTCTATACTTACTCATCATCATCATTATTGAACTCATAACATATCTCTTGTCTCATATGGCTATTCATGATCATAGACTCTTGGCTTTCCTGGATATAGAGAATTCATGGAGAGGAAGGAGAAATCATGCCATCGGATTCATGCCATAGAAAGAAAGGACTAGCCTCACATACCTTTTCCGTTTAACTAATCTATTGCTTGCTTGTTCTCCTTTGATGCCCACGTTTCTACCTTCAAGAGAAGTTGCATGAACATTAGCTAATCGATTACTTAAACGTGCTTACTAAGGCTAAAGAAAATTGGGCAGCATTTCCTTTGTTTATACAACTTTCCTCATATCATATTTCAACTCCCAAACGTCAATAATATCATTCATAATATCATCATCAACGACTTTAGTCAAATTCATCATTTTCCAATTCCTACAATTTCCTCTCAAAGTCATCCATAGTCATAATCATACTACAACATTACATTCATTCTCATCTAATGTTTCTCTCACACTCCTAACATCATTCATAACGTGATTACAGCCTCAACATATCAAGATTCATGATTCATATTAATCTACTATTTACAATTGCCACTAATCTCATGTTTTGTAATCCATTTTCCATTCTCTTCCATAATCCAAGTGTTTAAAATTTTCCTTACCTTAAACAACATGGAATAATCATGAAACTCACCTTTGAATGTGTAGGAACGGGTTTTGGTTGGCAATACTCTACTTGGAGAAAACCCTAACTTCACTCCCTAGAGAATTCTAGACTTGGAGGAACCCTAGTGAGCTTCTTGCACTTGATTCACTTGAATTCTTGATATTGATCTTTGCTTTCCTTTGAATTCTTGTAGATGAAGTATGTGGAACCTTCTAGAGGTCTTGAGAGAGATGAAGAAGTGTGTGGGAAATGAAATTAATGAAGTAGGATCACATTTATATAATTGAACTTACTCAGCCCGTCGGGACTTCCACGGACACTTGTACGGTCCGTGGAACATTACACGGTCCGTACAAGTGGTTGTGGTTCACCACCTAGGAAAACATTGTTGCTGTTGAGTTATACGGACCATTATACGGCCCGTACAACATTCCACGGGCCGTATAACTTGGTCGTGTAACTCACAGTTTTCCCGAAGTTGTTCTCGTCGTTTCTTTTGATCTCCAATCCTTATACAACCATCTTAACACTTGTTTAATACTTCATTAATGATCTAAACAACCCTATAACTCGCCCTCAAGGCCTTGCCAAATAATTCTTAGCGTAATAATTTATGAAACCTTTCCTAAACCTCACTTATACTCCACTTATCCTTATCAATCCTTATTCCATCAATTCATATAACTTCAAGATCTTAACGTACGCATTCTAAGACCACCAAATATTCATCTTATAGTCTTAAGAACTTTCTGTTACCCTCAAGCTCGCATTGGTTCATTCACTATGCGACGACATGAAATTTCCAAGGTGTAACAGATACTTTCCCTTTCATCCTTCAGCTTTACATTTCAATTATACTTCAATATTCTTACCTTACTCGACACATATCTTTCATACAGTCGCTTACCTTTGTTCTGATTCATTCAATTTGCTTAGTCCTCAACTTATAACTGAACTTATCATCAAGAGACACGTTTAATCAATTTCTCTGTCAGATGAACACTGACTTGCCTCTATGACAATCAACTCATTATGATATAAATACATATTTCGATAACGTAGCCTCAACGAAGGGGCTTACCTCCGTAGCTTTCAATGTCATCAATCACTTGATTCTGTCATTACCGTTCTTCTGCTGCAATCAAGGGTTAGTACATGGAATCTCATTTCCTATGGCTTAGCTCTATCGCACGATCTTAGGGATGAAAGAAGAGTAACCATCCTAAATTCCCTGTAGCCTCCTATTTATAGATGTGGCGCGCAACACACCATAACAAGACTCTACTAGACACGGCTCGTAGACACTTCGTAGGACTGAACTGCTCTGATACCACTTTTGTTATGACCCGATAAGGGGCCATGATGGGTACTCGGGGCTAACCACCGAGCACCACTCATTCTACTACTTATCATACTCGTTAAGCGTTCATTCATAAAATTCATACTCAAATCATAGGAAAATCATTTTTTTCATTTGGAAACATAATTACCCTTATATACATAAGCCCTTCGGCTATCAAAATACTACACACACACACATATATATATATATATATATATACACGTAGAAAAATCGTGAGACCATACTATCCACACATACGTATCTACGAGCCTCTACTAAAGTACTAGACATATGGACAGGACAGGACCCAGTCGTGCCCAAAACATATATATACACTAGTAAATCAGTGGCACCTCCGGAATAATGGAGTGCTCTCAAAAATCTGCGTATCAGCTTTTATAGATCGGGGTCGCCTCCCTGTCTACCTGTAGGCATGAACACATCGTCCAAAGAAAATGGACGTCAGTACGAATATTGTACTGAGTATGTAAGGCATGAATGAAATGATCATAATAGAGAAGTCATAAGACATAAGATGTAGATTTAACCTGCGTAACTTCTAAGGGTGGATGCCTTTCATGCCTATATCATATATTATCATACTACTTGTATCATCTTAGCGCATACCTCATCGTATCATATATATATATATATATATAAATATATATATATCATAGAGCATCCATCATCGTGCCATATATATCATCATCATAGCGCATACATCATCGTGTAATATATATATCATCATCGTTAACCCGTTTCTAGGTAACCATCACATGCCGCCCACTAGTGGTGCCTGCCCATGCCCTCTAGACATGGTGTATATGCTGCCCGCTTTAGCGGTGTTTGCCCAGCCATATAGGCACGGTGTGATATCATCTTATGCCGCCCACTAGTGGTGATCATGCCCGACCCTCTAGGCTCGGTGTAAACATAGCAGCCCGCCTTAGCGGTGACATGCCCGACCATTTAGGCACAGTGGAATCGTATCATCATATAATCAATTATAAACTCAACATTATTACATATCTTATAGGCATATCATAACCTTATCATAACTTAGCATCATTATATATATATATCATAGTATCGTATTTGCTCATACACATTAAACATTATCCGTATGCGGGCACGTAGTGGCTCGACAATATCACATACATGTCTTCCGTACCCGGCCATATCAAGGCTCGGTATATCTCATCATCATCATTGCCATCCCATACATCTCATAAGCTTACCATAACTTTCCATAAAGCATGCATTTGGATTTAAAGACAGCCTATGAAAATCATATCATATTCGTAGCATGAACTTCATAAAAATATCGTATGATAGGATTTATAATCTCTAAACTTAGGCTCATCATTACCATTATCGTATCTATAACATATCTCTTTCTTTTATCCCATATGGAACCCCCTATGAACATAGACTCGTAACTTTTCGGAACATTGGTCATAGGTCATGCATTAGAGCTTATAGACGATCTATAACGATGTCGGGGTGACATAAGGTCGAGAACCCCCGATTTCATTGTGTAGTAATCATATTCATCATATCTCACCTTGAAAGAACTAACATTTTAAGGTGAGTGTATAGCATGAACAACATCAAGGGATTGTAAGTAGGATCTTTAACTTTATAGACATCATATCTTGCTTTAGAATCTCTAGGCTTAAACTTACCATCATTATTTTCGTATTCATGACATATTTCTCATCTTTATCTCATAAGAAGCTCTTTATCAATATTGTCTCAAAGTTCCCGATGTGTAGGAAAATCATGGAAAGATAGGAAGATTCGTGTCATAGGAGTCATGCCTTAGAAAGAAAGGACTAGCCTTACATACCTCTTTTGTTTAACAATTTCCATTGCTTGATTGTTCTCCTTTGATGCTCACGTCTCTACCTTCAAGAGAATTCACATTCATATTAGCTAATCGATTATATGAACGTGCTTACTAAAGCTAGAGAAAATTGGACAGTGTTTCCTTTGTCTATTCAACTTTTCTCATAGTACATATCAACTCCCAAACGTCAATAACAATATCCGCAATATCATACTCAATAATCTTCATCAAACATACATTATTCAATTCTCCTACTTCCATTTCAAGGGCACCCATAACCAGGGTCATAATACAACATTACCTTCATCCTCATATAATGTTTCTCCTATGTTCTTGATATCATTTATAACATATCTACACTTGTACTATACAAATAATCATGGTTCATATTAAGCTACTATTAAAAAATGTCACCATTCTCATATTTGTAACCCATTTTCTATTTCCTTCTATAATCCAAGTCTTTCAACCCCTCAATAATCTAAATAACATGAATTGATCATAAAATTTACCTTTGATGGTGTAGGAATGGGTTTTGGATAGCAATACTCCACTTGAAGAAAACCCTAGCTTCAATCCAAGAGATTTCTTGACTTCAAGCAACCGTCAATAGCTTTCTTACACTTGATTCCCTTGGATTTATGATATTGATCTTTGATTTCCCTAGAATTCTTGTGGATGAAGGTTGTAGAATGTTCTAGAGACTTGGAGAGAAGTGGAGAAGTGAGAAAAATGAAAATAATAATGTGGGGTCTTGTATTTATAATTGGAGAAATCTGACCCATCGTGCATTCTTCGGACACTTATACGGTCCGTATAAGCGACCGTGAAATCGTCCCAACAACATATCGATTCTGTGGCCATTATACGGTACATTATAAGGGCCGTATAAGTTTATACGGTCCGTATAAGTGGCCGTAAAATCACCTCTTCAACAACTTGCCTCTGTGACCATTATATGGCACATTATACGGGCCGTATAACTTTATACGGTCCGTATAAGTGACCGCATAATCTCACCAATGAGGGACTTCACTGTGACCATTCTGCGGACTATTATATGGACTGTATAACATTATACGGACTGTATAATCGACCGTATAACATTATACTGACCGTATAATCGACCGTATAATTCATCTTTTCACTAATCTTTTTCTTGTCACTTCATTTGATCTCCAATTCTTAGGGAACCTTCTTAGCATTTGTTTATCTTCTCATTAACAATCTAAGGGACATTATAACTCTTCTCCAAAACATCATTAATTCGTTACCCATAAATCCTTCTCAATACATAACGTATACCTTGCTTTCCTTAATAACCTTCGTCTCCTACCTCAAATGTCTTTGAAATCTCATTTAGAATCATCAAATGTTATTTCTTACTTATCAAAATATCGCATACGTCGTACCCTTCGTCAGTCTATTCACTGTGCATGAACGGAAAATTTTCTGAGGTATATATATATATGTGTGTGTGTGTGTGTGTGTGTGTTGTGTGATTAAGGGGATGGTTCGCCCACCAGGGGGTAGTGTGGGTGGCATCATGACCCGCGAAATGGGTCGTGATACACACATACACCCCTCATCTTACAATTAATAATTTCGATTTAATTAATTAAAACAATAGTCGGACCATGGTTACAATAACACATATTCTCCCTAAAAAATGGGCAATCCTATAATTTTAGCAACATTAAATTAAATAAAATCTTAGTAAAAATATTCTAGAAAAAATCTTGTATGGTATTCTTTTTTTCGGAATTTCTCATTTCCAAAGTTCTAACCTCTTAATCAAATCTCTTTTATTATGAATAAACCCTAGAGAACTTCTCTCTTCTGATCAGTAATAGAAATACTTATTCAAGAGAGATAAACTTCCTCTAATACACAGGCGGAAACAATAAATTTATTTGGGAGGCAACAAAATTTACTAACATGTCAATAACTTGAGTTGTGATTTATTTCTTTAAGGAATAATTTCAATTTTTGTTCTCTTTGTTTTCTCTACACATACATGCAATTCTTTGTTGGAATGAAAAATCATGCCCATTTAATAGTAAATGCAATAATTTTGCACATGCAATTCAGAAATTTAAAAGGTCCAAATATACCCTGAACAACTAAAAAGGTCTAAATATGGCTCATGTGACTTCCACCATTAGTGCGATGGGCATATTTGAACCTTTTTAAATTATTCAATATATATTTGAGATAAAAGATAAGAATAAGGACATTTATAGGACGATAGATTAATAAAAGATAAATATGAAACAAATTACAAACATTAAATGCATTTTTGATACCTTTTCCCTACAAAAATAAAAACGTCAACCAAACTAATTTCCTAATAACACAATAAAAATTATAAAAGAGAAAGCATATATATATATAGAGAGAGAGAGAGAGAGAGAACAAATGAACAAATAGAGAACAAGTGATGCCAGTTGATTGGCAAAGAAGCTGCTTCACTTTAGCATCTGATCACTGTCATAGCCAAATACCCCTTTCCATTTTTCCTTGACTTTTCAAGGTCTTTTCATTGCATGTATTAAAACACCCAGAAAAGAGAAAGGGAGGCAAGTGTAGGAATGGTTGCTGGATCACACAAGATGAATGAATTGGTTCAAATTCCCCTTGACTTTGATAGTGAGGTATGGTTTTAGCGATGTTCTTTTTCAGTTATACAATTTGGTTTTCTCTCTCGTCTTTATTCACTTGGTATTTTTAGCTACTGTGTATTAGAGTCTATTTGGATGGCTTATGCCTATAAGCTGCAAACAACTTATAAGCTAAAAAAAAAAAAGTTGGGTAGTCTAATTTTTTTTTTAGCTTATAGTCTAACTTTTTTTTTTTAGCTTATAAGCTGTTTTAGATAAGCTAAGTCAAATGGGCCCAATTATTTTTTTGAGCTTATTTTAAGCACAAAATGACTTTAAGCTGGCCAGCCAAACACTCAAAAAAGCCGAAAACAACTTATAAGCAACTTATAAGTAACTTATAAGCCAATCCAAACGGGCTCTTAGTGATATTTCTAATAAAGTTAGGTTCTTTCCATCCGATTAGGATAGTTCTGATAGTGGGATATGGTTTTGACAATACCCTTTTATTTGTTGTTCTATTTCAATTATATTATTTGTTTTTCTCTCTCTTATTTATCCATTTTTTTCTAATGTGGTGTTTAGATCTATTGTGTAATGTTTATTGGTGAGATTTCTAATAAGTTTAGTATCCTTCCATTCGATTAGGAAAATTTTGATAGTGGGATATGATTTTTGGTTATACTTTCTGGCTTTTTAGTACTCGAATTTGCTTCTCTTTTCTTTATTCTTTTTTCAATTGATTGTAATGTTAGGATCTAATGTATGAATGTGTCTTTGAGCTGAATTAGGAGATTGAATTTGAATTTTGAAGTGTTTATCTTAATTCTTGAGAATCTAAATTCGCAAAATATACTTGAATTTGGGTTGTACGATGTCTCTTGGTTGAAGCATAGAGTGAGCTTTAGGTTAACAGTTTGTCTTTGTATGATTAGTGGGAGATTGATGTACGTTGGATGTGATATTCTGATGAATGAGACTGAGATCTTTTTCATAATTGAACTTGATTCTAATTTCGTTGCAATTATGATCTTTTAACTGCTTAAGTGCATCCTGACACGATGACTGGAACTGAAACTTGCGACGTACTCTGCACCTAAGGAAAAGTGCAGCAAGAGTAGTATGAGTACAAACACACGTACTCGTAGGTATCATAGGCCGACACCGATTAGTTCACGCATATACATAGACAAAAATTAACAGATAGAACATCTAAGCAGTCGACACAAACACACAACAATGAAAATTAGGAAAATCACACCATACTGATAGCCATAATGGATCTCACAACTCAAGTCATAAGACTAGATGGAGCCTCTAATCTACTAGTCTGTCAAATCATAAATTAAGTCATCAAAACAACAATAACTCAGTATATCAACAACCACGAATCAATAGATAATGTGCCATGTGTGATGTGGTATGAATGTAATATTATGTTATGCAATGCAATGCAATGCCCCCATACCTCCTCTTCGTACCATACACATATGCTAAGGACAATGTCACAATAGTTATGGCCCATGGGGGAATCATGAAGTTCATGTACCATGCTCGCTCCGGTATGTACCTCGGATAACGAGCACTCTCTTCTGCTCCGGTATGTTGCCTTGGATCACGGGCATCCTCTCTTTTTTATGCTCTCCGACAAAGACCTCGGAGGCTCCACTCTCTCTCTTATCATCATTTCAATGCAATCATGACAACTCAATAGCATATGAATATGGAATGTTATGCTATGCTTAATTCAACCTCGTCAACAACACATGTATAGAAGCCATAATAATTTCAATGAAGGAAAATCATAATACGAGTTATCTGTCAACAGTGTCCAAGAGCGGTAGACATGCCCACAATAAGTACAACCAACATTGTCCAAGAGCGGAATCACAATCAGTAAATACCAAGTTTGAATGTCACCACAAGTACAGAATACCAAGTCCAAATGCCTCCAGAAGTACAAATCACCAAGTCCGAATATCATCACAAGTACCAAGTTGAAATCCAACAATACGAATATGTAAATAAGAACGCAATGCAATGCAATGATACACACACGCTCCGGGAATACCTCCACACCTCGATAGTCATGACCCATGGGGGACTCGCGAATCCATGTACCTGCTATGGCGCACAGCCCGATCCAATATCTGTTGCGGAACGTGCAACCCGATCCATTATATGTTACGGAACGTACAACCTGATCCAATATATGTTGCTGAACGTGAAACTCGGTCCATTATATGTGTTGCGGTGGGCTACCCGATCCCAATATATAAGTATGAATACATGCATGATATCAACATCAGCAAGAGTATGTCAATGCCAAATCTGCCACATATGGACACATATCACAATAACAATCTTAGTATCAAGTCCTTCCTCTTTACAAGACAATACTTAACAAATGAGAGATACGATTTCGCAATCATTAATCATCAAGTCTAGTAGCACACACATGGCAACAAGCCAATAGATCACAACAAGGAAATAAGCCACAATCAAATAGTACCAACCTAAGAAATCCATCCTAACTTCATACCCGAAGGCGTAACATGCTTTCTACAACAATCGCTAACTCTACATATGCCTCGCTAACTGAAGTCTAACCATAAGGTAAATCGTAACCTACCTGGTAGCCGAGCAGGAGCCACAAACAATCACACCTTAGCTTTGCCCTTTCGTAGCGCCTCCAAATACTTAAAGTCTAATCCTATTCAAATTCTAGATTAGAAATAATGAAGAACAACACCCATATTGCTATACTTATCCTTCAAATCAAATTCAACTATGGAGAAAGGGGGAAACAGGCCCACAAAGGTAAAATGGTCATTTCGAAAGTGAAATATGCAATTAAACGTTCTTGGAGTTTAATCCTACTAATCAATTGCTAAAATAACTCAAGGATGGGTCAATTTCGAGATTCAAGTGAAAACCCCCAATTTGGGCATGAACCCAGATTTTTCAACCTTAAAATTAATCAACATAAATGGCAGATTCAAGCCTATTAGCTATGAAATCATCAGATTGTCTTGACCCATTTTGCTTAGGCCGTGCGGGCACTTACCTTCCTACCTCGGTAAGGGAACCCTCAACCCAATAATGAATAAATACACGAAGGAATGAATTTAAACAGCGAAATAGAAAAAATACGTAAATCTCACGATATATCTATATATAAGTAGTAGAAAGTACGGAAGACAATAAACACCTAGGGTCTAGTCTGAATAATACAAGAGCATATAAGGAGAATAATACAATCTGGAATACTAATACATAAATGTCTATGTCTTTGAAATAAAAGTAGGACATATGATAGGAAAGTCTTCAAGGTCAGCAGACGCCATGCTCACCTTGGAAACTCGAGAGAAAGCTGAAGCGTCGATCAACCACGGGTCACGGAAGTGGATCCGACTTGGTATTCTGCATTCATAAAAGAATGCAACAAGTGCAGGTCAGTACAAACAACAGTACTGGTAGGCATCATCGGCCGACTAAGCATAGTTAACACAATTCAAATAATAAAGTAGATAAGCAAATAAACCAACCAAGCATAAGACAATATAATCACAACCATGTATCCGTCATCGCCTATGTAAAGCATCTAAACCCAAATATGTCAAGTCTGAATATATCCGATCCAATCCGATCATCACAATCCAATCGCCAAACATTTCAATCAAGTCATAATGCAATGCAGTGCAATAATGGTATGAATGCAATGCAATCCCATGCAAATGAGGTGTACATATGTACTCCGAACGAAATATTAACGTCTCGGTAGCACAACCCAGCATGACTCGCAAAGTCTAAGTGCCACCCATCCCGAATCTTTGCCCAATAGATAGACGGGACCCCGGATCTTTGCCCATGGGGGGTTCTTACCAGCACCACCCTGGGGGACCCGCGGAGTCCATGCACTAACAACGATTCCGAAAATATCATCAGAATCGGCCATGCAACAATGATGCAGGAATAGATCATCGGTCATCGACCATCTCGCAATCACTCAAGTAAAAGAGTTTATCAAATATCAGTTTCATACAATCAACGATTCCGGAATTGATCTTTGAACATCGGCTTTTTCACAATCACTCAAGTAAAATAGTTTATCAAAATATCAGTTTACTCACTCAATGATACCGGATCATCACCGGGTATCGGCCATGCATCATGAATGTGAGAGAATGCATGCAATACGTATATCAATCATCAACGATAGAATTCAACATCACAAGTACCAACAATGGGGTACGCCAACAATGTATCATATCACAATACCAACAGTGGTATGCCAATAATATATCAATATCGCATGTACCAACAGTGGGTACGCCAACAACATATCCAAGTACAAATACCAACAACGGGTATATCAATTTTATCCCAATCAAGACAATAACACAGAATTCAATATCTACCAACTACTCATGGCATCGAGCCAACACAATAGGAAAATTAAGTACACATAACGGGGTGGCTAGTCCCAACACACATCAGGGCCCAACCTAAGGCGGTATGCAACCCGACTTCTTACCTGAAGGTTCATATGCTGTCTCCGACATTATAATCTAAAAATGTGCTTCACTATACGAAGTCTCACCAAAGGTAAATGTTACACCCTGTATCTTAGAACTAAGGTTAGACTCGTATCATTAGAGTTTTAGTGGAAAAACTGAAGGTTTGAACGTTTTACGAAAATGGTTAATAGGCCTACTTCGGGCAGCCATAATTCCTTGATTAGTTGGGAATTTGGGAAAGTACCCTCAATGAAAGTTGTAGTACGTAGAAATACCTTTCTATCGATATAAGGACCAGGAAAATTAGAGATCGGAGCAAGGAGATATGATCATCTCAAGATGGCTAATAGTAAGACGCTTAAAATTCTATATAATCGACTAAGTTTTTGATACGTCTACCTTCCAGTCCAATTTCATGAAAATATGTTGAGAATTTGAGGAAACTTAAAGCATGAAAGTTGTATCCCTTTGAAATAGATTTCCAACGGTATATTATGGATCTTGAACAGAGCTATGTATAAGAAGTTATACCCATTTTACCGAACACTGTGCAGAACCGACACATATCGCTTGTGAGGGAGCATACGGGCGCGTACGATGGATCCGCGTCGTGGGCCGATCTGACAAAAATACTCTCTCTGAATACTGACCTGCAGGGGGTCGCGCGTTGCATTTGCGTCGCGGGTCCATCGCGTATAAGGTCGGGTTTCGGGTCAGAAGTCGGGTTTTCACGTTTTAAGTTATATTTAAGCTTGGGGTTTTTTTCCCTAACACCCCTAGTCACGAAAATCACCCTAAAGTCAGAGGGAACAAGTCCCAAGCCTCAAGAACCCTCCAAGGTAAGTTTTATCATGATTCTAGGTTGAATTCAAGTCCCTAATCCCTTTCTAACTTGAGTAAACCCTTCTAATCCATAGAGTTATGATTGGAACATTATTGTTGGACATGGAAAACCTAGAACTAGAATTCAAGAGGATTGGACTTCAAAAAGGTAATGCTTTTACTCTCTAATCATTTATTGTTGTGAATTAATGAGTTCTTGGGAGAATAGTAAATGGGTTTGATAAAGAGAATTATAATTGTACCGTAAGGGTACTAATCCCCTATGAGACTTTCCGGCCCCATAACCACTGGGTCTAGAAGGACCACCAGAAGATGCCCACAATTGACTGAATGAAGATGCTGGGGGTTGACTAATAGGGCCTAGAACATTATCCCCCGCCCCTATAAATAGAACCACTAAAACCACCATACTGACGTGGCCTCTTCTCACTAGATCCTCCCATAAAATGAGCCTTTGCAGACTTAACACTCACGACATGATCAACGACTGCCTGGACAGAAGAGCCCCTGGCCACAAGCTGGAGACAAGCAATATGGAGTTGAAGCACAAGTCCACCAATAAATCTACGAATCCTCTCCGCCTCTGTGGGAATCAACTGGGTTGCATACCTAGCAGAAATTAGAAATCTGGGCTCATACTCTGATATGGACATCCCTCTTTGCTACAAATGGGAGAACTCATCTCTGAGGTCGTCCCTCAAAGAACGCGACACGTACTTCTCCAAGAATGCTTGATGGAACTGGGTCCAGGTGAGTGGAGGTTCATCAATAGGTCTGCCCTCAATATAATACCTCCACCAAGTCTTTGCGTCGCCGCTAAACTGAAAGGACACATAATCCATGCCGTGAGACTCTATAATGCCCATCTTGTAAAGTGCCTCATGCATCTCCACTGTGAACTCGTATGCATCCTTGCTGCGCTTCCCGAAGAAACTAGGCGGCTCCATCTTTAAAAACTTGCCGACGAGGTCCTGATCCCGAACTATCAGAGTCTTAGATGCTACTGGTCTGGGAGCACCATCAGAGGCTGGGATACCATCTATACGTGGGGCCATGGTAGCAGCAGGTTGCATCGCCATAGTTTGGCCCTAATCGGGAGTCCGTACCCCGGCTTGAGTCTGGGAACCACTACCAGGTGTAGTGGTACTACCTACGGCATGCTGCCCATCAAGATGAAGAAGTATTCTGGCCATGATATCCTGGAAGGCTGCGTCTGACATACCCTCGGGGTGGGTCTGGGCTAGCCCCATACGTCCCCTGGCTACCTGTGCTTTCTCGGGCTGGTGCTCCGGCTGCTATCTTGGCAAAGGCTCCGGAGAAAGCTAATCATGCTCGTCTCTGTCCAGGTATATGGGCCCTACCCCTGACTGATGTAGTTCCACGATCTATAGCCTGGCCGTGGCTTCTCGCCTGTCTTCATCCCCGAGTACCTGCCCCAGTAGCAGGCTCAAGCACCTCATCCCTCACAATAGTGGCGCATGTCCTTACCATCTGTGAGAGAATAGAAATGAATTAGATACCAATTTGAAAGTTCCAGATACTAATTTGGACAAAGTAGCATGAAAGAATGAAAGAATGTGAAGTTTCCTAAATGTCCTATAGCCTCTCGCAGATAAGTACAGAGCTCATCATACCGATCCGCAAGATTCTACTACACATGCTCTTGCACTTATAAACTGGGTAACCTAGGGCTCTGATACCAATTTGTCACGTCCCAAATCGAGAAACGTGCAGGCACCTACCCTTTTCCCACCTGGTAGGCAAACCCGTCCCTTTATCACCATTCAAACAACAATAGAATAACCCAACCAACATAAATATCTAGCAAGTTTGAAATAGATAAGTGCAGAAATATTACATCAATCCCAAAATCCAGTCTATGCCGTACAAGAGCCACTACATAACTAAAAGTCTGAATACATAGTGTCAAAATAAAATACTTTCTCAGAAGTAGCGAATAAGACAAGTAAAATTAGAGGAGTCATCCGGGCTGTGGATCTGGCCATATGCTTACCCTAGATGCTCGTTAGTAATGCCTTGGGAGTTAGTATTGAGGGGAAGAAGTCAATCCAGCCACCTCGGTCTCGAGGGGAAGAAGTCAATCCAGCCACGTACTCGACACTCATAAAAGAATGCAGCAAGGTAGAATCAGTACAACAACATGTAGCGAGTAGGAACCATAGGCCGACAACATTTAACTAACATTTATATAAGTAAGAGACTGAAAGGTAGACACGCTCACAATATACATCCAACACTATCGAAGAGCAGAATTAGAATCACTAAATACCAAGTCCGAATGTCACCACAAGTACATAATACAAAGTTCAAATACCTCCACAAGTATAGATCACAAAGTCAAAATATCATCTCAAAGTACAAGTACCATGTCCAAATCCAACAGTACGAATTTGTAAATAAGAATTTAATACAATGCTATGTCACTATATAGATGTCTTGACATTGTTTTTAGATTTTGCTTTTGAATCTTTGCCTACTCTGTTGTCTTCATTATCCATCACATGACCTGTAAAGATTTTTTTTTGTGTTAATAAATAACAAGCTTTTATCGATACAGGACTAAGAGGATGCTTATATACATAAAGTGTTGTTATAAAGCATTTAAGATTATCCTATAGATCTTGTAGAGTGTGAAGGAACTCCATAAGGCCATATATATTATGTATGTATTTCATTTTTGTCAAAACTACGTTTGGAGATTTATTCCGAGTTTTTACTGCCCATGATGAAAAGGACTAGTTTTTCGGACTCTATTAGATTGTTGTCCTTCAGACAAGTATTGTAGCCTAGATGACCTTATCTTATTTTATACTTTTCATTTTTATTAAATGAAATGCCTCTTTTTTGTCCTTATTCCTTATCTAAAGAACTACAAAATGTTATTGGATTAAGAGAAATTCTATATATGCATGGGGTTGAGGCGTAATTGTTGTTTAAGTAGGCAAATGATTATAAACTTTTTTCTTTATTTTGTTTTGTTTTTTAATTTATTGAGCTTCTCAAAACATGATTGATCTTGGGTATCTTATGAAATTTGGAGTGTCACACGAGACACATGATCTGTGGGTAAATGTGTCATAAATTTTTTGATTTTCTTTTATTTTGAATTTTATTGAACTTAAGAAAGTATATTTGATCTTAGGTATCTGGTGAGATTCTGATGCCACACTATCTATAAGAAGTATGTGGGGACCTCTAGGTCCAAGAGACAAGCATATATCCTTGCCTTATGTGGATCCTAGATTGCCAGGTACAAGTTGTTTCAATATCTCCATTAGATGACCATAATGAAATCCTTTCATTCCTTTTTCTTCTGAGAAGACTATTTTATATGTTTTACTAGTTCTTGTGAGGATTGTGGATTCCTCAAAGGACTTGAATTCCTATGGGCTTGGAAGTGTTGATTGGAAAGAGAGATTAGAAGGCTGGAAACTAAAACGAGAGCAGAATACAACGCACATGAACAACATATACACAGAAGGGAAGGGAGACATTGAAAGGACAAGATCAAATGGAGAGGAATTCCAAATGTGAGCAACTCATATATTAACTGAAAAATTGAGGGAACTATTAGAACTGTGTTTTATATATTTAGCTCAACCTGAGAAACATTTGAGCAATTATTTTTGTACAAATGTTTGGAGTATCCTTATTTATCCAACTTTATTATGCTTACCTTCTAAAAAATAATGATTATGCAACTTTACTCCTCTATCAGATCATTGCATGCATTTATTAGTTAGGAAAGAGAAAGTTAAATTATTTTCCATTTAATTATCCCAAAGTAGCTCTTTATTGATTAGTGAATTTCTCTTGGGCAAAATTTATTTTCCTGTTGTTTCATCATTGTAAAAGGTGTGATGGCAAGAGTTAAGATACTCAAATATGTGACTATTTTTTTTATTCCTTGGATAGGCCTGATGATGCTCGCCATCCTCTTAGTCGTGTGGTGCCTATTCCTTCATCTCACCTTACCCCATATTGCGTTATAATCATACTCTGGTTAATTATCATGGGATTTTTCATGCAATACCGTCTAACTCATCCAGTGAATGATGCCTATACTTTGTGGTTAGTGTCAGTTATCTGTGAAGTTTGGTTTGCTGCATCCTAGCGTCTGGATCAGTTTCTAAAATGGTCGCCCATCAATCGTGAGACATATCTTTACAGGCTGGCTTTACGGTAAGTTCTTAAAATACTCTCGTGGTGAAATTGTATCAGCATGGGATTTCCAATCCTTGTCTAGTCTTCATTTACATCTAATGTGTCTTTATTATTTTATCAGATATGATAGAGAAGGAGAACCTTCACAGTTAGTACTTAGTACCTATTGATGTTTTCGTCAGTACAATGGATCCAATGAAAGAACCTCCTCTGATTACTGCGAAGACCGTATTGTCCATCCTTGCTGTGGATTACCCTATTGACAATGTCTCATGTTATGTTTCAGATGATGGCTCTGTAATGCTAACTTTTGAAGCCCTATCTGAGACTGCAGAGTTTGTAAGGAAATGGGTTTCCTTCTGCAAGAAGTTCAACATTGAGCCTCGGGCCCCTGAGTTCTATTTTGCTCAAAGGATAGATTATTTGAAGGACAAGATTCAGCCTTCTTTTGTGAAAAAACGCAGGGCAATGAAGGTAGGCAATGAAATTTACGTGTTTGTTGATTTAGTAACTTGGAGTGCATACGTCCAGAGTTGCTTTGCACTATTATTAGTTCTAATGTTCTAGATTACACTATGGTTTTCATGGTTGTAGAAAGCTGTAAAATTACTTTAAGCAGAAGCTTTTATTGTTTATTTGAATATTGAATACATCAATAAGAAGCAAAACTACAAGTTAGAGAAAGTGTCAAGCTCCCTTTGAACTAGGATTTATCTGGTTGAAACTACAAACCATTTTATTTTACTATAATAATTCTAAAAATCTTCTTTGCAGAGAGAATATGAAGAGTTCAAAATTTGAATTAACGCACTCGTTGAAAAAGCGCAAAGAATGCTGGGAGAAGGTTGGACAATGTAGGATGGAAACCCTTGGCCTGGAAATAACTCTAGGGATCATCCAGGAATGATCCAGGTACTGATGACGTTCTTGATTCATGGAATTTTATGCTCCTTCCTACTTTTCCTATTTTCAATTATTTGTTTTTTGTTTTTTGTGGATGTAGGTCTTTCTGGGGAACAGTGGAGGCCTTGATATAGATGGAAATGAACTTCCTCGTATGGTTTATGTTTCTCGTGAGAAGCGCCCAGGTTTCTAGCACCACAAGAAAGACGGAGCTATGAATGCTATGGTAATCAATTGATGATCACAATAAGATTTATTTGCAACTATTTTGAGCTCAGTATTTAGTTTATAGCTTAAATAGTTTACTTTTATGATTTACATAATTGTTATAGGTATAACACGTCATATCGCTTATTGATTATGTTGAAAGTATTATAACATCTTAATCAATTTAATTTACAGTTTGAAGGTTTTTTCATGTATGCACCCTTTTTAATTTTTCTACAGATCAGAGTTTCTGCCGTACTTACCAATGGAGCATATCTTTTGAATGTGGATTGTGATCACTACTTCAACAATAGCAAAGCACTTAAAGAAGCTATGTGCTTCTTCATGGATCCTGTTCTTTCAAAGAAGACATGCTTTGTTCAGTTTCCACAACGTTTTGATGGCATTGACTTGCACGATCGATATACTAATCGGAATATTGTGTTCTTTGATGTAGGTGTCGCTTAAATGTTCATCATTTTTATTACTTTTTATGGTTTCAACTGATCAATTTATTACGTTGTTGTTTTCTAGATCAACTTGAAAGGGTTGGATGATCTTCAGGGTCCAATATATGTGGAAATTGGATGCTGCTTTAACAGGCAAGCATTGTATGGATATGATCCTGTATTAACTGAGGTTGATTTGGAGCCGAACATCATTGTCAATAGCTGTTGTGGCTCACGTAAGAAGGGAAACAAGAAATACATTGATGAGAAGAGGGCACCAAAAAGAACTAAATCTACTATGCCAATGTTCAATATGGAAGATATTGAAGTAGGTGCAGAAGGTATGTCCTTACACTTAGAGAATTGTTCTTTACTCTCTGGTAAATTTATATGACATGGTTCTGAAGCTTCTAACTACTTAACTATACCCAATTAAAGATAAATGGGGAAATAGTTTTAAGATTTAAATGTCCTTTCTTGTATCCTAGGGTTCTTTTCACCACATAAGGAAGCATTTCTGAGTCAACAAATTTGGCATTTCTATGTTGTACGCCTGTCCCTCTAATGTCACTACTCTGTTAAACTAGACACATACTATTCAAATCTCTAATTCTTGACAACTCTGTTGTTTATGGACAAGTTGTCCATCCTCCAACTCCAGTCTTCAGTTTGTTTTACCTATCTTTTGCTCATGCGCTGCTAATTTACAAATAATTTCATCATGATGCTTTTTGTTGACTGTATTGCTTTTCATCTCAGGATGTGATGAAGAGAAGTCACTGTTAATGTCACAGAAGAGGTTAGAGAAACGCTTTGGTTCGTCTCCAGTATTTATTGCTGCTATCTTTATGGAACATGGAGGCATTCCTCCTTCTACTAATCCTTCAACTCTTTTGAAAGAAGCAATCCATGTTATTAGTTGTGGGTATGAGGACAAAACTGAATGGCGAAAAGAGGTACCACAATTTATTTCTTTATGTTAATATGTTTTGCTCAGATTTGTTGAATTATTTTTGCTAGGTACTTGTTGGTTTAACTTTGATATTTGCTATTAGATTGGGTGGATTTACGAATCTGTCACCAAAGATATTTTGACTGGCTTTAAGATGCATACATGCGGATGGATTTCAATATATTGTATGCCTTCTTGGCCAATATTTAAAGGGTCTGCACCCATCAATCTTTCTGATCGTTTAAACCAAGCACTTCAGTTGGCCTTGAGATCTGTTGAAATTATGTTGAGTAGGCATTGCCCTATATGGTATGGCTACAATGGGAAACTAAAGCTTCTGGAGAGATTAGCATATATTAACACCATTTTTTATCCCATCACATCAATTTCGTTGCTTGCTTATTGCATTCTTCCTGCTATCTGTCTTCTAACAGGGAAATTTATTGTTCCTGAGGTAAGCGAACAGTTTCATTTTTGCTCGAGGATACACTTATTTGTTTCTAATAGCTATACCAAAACTAGATGAATGGAGTAATTACTAATCCTATTAAAAAGAGTTGAATGTACTAGGTTTGCAAATAGATAGCTATTGAGCTAATGATTTCCTTGGAAAGGGTTTGATGGTGAAGATTAAAAACGTTGGAAACAGTCAGGGAAAGTAAGTACCTTGTCAAAAAGAAGTGAAGGAAAGTAAGTAGAATACAATTATTTCTTTTTCACGTTGTCTTCTAAGATTTTCTTGAATTGTAAATAATTCAAAAGCAATTATTTTTCTTAAATTCTGTCTTAATGAGCCTGTTAATGAGCAACTCATCAAGCATGTCATCAAGACGAGGGATGGGATGGCGATACTTTACCGTTATCTTGTAGATGGCAAGACAATCAACACACATGCGCCATGATCCATCTTTCTTTGGCACCAAAATCACGGGCACGGCACATGGGCTCATACTTTCTCGTACAACTCCCGTTTCAAGGAGTTCATCTACATGCCTTTGAAGCTCCTTAGTGTCATTCGGGTTGGCTCTATAAGCCGGTTTGTTTGGCAATTGACACCCCGGGACAAAATCAATTTGGTGTTCAATTCCCCTCAAGGGTGGTAACCCTTTTGGGAGTTCCGTTGGGAACACATCATCAAATTCCTGCAAAAGAGAAGAAATAGAACTTGGAAAAGAAGGGGTTAGTTCATTAGTGTGCCATGCATAGTCCCTATGCATGAGGAGAATCACCGGTTGACGCTCCCCCAATTCCTCCCTAATTTCCCCACAATTCGCTAAAAGCGACACCTTGGTTTTTCCTCTAAGCTCTCCTTTCTTTCCACTCACCTCTTGAGAGCTACTCTCCTCTACTCCCTCTTCCCCCACATTCTTCTTTTGTAATGCACTATGACCCTTCTCCTTCAACTCCCTCATTTTGTTATAGATCTCACCCACTTGGGAGGGGGTCATAGGATTCAAGACATGTTTGACACCATTGTGGACAAGGGTGTATTGGTTAGTTCTCCCATTATGGTTGACGGACCTATCATATTGCCATGGTCGGCCAAGTAGAAGGTGACATGCTTGCATGGGAACAACATCACATAACACCTCATCGTGATACTTCCCAACCGCGAATTTGATGATAGCTTGCCTAGTCACCTTCAATTCACCACATTCATTGAGCCATTGAAGTTTGTAAGGGTTTTCATGGCGGGTGGTGGGAAGTTTCAAGAACTCAACAAGGGTGGTACTAGCAACATTGGCACAACTCGCACTATCAATGATCATGATGCTAGTGTTTTGGTTAATGATGCACTTGGAATGGAAGAGATTTTCCCGTTGACTTGGGTCATCCATTGCTCTGCTTATCATGGTCCTTCGCACCACATAGAGAGGTACAATAGGCTCATCATCACCTTCAACACCATCCCCTTCACTATCATGATGTTCATTCTCATGATTGCCCTCATCATCTCCTTCCTCACATTCTTCCTCATCCTCACTATAAGTGTCTCTCAAAATAAAAGCTCTACGATTAGGGCATTCACTTGCTCTATGACCGAAGCCATGACATTTAAAGCATTGAATAGGAGTTTTCGTACCTCCTTCTTTTGGAGAAAACTTCGGAGGTTGTTTGTCAACTTGCTTCTCAACTTGAGAAATCTTCACAAATGGTTTCTTGGCTTCTTGCATGGGGCCCTTATTCTTTTGCCAATTGGAGAAGGAGGCTCCTCGTTCTTTGTTATTGTTCCATGAACTCACATAGCCCCTTGACTTATTGATTTTGTCTTCCTTGAGACCCTCCTCTATTTCAATAGCCTCTTGAAGGGTCTCTTCAATGATCCCATAGTTGTGGAGTCTCATTTGTGAGACAATGTCACCATTTAACCCGACTCGGAACCGAGTCATAATATTTAACTCATACTCATCAAAGTCGATTCGCATCTTGACAATTTGGAACTCATCATAGTATTCTTCCACACTCTTTTTGTTTTGCCTTAAGGTATACACCTTCTTGAGTTGTTCTTGTTTGTAGCGTTCGGTGACATACTTACGTCGCATGGCGTCCTTCAACTCATCCCAAGTAGGTGTGGGCGGGAGTCCAATAATTCTTCTTGCTTTCACTTGAGTTTCCCACCATGTGGAGGCATACCCTTCGAATTGAGCAATGGCGTAAGAAGCCTTTTTCACCTCGGACATGTCATTCGTCAAGAAGATTCTATCACAATGCATCACCCAATCAAGGAATGTATCGGGATCACTACTTCCTTTGAAGGATGGGAGAGTAACCTTGATGGAATTGAGACTCGTGTCTCGCCCTCCTCCATAACCGTGATTCCCATTGAAATCTCCATCATCATCATAACCTTGATAGTCACGACCTTGGTACCCTTCACGAGCTTGGTACCCTCTTTGTCTACCCATGTGAGGGTTAGGACCATGCCTTCCACCCCTCCCTCGATGACCTCCTTGTGCTTGCCCTCGTTGCCTCCAACCTTGGTCTCCATATCGTTCGTGCTCGAGTATAGCTTCTTCTATCTCATCGTCATTTGGTTGTTGGATGTTTGGATAGTGTTGGGGTGGCATAGGTGCATTTAGGTGCGGATCATTTGGGAGTGGATCATTTGGATGTGGATCATTTGGAGTTTGATCTTGTGGGGGTGGATTGTTCCGTTGGCCTAGGGGAATGTTGTTTGGTGGAGTAAGGGTTGTGTTTTGAGGGGTGTTTTGGGGAGTGGGGTTATATAGATGATGGAAGGTACCGGGTGACAATGTAAGTGAAGTGCTTCGAGTAGCTCCACTTGTGCCTCCTTGGTATTGCACTTGGGGCGAATACGAGACCTCCCTACTACCTCCTTCAATTGCTTCCACCCTACTTCCCAAGTTTTCCATTCGACCACCCATACTATCCACCTTATCGTTCAAGGCTTGTAAGGCCCTCATTACATCAACTAGTGTGAGTTCCCCGGTAGGAACTCGAGTTTCATCCTCCGTAGCCATGGTACCTATTAACACACTCAATCAAAGAGGCAAACACATTAGATTAGTAAAATCAACTCACAATCGCTCAAGTATGCTTACCTTTGATTGCCTCACAAATTGCTTCCGCCAAAGATTGTGTGCTTGTTAATGTCGACTAGTCACAAAGGTTCAAATTCTACTCTTGGTCGGAATAGATTCTTGTTAGACTAAGAAAGACGGACGACTCAATTCAACCTAGCGGACTTGAACCAAGAAATTAACAACGAAGCAAAAACGAAGAACAGCATGAAGGAATTGGCACGAAAGAAATGCGGACACAAGAACTAATTAGCAACTAATAAGGCCGATTACTAGTTGTTAATTAGTTGTAAGAATCAAAGAAAAGAAGTTAGGAAAGAATCAAACCATTTTGACACTTGGATTTTTTTTTTCGAAAACTCTTCAGTGATTCACGCTTTCCTTCCGCTTCGCGGATGAAAAGCGGATGCTCTCAGACAATCAGGCTTTTCTTCCGCTATGCGGACCAAAAGCGGATGAACAGTACTTTTTTTTTTTGAAAAATCAGAAATTTAGACTAAGTATTTCTGATTTTTTTTGTTGTTGGGCCCACAAACATTTTTTCACAACTTTATTTGACAACTTTTGGATTAAATGGCCCTTTGAAGGGTCTTCTTCCTTATGAAGATTTGAAGGTCTTCAAGAACACAAGAACAATTCAAAAATTCAAGTACCCTCAAACCAACTCCAAATTAGCTCAAATTTCGAATCTAAGTTCTCTTTAATGTAGAGAACAAATCCCAATAGGTTTCAACCTTCAATTTCACATTCTTCAACAAGACCCACTTTCAAGTTCTTGAAGTTTTCAAAGCTTCAAATTCCAAAAATGGTAGATCCTTCAATCCTTAGCCAAACACCTCTAAATTTCGGATATAGAGTCCTTATCAACTAGAGAACAAACCCCAATCAACTTGAACGCTTAATTTTTCTCCTTCTTCAAACCCACCAACCTTGTTCTTGAAGCTTTGAAGCTCAACAATGGTGGAACACAAACCCTAACTCCAAATAGCTCGAAATGGAAGATTTGGACTCTAGAAACACTAAGAAACTCTAATCTAACACTAGATTTAACAAAATCAACAAGAAAATTCAAGTTTTTTTTTTGAATTTCGATTTTTTTTTTTTGTTGAATCAAAACCCAAGACTAGATTTGGTGGAACAAATCTAAACTAGGCTCTGATACCAATTGATACAATATTAAGAACGAAAATAGAATTACAATGCAAGAAAAGAAAAGGATAGATAATTTGACACAACTTAAGACCTAATTTAGCAACCAAAGTTATAGAAAACTAAGACCTCTAAATTAAGAACAAAAGAGACACCAAATTCTTAGGATGACCAAGAGGGATTTGGAATCCCTAATAACCAATCCTCTCAACAATCACTCAATCAAAGGTTTCACAAGCTCTCAACTCTCAAGAGTTTTACAATATCAATTATCAATAATCAAAATAGTCTAAGTCTTCCATAAAGAAGAAGAGAACTATTTATACTTATGCTAGAAAATAAAAGATAGAAAAATGACATAAACACCCTTAATGAGACAAGGGCCTTGTTTGGCTATTTTTCTTTCTTCAAAATCTTGAAATCTCCTTTGCAAGAATAGCCAACTCTTCATCTTTTAGCCTTTGTGGTAACTTCCCATTTCCTCTTCTTCTCCCCATGCAATATTCATCAACAAATGGACTTGGAATCCAAGGTGTTCATCAAAAGTATACTCAAGAGCCTCCCGCTTCATGAATAGGCTTTTCAAGTGTTGAAGTTCCCGGGCTTGGCTCCTTATAAATGGCCTTGAGGCAAGTGGGCTTGCATCAAGTAGGCAAATGATTATAAACTTTTTTCTTTATTTTGTTTTGTTTTTTAATTTATTGAGCTTCTCAAAACATGATTGATCTTGGGTATCTTATGAAATTTGGAGTGTCACACGAGACACATGATCTGTGAGTAAATGTGTCATAAATTTTCTGATTTTCTTTTATTTTGAATTTTATTGAACTTAAGAAAGTATATTTGATCTTAGGTATCTGGTGAGATTCTGATGCCACACTATCTATAAGAAGTATGTGGGGACCTCTAGGTCCAATAGACAAGCAGATATCCTTGCCTTATGTGGATCCTAGATTTCCAGGTACAAGTTGTTTCAATATCTCCATTAGATGACCATAATGAAATCCTTTCATTCCTTTTTCTTCTGAGAAGACTATTTTATATGTTTTACTAGTTCTTGTGAGGATTGTGGATTCCTCAAAGGACTTGAATTCCTATGGGCTTGGAAGCGTTGATTGGAAAGAGAGATTAGAAGGCTGGAAACTAAAACGAGAGCAGAATACAATGCATATGAACAACATATACACAGAAGGGAAGGGAGACATTGAAAGGATAAGATCAAATGGAGAGGAATTCCAAATGTGAGCAACTTATCTATTAACTGAAAAATTGAGGGAACTATTAGAACTGTGTTTTATATATTTAGCTCAACCTGAGAAATATTTGAGCAATTATTTTTGTACAAATGTTTGGAGTATCCTTGTTTATCCAACTTTATTCTGCTTACCTTCTAAAAAATAATGATTATGCAACTTTACTCCTCTCTATCAGATCATTGCATGCATTTATTAGTTAGGAAAGAGAAAGTTAAATTATTTTCCATTTAATTATCCCAAAGTAGCTCTTTATTGATTAGTGAATTTCTCTTGGGCAAAATTTATTTTCCTGTTGTTTCATCATTGTAAAAGGTGTGATGGCAAGAGTTAAGATACTCAAATATGTGACTATTTTTTTTATTCCTTGGATAGGCCTAATGATGCTCGCCATCCTCTTAGTCGTCTGGTGCCTATTCCTTCATCTCACCTTACCCCATATTGCGTTATAATCATACTCTGGTTAATTATCATGGGCTTTTCATGCAATACCGTCTAACTCATCCAGTGAATGATGCCTATACTTTGTGGTTAGTGTCAGTTATCTGTGAAGTTTGGTTTGCTGCATCCTAGCGTCTGGATCAGTTTCTAAAATGGTCGCCCATCAATCGTGAGACATATCTTTACAGGCTGGCTTTATGGTAAGTTGTTAAAATACTCTCGTGGTGAAATTGTATCAGCATGGGATTTCCAATCCTTGTCTAGTCTTCATTTACATCTAATTTGTCTTTATTATTTTATCAGATATGATAGAGAAGGAGAACCTTCACAGTTAGTAGTTAGTACCTATTGATGTTTTCGTCAGTACAGTGGATCCAATGAAATAACCTCCTCTGATTACTGCGAATACCGTATTGTCCATCCTTGCTGTGGATTACCCTATTGACAATGTCTCATGTTATGTTTCAGATGATGGTTCTGCAATGCTAACTTTTGAAGCCCTATCTGAGACTGTAGAGTTTGTAAGGAAATGGGTTCCCTTCTGCAAGAAGTTCAACATTGAGCCTCGGGCCCTTGAGTTATATTTTGCTCAAAGGATAGATTATTTGAAGGACACGATTCAGCCTTCTTTTGTGAAAAAACGCAGGGCAATGAAGGTAGGCAATGAAATTTACGTGTTTGTTGATTTAGTAACTTGGAGTTCATACGTCCAGAGTTGCTTTGCACTATTATTAGTTCTAATGTTCTAGATTACACTATGTTTTTCATGGTTGTAGAAAGCTGTAAAATTACTTTAAGAAGAAGCTTTTATTGATTATTTGAATATTGAATACATCAATAAGAAGCAAAACTACAAGTTAGAGAAAGTGTCAAGCTCCATCTGAACTAGGATTTATCTGGTTGAAACTGCAAACCATTTTATTTTACTATAATAATTCTAAAAGTCTTCTTTGCAGAGAGAATATGAAGAGTTCAAAATTTGAATTAACACACTCGTTGCAAAAGCGCAAAGAATGCTGGGAGAAGGTTGGACAATGTAGGATGGAAACCCTTGGCCTGGAAATAACTCTAGGGATCATCCAGGAATGATCCAGGTACTGATGACGTTCCTGATTCATGGAATTTTATGCTCCTTCCTACTTTTACTATTTTCAATCATTTGTTTTTTGTGGATGTAGGTCTTTCTGGGGCACAGTGGAGGCCTTGATATAGATGGAAATGAACTTCCTCGTATGGTTTATGTTTCTCGTGAGAAGCACCCAGGTTTCTAGCACCACATGAAAGCCGGAGCTATGAATGCTATGGTAATCAATTGATGATCACAATAAGATTTATTTGCAACTATTTTGAGCTCAGTATTTAGTTTATAGCTTAAATAGTTGACTTTTATGATTTACATAATTGTTATAGGTATAATACGTCATATCGCTTATTGATTATGTTGAAAGTCTTATAACATCTTAATCAATTTAATTTATAGTTTGAAGGTTTTTTCATGTATGCACCCATTTTAATTTTTCTACAGATCAGAGTTTCTATCGTACTTACCAATGGAGCATATCTTTTGAATGTGGATTGTGATCACTACTTCAACAATAGCAAAGCAATTAAAGAAGCTATGTGCTTCTTCATGGATCCTGTTCTTTCAAAGAAGACATGCTTTGTTCAGCTTCCTCAACGTTTTGATGGCATTGACTTGCACGATCGATATGCTAATCGGAATATTGTGTTCTTTGATGTAGGAGTCTCTTAAATTTTCATCATTTTTATTACTTTTTATGGTTGCAACTGCTCAATTTATTACGTTGTTGTTTTCTAGATCAAATTGAAAGGGTTGGATGGTCTTCAGGGTCCAATGTATGTGGAAATTGGATGCTGCTTTAACAGGCAAGCATTGTATGGATATGATCCTGTATTAACTGAGGTTGATTTGGAGCCGAACATCATTGTCAAGAGCTGTTGTGGCTCATGTAAGAAGGGAAACAAGAAATACCTTGATGAGAAGAGGGCACCAAAAAGAACTAAATCTACTATGCCAATGTTCAATATGGAAGATATTGAAGTAGGTGCAGAAGGTATGTCCTTACACTTAGAGAATTGTTCTTTACTCTCTGGTAAATTTATATGACATGGTTCTGAAGCTTCTAACTACTTAACTATACCCAATTAAAGATAAATGGGGAAATATTTTTAAGATTTAAATGTCCTTTCTTGTATCCTAGGGTTCTTTTCACCACATATGGAACCATTTCTGATTTAACAAATTTGGCATTTCTATGTTGTCTGCCCGTCCCTCTAATGTCACTACTCTGTTAAACTAGACACATACTATTCAAATCTCTAATTCTTGACAACTCTGTTGTTTATGGACAAGTTGTCCATCCTCCAACTCCAGTCATCAGTTTGTTTTACCTATCTTTTGCTCATGCGCTGCTAATTTACAAATAATTTCATCATGATGCTTTTTGTTGACTGTATTGCTTTTCATCTCAGGATGTGATGAAGAGAGGTCACTGTTAATGTCACAGAAGAGGTTAGAGAAACGCTTTGGTTCGTCTCCAGTATTTATTGCTGCTACCTTTATGGAACATGGAGGCATTCCTCCTTCTACTAATCCTTCAACTCTTTTGAAAGAAGCAATCCATGTTATTATTTGTGGGTATGAGGACAAAACTGAATGGGGAAAAGATGTACCACAATTTATTTCTTTATTTTAATATGTTTTGCTCAGATTTGTTGAATTATTTTTGTTAGGTACTTATTGGTTTAACTTTGATATTTGCTATTAGATTGGGTGGATTTACGAATCTGTCACCGAAGATATTTTGACTGGCTTTAAGATGCATACGCGCGGATGGATTTCAATATATTGTATGCCTCCTTGGCCAACATTTAAAGGGTCTGCACCCATCAATCTTTCTGATCGTTTAAACCAAGCACTTCGGTTGGCCTTGGGATCTGTTGAAATTATGTTGAGTAGGCATTGCCCTATATGGTATGGCTACAAGGGGAAACTAAAGCTTCTGGAGAGATTAGCATATATTAACACCATTGTTTATCCCATCACATCAATTTCGTTGCTTGCTTATTGCATTCTTCCTGCTATCTGTCTTCTAACAGGGAAATTTATTGTTCCTGAGGTAAGTGAACAGTTTCATTTTTGCTCGAGGATACACTTATTTGTTTCTAATAGCTATACCAAAACTAGATGAATGGAGTAATTACTAATCCTACTAATCCTATTAAAAAGAGTTGAATGTACTAGGTTTGCAAATAGATAGCTATTGAGCTAATGATTCCCTTGGAAAGGGTTTGATGGTGAAGAATAAAAACGTTGGAAACAGTCAGGGAAAGTAAGTACCTTCTCAAAAAGAAGTGAGGGAAAGTAAGTAGAATACAATTATTTCTTTTTCACGTTGTCTTCTAAGCTTATCTTGAATTGTAAATAATTCAAAAGCAATTATTTTTCTTAAATTCTGTCTTAATGAGCCTGTTCACTTTGCCAGTCTCAAGCTCATAGGAGGGTTCCAGTGGGTTGATATCCAGCTTAAAAATAGTCTACTTTTCCTTTAATTAAGTAATGAAATTTAAATAAGACATCAAGAGGATGCAAAATTTACAGTGCAAGATAAATACAAAAAGAAGATGTTAGCCCTATTAAAAAAGGTCTAGTCTAAAGTTAAGGAACTAACAAAGTCCAAAAAGGCTGCAGGGGAGCTAACACGGGAAAGGTTGATCCAACTAAAGATTTGCTAAAAATCTATCATTAAGGATGTAATTTGGAGTTGATGTGCCATCAAAATCAGTGAGGCATGCTTCAGAGAGGGCTATCTAGCTAAAGCAAATCACCTTTAGGGGTAACCTAGTCTTCCAAATTAACTTCCATGGACAATTGACTACCATTTCATTTTGAGCATACAGGGAAGAGTATCCTACCTTCATAGAGTATTTATCATCTTCTTTATCACCCCAAGTAAGCTTGTCTGGTGTCTGGTCATTGATTGAAAATTTCCCTAGCCTTTCCAATAGATTAAGGCACTCTTGCAGCTGCAGTCTTGTATATTTCTCCCGAGTTGAGAAAATCCAAGTGTTATCAGTTTTGTTTTGTGAAATGGTTAAATGTTGACTTGTGGAATAGAGATTAGGATAATCAGCTTGTAATGTAGATTCCCTCAGCCATCTATTTTCCCGAAACTTTATATTTGCTCCATCGCCTACCTTAAACTTGCATTTGTGGAAACATTTCCCCCTTAGCATACTGATACACGTCTAAGGACCTCCATCATATGTTTTCGTTGATACTTTGGTACTCATGTGATTCTTACTGCCATGTTTCGCACTCACCACCTCCTTCCAAAGAGCTTGATCCTCTTGTGATTACCTCTATAGCCATTTCATTAACATGCTCTTTGGGTTGTAAGGTCTCTTATCCCCAAGTCACCTTGTGACTTTGGTTGTGTTATTGCCTTTTATTTAACCAAGTGAAATTTATGAGTTTTGCTGATTTTCCAGAAAGTTCCTCCTACATCAATCTGTTTCAACAACTTTCCTCAAATCGAGAACAGTGACATAAGATAGGTGGGTAGGCTATCTAAAACACCATTGATGAGTGTGAGTCTGCCTCCGATGAAAAGGTGTTACATTTGTCAATTATCCAACTTCTTTCAACTTTTCTTCTAACTCTACTCCATATATCAGGATATTTGAATTTGGCACCAAGTGGAAGCCTTAGATGTGTGGTTGGCAATCTGCCAGTATTGTAACATAGGATCTCAGGTCCTCCAGGTTAGGTACATCATTGACTGGAAAAATAACACTTTACAATATAATAATGTGTATGTTACACCTCAGAAATTTCCCCGCGAACGTACAATGAAAAGTTGCAGGTTTGCACTTTGACCCAATTGGTCGTAAAGTGGAATACGACCCGTAAACTGCTATCGTCCTCCAACCTTTCAAAAATTTCAACTTTCTGTCAAATGTTTCAAATGGTTAAAAACGACTTGGAATACGGACCGTAAATCGAAATACGGCCCGTAAACTGAGTCGTAAGTTGCCATGATCTCCAGCATGCCTTTCTGGTTTTGATATGCTTAAATACGGTCACGAAGGACGGACCGTAAACCAGAATACGGCCCGTAAAGTGGGTTTACGACCACTGTACACCTCAGTCACTGTTCATTCCGGAATAGATTTTAAGTCATTAAAAAAGAGGCCCATGCTCATTCAAATCATTCCATATTCAAGATATTTCTCTCTAGAAACTCCTAGAATACTCTCTACTTTTCAATTACAAGAACACATGGGAGAATGGTGATCAATTACATGAGACCCACGAAATTAAGTGTGAGAATCACATTAAAGTTCATCCTTCTCAAGAAAACCCAAAAGGAGTGAAGTAGGGTTTTGGTGCTAGAGGAGTAAATCCATTCAAAGCTTGTTCAACCATCATCTAAGGTAAGTTTCGTGACCATTTCATGTTGTTTAAGGTATTGAAAGGTTAAGATACCGGAATTGTAGAAAAGCATAGCAAATGGGTCATAAATGAGTGAATAGTGCCATGAGTGAATGGTAGTTGAATTGAATCATGAATGATACTGTGTTGTGAGTATAAATACGTTATAAATGACATGTAGACCATGAGATAAGTGTGATACATGATAAAATATGATAGCGAACCCAAAACCATAAATGTGGGAAAAATGAAGAGAAATGGTGGATCATGGTCATTGTATATGAATGATGATTGTTGATTGCTATATTGTAATTGTTGTTGTGGGTGTTGGAAGTTGATATGAAATATGGGAAAAGTAGTATGAACAGAGGAAGTGCTGCCCAATTGTCTCTAGAAATAGTAGTGCGTTCTTATAGTTGATTAACTACCGTTAGTACGAATCCTCTTTTGAAGGTAGAGGCGTGACATTGAAGGAGAATTAACGAACGCTAGTTTGGTTAAACGAGAAAGGTATGTGAGGCTAGTCCGTTCTTTCTAATGGCATGAATCCTATAGTGTAACTACTTTCTTATCCACGAGCCTATGTCTATAGTTAGCTACACAAGGTAATGAGTTAAAGTATAGAAAGTCTAATGATGTTATTTATTGCTTACACTCACCTCATATGCTAATTCCTTCGAGGTGAGGCAGGATGTCAATGATTGTTCCATAATGCAATCGGGGGATCACGACCTTACGTCACCCCGATAGAGTGTGGTTGATCTTGAGCCTTATGTATGTATGATGATAAGCTAAGCATATTGTGATAAGCATATGATGATACTACTATTACACCACGCTTAATTGGCCGGGCAGTCACCGCCAAGGTGGGCAGCTATATGATACACCATGGCCAAATGGAATGGGCAGACACCACTAATGGGCGGCATGAGATGTTACCCCGGACGCGGGAGGCCTGGACGCAGGCTCATGTTATGATTATCACACCGATCCGATATGGACGGGCAGTTTATACATGATGCATATATGGTAAGATGATGAGCATGAGTATGACAGCATGACTTGTTTTCTTTATACTTGACAGTTAGATTCAGATGTCCTATATTGATATCTTCTTTACAGCATTGTTTTATTTCATTGTTTATGCCTCTCATACTCAGTACAATATTCGTACTGACGTCCGTTTTCTTTGGACGTTGTGTTCATGCCCACAAGTAGACAGGGAGGAGAGCTCGATCCAGATCCGTAGTAGCTGTCAGTTGATTGGAAGCCCTCCATTGTCCCGGAGGTGCTTATGATTATTCTTTTGTGTATATATAGCCATGTATATGTATTTTTTTGGGCACGACGGGGTCTTGTCCCGTCCCGCTGTTCAGCACTCCAGTAGAGGCTCGTAGATACGCAGTGCGGGTTAGATGGTCTCACGAGATCACTACTGTATACATATCTATATTATTTTGATAGCCTAAGGGCACATGTACATGAAAGTATTTTATGTTTTCATACGAAATATGATTTTCCTCCGCTATGAGTATAAAGATGATAAAAAGAGCATTAAATGAGTAAATGAGCGACAGAGCGAGCGGTGCTCGGTGGTTAGCCCCAGGTACCCGTCGCAGCCCCTAGCTGGGTCGTGACAAAAGTGGTATCAGAGCAGTTCAGTCCTAGGAAGTGTCTACGAGCCGTGTCTAGTAGAGTCTTGTTTATGGTGTGTTGCGCGCCACATCAATAAACAAGAGGCTATAGGGCATTTAGAAAAACAATTGACCCTCTTTCTTCTATAGGATCGTACGATAGAGCCATGTATAAGATTTTATCCTCCCTAATAGTGCGTTATGATTTCATAATGCCGCCAAAGGGAAAGGTTAGAGCCGCCCAGAAGGGCAAGACTACGGCGAAGAGGCGGGTAGAAAGAGAGCCTCCGGTGAATATAGATGAAGGCGAATTGCATAACGAGGCCCCATCTAATACTTCCTCTACCCCGCCCAATGTGAGAGAACAAGGAGGAGCCCCAGCTCCAATTTCTCCACCGGCTGCTTCGGGTCAACAAATGACTGAGGCCATCCAGCTATTGACACAATTGGTTTCCACATAGGCACAACGACAAAATGTGGGTTCATGTGACCGGGCAGCAAGTACCAAGGCCCGTGATTTTATGAGTTTAAATCCTCCGAAATTCTTCGGGTCTAAGCCGGATGAGGATCCGCAAAGTTTCGTAGATGAGATGTTAAGGACATTGAAGATTGTCCATGCCTCCAAGACCGAATCCGTGGAGTTGGCATCGTATAGACTCCGGGATGTGGCGGTGTTATGGTACAACAATTGGGTATTGTCAAGAGGAGAGAACGCGCCTCCTCCGGTTTGGCAAGAGTTTGTGGATGCTTTTATTCGTCACTATTTTCCACCCGAGGTCCGCCGAGCTAAAGCAGATAGATTTCTGAATTTGAAGCAAGGAAACAAGAGTGCCCGGGAGTATAGCCTGCAATTTAATTCTTTGGCTAGATAGGCCCCGGCTATTGTGGCCGACATGGGGGATCGGGTATATAGATTTGTAAGTGTCCTAGGGCCACATTTATTCAGAGATTGTTTGACAGCTTCCTTGCAAGACGGGATGGATATTTCCCGAATACAGGCCCATGCACAGAATTTGGAGGGGCGACAACAACAACAAAGAGGTGACCGTGATGTCGATAGAAGATAAGTCAAGAGGGCCAGATCCATAGGAGCTAGCAGTGAACATAGAGGGGGATCAAGGCAGACATATTATGGGTACTCAGGCCAGTCAGTGACAAGTGCACCTCTTCGATTCACTGGTAGGAGATTTGATCGCTCTTTCCGTTCAGGACAGGGCCAGAGTTCGAGGGCTTCAGATTCCCAGCTCAGGGAAAATTATAGTCAGAGGAGACCCCCAGTGCCGCGATGCAACCAATGCGGCAGATTACATTCCGGACAGTGTCGTCAGGGTTCGGATGCCTCTTATACTTGTGGTCAGGTAGGGCATATGATGAGGGATTGCCCGTCGATGAGTGGCAGAGTTGGAGTTCAGCCTACAGGTTCAGCAGCTGGCTCTTCATCAATACGCCCGGCAGGGCAGACTCCTCAGATAACAGTAGGCCGAGGCAGAGGCCGAGGGGCAGCATCTACTTCAGGTGCCACTCAGCCCCATGTATATGCTTTAGCCGGACGGCAGGATCTCGAGTCCTCTCTGGATGTAGTTATAGGTATATTGTCTATATTCTCCCGTGATGTGTATGCATTGATAGATCCGGGTTCTACATTCTCTTATATTACTCCATATGTTACTGGTTCTATTGGGGTGAAACCCGAGTCAATTAGACCCTTTGAGGTACTCACTCCGATTGGTGATCCCGTGATAGCAAGACAAGTGTACAAAAATTGTGTCGTGATGGTATGTAATCGTCAGACCAAAGCTGACTTGATTGAGCTAAAAATGGTAGATTTTGATGTAATCATGGGTATGGATTGGTTGGCATCGTGTTATACAAATGTTGATTGCCGCACAAAAGTGGTCCGATTCCAATTTCCGGGAGAGCCCGTGCTTGAATGGAAGGGTAATATAGCATCTCCAAAGGGCAGGTTTATTTCTTACCTCAAGGCAAGAAAGATGATAGCCAAGGGTTATGTTTATCACTTAGTCCGGTTTCATGATACCGAGGCAAAGCCGCCAACTTTCCAGTTAGTTTTGGTAGTGAATGAAGTCCCAGATGTGTTTCCGGATGAACTTCCAGGCCTTCCACCAGAAAGAGAGATTGACTTCTCCATTGATGTGTTGTTGGACACCAAGCCTATTTCTATTCCTCCTTATCGAATGGCCCCGGTAGAATTAAAGGAGCTAAAGGCGCAGTTGAAGGACTTGCTTGAGAAGGGATTTATTAGACCCAGTTCATCACCGTGGGGAGCACCGGTCTAGTTTGTGAGAAAGAGAGACGGTTCCCTGCGAATGTACATCGATTATAGGCAACTGAACAAATTGACGATAAAGAACAAATATCCTCTTCCAAGGATTGATGACTTGTTCGACCAGTTGCAAGGTGCCAAGTGGATTTCCAAAATAGATTTGAGGTCGGGTTATCATCAAGTGAGAGTTAGAGAAGCAAATGTTCCCAAAACATCTTTCAGAACGAGATATGGCCGCTATGAATTCCGAGTAATGTCATTCGGGTTGACTAATGCTCCGGCTGTATTTATGAACTTGATGAACGATGTATTCAGGCCACTCTTGGATTCCTTCGTGGTAGTGTTTATCGATGATATTCTGGTGTACTCTCGCACAGAATCAGAACATGCAGATCATTTGCGAATTGTTCTTGGCATTCTTCGAGCCCGGAAATTCTATGCGAAGTTTTCAAAGTTCTAGTTCTGGCTAAATTCTGTGACATTTCTGGCCCATGTTATTTCAGATGATGGCATTCGAGTCGATACTCAGAAAATTGAAGCGGTGAAGACTTGGCCAAGGCCTATGACGCCTACAGAGGTTCGTAGTTTTCTGGGTTTGGCAGGTTATTATCGAAGATTCGTAGAGGGATTTTCATCTATTTCGGCCCCATTGACGAAGCTAACCCAGAAGTCAGCTAAATTTCAATGGGACGATGCTTGTAAGCGCAGCTTCCAAGAGTTGAAGGACAGATTGACCTCAGCTCCAGTTTTAATGTTTCCGGAAGGGTCAGATGGTTATGTTGTGTATTATGACGCTTCCGGTGTTGGATTGGGATGCGTATTGATGCAGCGTGGTAAGGTCATTACATATTCTTCGAGGCAATTGCGGAGACATGAAAATAATTACCCAACTCATGACCTCGAACTAGCTGTGGTCATTCATGCCTTAAAAATGTGGAGACATTATTTGTACGGTGTGCACGTTGATATCTATACAGATCACAAAAGTCTTCAGTACATCTTCAAGCAAAAGGAGTTGAACCTGTGACAGAGGCGGTGGTTAGAATTATTAAAAGATTATGATATTAACATTTTATACTACCCCAGGAAGGTGAATGTAGTAGCCGATGCGCTTAGCCGCCGATCAATGGGCAGTTTATGTGAAGTCCCTCCGGAAAGGTAAGAGATGGTTCAAGAACTTCACCGATTAGCTAATCTGGGAGTACGTGTAGTTGATTCAGGTGATGCAGGGATTAGTATCAATGATTCCACAACCTCGTCCTTGGATACGGAAGTGAAGGAATGGCAGTATGAAGATCCTCAGTTGTGTCGTTATAGAGACGCATCTCATGGGAAAGAAAAGTCTCCGTTTGAAGTTTCCATGGATGGGATTCTCAGGTACCGAGGCAGGTTATGTATGCCGAATGTGGCGGAATTGCGTCGACGAATTTTAGAAGAAGCACATTGCTCTCGATATTTTATTCACCCAGGTGCAACCAAAATGTATCATGATCTCAAGATGATATACTGGTGGGATGGCATGAAGAGAGACATAGCAGAATTCGTAACACAATGTCCAAATTGCCAACACGTAAAAGTTGAACATCAGAAGCCAGGAGGCTTATTACAAGCAATAGAGATACCCACCTTGAAATGGGAAGTGATCAACATGAATTTCATCATGGGATTTCCTCGTTCCCGTGGCAGACATGACTCTATATAGGTGATCGTGGATAGGCTGATGAAAGCAGCCCATTTTCTTCCAGTTAGGACCACATACTCTGCGGAAGACTATGCAAGGTTGTATCTCAAAGAAATTGTGCGACTCCATGGAATCCCATTATCTATTATCACAAATAGAGGAGCACAGTTTACAACTAAGTTCTGGAAATCTTTTCAGGAAGGTTTGGGCACGTAAGTGAAGTTTAGCACGGCATTTCATCCGCAAACTGATGGGCAGGCCGAGCGTACCATTCAAACTTTAGAAGATATGCTACGGGCGTGTGTGTTGGATTTCGGTGGTAGCTGGGATGACCACTTACCCCTTATTGAGTTCGCATACAACAATAGCTACCATTCAAGTATACAAATGGCTCCATATGAAGCTTTATATGGAAGGAAATGCAGATCTGCAATCGGATGGTTCAAAATAGGAGAAGCACAATTATTGGGCCCTGAATTGATCCAACAAGCAATAGAAAAAGTTAAGGTGATCCAAGATTGGTTGTCGACAGCTCAAAGTCGCCAAAAGTCCTATGCGGACAACTGCCGACGAGACTTGGAATTTCAAATTAATGATTGGGTATTTTTTAAAGTGTCACCCATGAAAGGGGTGATGAGATTTGGTAAGGAAGGGAAGCTAAGTCCCAGATACATTGGACCCTACAAAATCATTCGCAAGGTGGGTCAGGTAGCCTATGAATTGGATCTACCTTCGGAGCTTGAATTAGTCCACCCATTTTTCCACGTTTCGATGCTCCGCAAGTGCATTGGAGATCCCACCAATATTGTCCCGATAGCCGATGTGCAAATAACAGAAAAGCTAACCTATGAAGAAGTGCCTATTGCCATCCTAGAGTGATGATTTCTTCTGAGTAATCTTCATTTTCTGGATTCATTTGCATACCAAACGAAATTGAATTTTTAGTAGTAGGGCAAGGCGACTAAGATCTAGCCAATCTACTTATATTTGTGGGTCAAGGTGGTTAAGATCTTATCATTCAACATTTATTTTATTTCTCTTAAGATAGAAAGAGGACAAGATTCCATTATTCAAGCGAAGGTCTCTTTTAGACCTACTCTGGTGGAAATTTTGCCCTCTAGTGATATTTACACATTCAATGGCTTTAATCTGATCCATAGATATCAATACAATAACTTTATCTGCATGTGGATTACTATCGTACATCACCTGATATCTTGATTATTTCTTTCCTACAATTTATGTACCTTCTCTAATAGTCCTTCATAATTATGTTTTAATGTATCTATTTTAATTATTCCTTTAGATAAGCAACTATGCTGGTATGTGGTTTATTCTTCTTTTCCTTTCCATATTCGCAACTGGTATACTGGAGCTTAGGTGGAGTGGTGTGAGCATTGAAGACTGGTGGAGAAATGAATAGTTCTGGGTTATGGTGGTACATCTGCTCACCTGTTTGCTGTCTTTCAAGGTCTACTAAAAGTCCTTGCTGGGATTGACCCCAACTTCACAGTCACGTCAAAGGCATCTAACGAGGATAGAGACTTTGCAGAGGTTTATATGTTCAAATGAACATCTCTCATTATTCCTCCAACTACAATCCTTATTGTACACATGGTAGGAATAGTGGCTGGTGTTTCATATGCCATTAATAGCGGATACCAGTCATGGGGTCCTCTGTTTGGAAGGTTGTTCTTCGCCTTTTGGGCCATTGTCCACTTTTATCCTTTCCTTAAAGGTCTACTGGGACGGAAAAATCGTACACCTACCATTGTTATTGTCTGGTCCGTTCTTCTTGTGTCTATATTCTCATTGCTATGGGTGCGCATTGATCCCTTCTCATCTGACGGGACAAAAACTGTTGCAAGAGGTCAATGTGGCGTCAACTGCTAGTAATATTTGATGGTTATTTTATTAAGTTAATCAGTAGTTGTTGCTTACCTGGGTGTATGTAGATTAAAAGAACTTAAAAGGCACTAAAATGCATGCAAGGCCTTATGGTAATGTTCAACAATTTTCCTATTGTCAAAAGGAAGTGCGATGGATGGAAGACATGCGAGTTTTTGTACTTTTTACATTCTTTCGATGCCTCAAATGTTCAGGCAAGTCCTGTAGCTTAGGTAGAGAAGTTGTAGTATTGATCTTGTTGTCATTGTGCAGCATTCCTTTATGTTGGGGATGGTCAATTTCATCAAAGGATGATGAATAATAATTTATGAGTACATGAATTTAAATGTCACTTTTATCTCCTTATTTCTGGATGTATGTCTGTTGCTGGAATCCAATGTTACTTTATCTCCTTGCTGTCAACTATGGGAATACTTAAGGCGGTTTGGTAAGTTTTTATCAAACCCGAACGAAACCAACTATATCAATTTGGTTAGTTTTTTCGGTTTCTTTTGCACATGAGTACTATTTCAATCTTATTTTTTGGAGTTATAGATAAAGTTTTAATAAATCAATAGCAATGATTTACAAACATATGCACTATTGAAACACAGTAGTTACTCTTTTAGTCTAACAAGAATCTTTTAATGATGTACGCGTTCAAGCTTAACCAAATTTTAAATAATTAAACATAAAATCAACATAAAATTGAAAAACGGATACACTTTGTTTAGTTCTAAAAATTGCTGACAATACATCATATCAAATTTGAAGAAAATATAAAAGTTTAATATATCTTGAGATATAAATATGAAAGAACAAATAACACATTTCATAACACTTGATAGCAAATTAAGAATTATTGAAGTATAAATGGATGCACTATCGAGTTTTGTTCAACATCCCATGAGGGACCACAGATGTTTCTTGACATATGTTTTTAAAGAAAATCCTTTATATAGTTTAAAATCATATATTCAAGTGTCGGTTTTGTTCGAAACACTAAACCAAAACAAAATCAAGCCTCGTCTATTTGGTTTGTCTTTTCGATTGGCACGATTTTTCGGTTTGTTTTGTAGACCCCTACTGCCAACAGTTACCCCCTTCAAACCTAAAAGGCAAATGGGGAAAGTGGTGGCATAAGTCATGTGTGAAGTTTTTATGATTGACAAAGTGAACCAACAATATAAAGAAACCAGGTCTAGAACATGGCCCAGACAAAGAATTTAAACAATGCTAGACAGATGGTTGGCCTTCAGAAGATATTCCGAACACAGTGATATGCAAGAAACACGGGATGTATAGAAGAAGTCTATAGATATGTTCCATGGAAAAGAAGCAGATGCAGACAAGTACCAGTTAAATGAGATGAAGACGACTCAGTCCCAAAGCAGTTCAGTAAAAGAATAGAACAAGCGTGAAAACATTTTCTATTGCGAAGGGGTCATTAGGTGCAGTTGATGAAAGGTTGAGAAGAGATCATGAAGCAGAAAAGGTGAAGATGACTCCGACAATGTATTTTGCTGAAAGAGAGTTGCAGACAAAGCATATGAACTAGAAAAAGCATATGAACCAGGTCTGCAAACATGTTTCAACATAGAACAAGAACATAATCAGAATCACAGAGTGAGACAAGGCTGAAGACATGATTTATTCAAGCAAGGAATAAATCTGAATTAAGAAGAAGAAGACAGACACAGAGCAACAAATGATCAATGAAACAGGTCTGTCAACATGGCCCATCATCTATCACAAAAACAGGATCGAGACATAGTTACAGGAATGAGCGAGAAGGGGATAATTCCATCTCAAACAGTGCAAAGATTTAGAGGCAGACGAACCATGTGGATGAAACAGTTTCGCGAACATGTTCCAGTGCAAGTCCTACATCAACTAGGATTTGCAGATTTTTGTTAAAGACTTGGTGATAAAGTATGCAGATTTCCTTGCCATATTTGTTGGGATTAGTAAGACTTCTGCAAGGACAAGAAGCGGACTCAACAAGACAAGAATCCATATACAACATAAACCCTAACAAGAGGGTTTTGTATTTGCTGACCTGTTGTGCACTCAGTGTTATAAATATCCAAGAAGAAGGTCTGCACAACCACAAAGAGAGATTTCACAATATTGAGCGATCAAGACATATATCCAGAATATTCAGAATCTAGGCGTGTGTCCCTAGTATGAGAAGGCGATTGAAGAAGTTGTAAAATACAATTTATAATTGCAGTTCTTGTCTAGAAAACGTGTATTAGGTTGGGCTATCGAGTTGTACTTTATCCTCTTTATTAAAAGCAGTCAAGTTAGTACAAAACGATGTAAATTCAACTTCAAGTTGGAGGTCAACTTGAAAGTTGCTTGCTAATTAAAGGTTGATTAGGAAGATAGGAATTAGAGGTTAGTTCCTAGGTTAGGGGGATTGTAACTTGAATTTACAGAGGCTCACCATTGTAGCAGAGTTTGGGGAATCCCACAGAGGTGTAGGTCGTGGTTTTTATCGCCCTTGTGAGTCGGGTGGTTTCCACGTAAAAATCACTTTGTTTTTTACTTACCTACAATTTATATTCTGCAAGATGCTAGCTCAGAATAGGTAAAGTAACGTGTTCCATCCTTAGGTGAAAATTGGATATCAAATAGGATAGGAAGTAGGTCGTGCAACCTAACAAGCGATATCAGAGCCGGTTCTCTTTGAAGAGGCTAACACCTTAAGAGAAGATCATGATGAATACTGCACTACCTACAGGACACGGTGAGGGACAATCAACTCGAAGGCCTCCATTATTCAAGGACAATACTACAATAGTTGAAGGCTCGCATGGAGGACCACCTACATGCAATAGATTAAGAGTTATGGGATAGGGTAATTGAGGGACCTAAATAGCCCACAAAGAAGGGAGAAGATGGAACAGAGATAAAAAAAGAGAAGGCTAAATATGATAAAAGGAATTACAAGATGTTCGAAAAGGATGCAAAAGCCAAGAACGTGCCAATCTGCGGGCTTAGAACAGACGAGTACAATAGAATCTCCAGATGTGCAACAGCCAAGAAAATTTGGGATGCCTTGAACCCATGAAGGAGCAAGTCAAGTAAGAAAGTTTAGGAAGGACATGCTTTCCACCTATTATGAAAATTTCAGGATGAAGTCAGGAGAGACAATTGCTGAGATGTTCTCTCGATACACCTCCCTCGTGAATGAGTTAACCTCACTTGGAAAGGTCATATTCACTGAGGATTTAGTAGACAAAATCTTGCGAACCCTACTAAAATCCTTCAAGATAAAAGTTACAGCAATCAGGGAAGCAAAATACATAGAGAAGATATCTCTAGATGAACTAGTGGGAAATCTAAAGCTTATCAGATGGACTGGAGAATTCTAGAATATAAGAAGTAAGTCCAGAGAGATCTTCACCACTAAAAGCCACAGAAAAGGAGGATAAAAATGACATGGCTCTGATTTCAAGAAACTTCAAGAAGTTCCTAAAAGGGGAAAATCAATGGAGAAAAGGCAACATTTCTGAAGGAATGAGAAATTTTGTTAGCATCAGTACAAACAACACGTACTGAGTAGGCATCATAGGCCGACAATAGTTATTTAACACATATAAAGAAAGAAACTGAAGAATAGATATGATCACAATCAGGTATGCATAACACACAGTCCAAAAATAACAACTAAAGCATATAAGGATCAATAACCGAATCATAGACTATGGTGAAGCACCTAAACACAAGTCTTGTCAAGTTCCCTACGATTCCTCAGAACAACCATAAACACTAGTACAACCAATAATGTTACTCCGTAACCTCAAGTCTCAACCTAGGAAAAAGTCTCTACTTCTCAAATCCATCAATTCCCAAATATATATTAATCAGGCATACGACGATCTCAAATCAGTAACCAACCAGGAAGTCAATGTTCACGAGCACCATACAATACGATAAATAACCACTACCAGAAATTAGATGTATGAGTGAATGAAATATGAATGCAATGCAATACCATGATACACACATGCTCCGGGTGGATTATATCTACGCCTCGACAGTCATGACCCAAGGGGCACCCGCGGAGTCCATGTACCTGCTGCAGCGCACAGCTCAATTCAACTCAGTGTTGCAGAACGTGCAACCCGATCCCAGTCAGTGTTATGGTACGTGCAACCCAATCCAAGCAAGTGTTGCAGAACGTGCAACCCGGTCCATAACACTAGTATAGCCAATATATATATATATATATATATATATGTGTGTGTGTGTGTGTGTGTGTGTGTGTGTGTGTGTGTGTGTGTTACTCCAAATATATGAGTATGAATGCATGCATGATATCAGTGCAAACAAGAGTATATCAATGCCAACCGTGCCACATATCCAATATCAAGATCAAGATCAATGTCTTCCTCTTCATCAGTCAATAACCAATAATTGAGAGATACAGATTCACAACCATGAATGAGTCACTAAGTAATCATACCAGAGTATCATGAAAGATGAGATTGAGTACACTGCATAATACCAATGAATGATGACAACATATAATATCAATCGTGCCACACATGGACACATCTCTCGATATCAATAACAAGTCAAGTTCTTTTCTCTATCAAAGATAAACCGATAAGTGAGGGATAGCTATATCTCAATCATGATAAGACGACTAAGCATCTAATCTAATATCACACACGTGGCAGCAAACCAATAAATCTCAACAAGGAAACACGCCAAAATCAAACAACAGTACCAACCTAGGAATGCATCCCAACTTCATACCCGAAGGCATACATGATTTCTCCAACAATCACTAACACTACATATGATTCACTAACAGAAGTATAACCAAAAGGTAAGCCTTAACCTACCTGGTTGCCGAGCAGGAGGCACAAACAATCAAATTTGTGCCTTGCCTTTCCTCTTTGGAGAGCCTCAAAATAATTAACGTCTATCAAATATGAATTCGACGCTAGAATACGAATCTAAGGATACCCATATTGTCATAATTTACCCAAAACCCAAAAATGGACCCAAAATAGCCAAACCCAAGCCATAAGGGCAAAACTGTAATTTTGTTGAAAAATGAAGTTCGATAATGTCAAAATAGTACCTACGAGTTTAAACGATTCCAATGATATACATATTGCTATACTTTATTTCGAAACCCCAAAACGAACCCAAAAGGGTAACCCCGAGCTCGCAAGGGAAAAACTAGAAATTTAAGTCAAAGTTAGTATACCCATAGCTTAATTAGTCTAGCTCCAGAAAACCTATTCAAAAAGCCATCATCTTGATCTTCAAAACCATGATTTTCCACTTTTCAACTTTTGGGTTCAAAACCCCAATTTTTCCCAATCAAACTCGGATGAAATCAGTAACAAATGAAATTAAACATGAGGAAACATCAAAATAAAGGTTAGATACTTGCCCCCTCATTGAGACGAGAACCATGCCGTGAAAATCACCTTAAACGGAGCTCTAGAGCTCAAGATATGCTCAAAATACGAAATGAACGCAGTCAGATTTTTTTTATTCGCAGCTATGTTCGCTACAGCGGACCAGAAGTCCACTACAGCGCACACACCAGGTACAACAAAAGTTGTCCTCACTCAAATGACCATAACTTCCTCATACAAAGGCAAAATACGATGATTCTTTTTGCTAGAGCTTTGTAATTACAATAAAGATCTAATTGTTCAATCAAATCACAAAACAAAGGTTGTTTGATCAATATGGTACCCTTTATGGCCAAAGAACTACAGCGAAAACATCGAATATGAGTGCGACACAACCCAAATCTATTCGAAACTCTTCTGAATCTCACGAAAACTTGCGGACAAGTCCGATATCATCATACGAACTTGTTGGAACTTTCAAAACATCAATACGAGGTCATCTTGACCTGATGTTGATCGGGGTCAACTCTAACTCTTTAACTTAACTTGTTTCTCCACCAATGACTCAAATCAGACCCAAACCTTTTGGGAACCAAACGTATAACTTCACTAAGTCATAAATCACGTTCTGGACCTAATGGAACTGTCGGATTTTGATTATGGGAACGTTTACCCAAAAGTCAACTATTGGTCAAAGGTTTTTCAGTTTAAGACTTTATTTCACAAAAGTCATCATAAATCTCGCTCGAATACCTCGGGAACCGTACCACCCATCCCCGCGGGTCAAAATCGTACTAATATGGCTCTGGGAAAGGTCAACGAGGGTAAATTGGTCAAAAGTGAAATAACGATCAAACGAGTTATTACATCAAATACCAATCAAATAATCATTCGTCCTCGAACAAAGAAAGATGGTATGAAGCTGACGGTAACCAAGTTTAAAAACACAGAAGTCTCCATAGCACAAAGTATGTTAAAATCACCGCCCACTCACCTTATCAGTCAAAACTTCCTCTAACTTCGCTAAAAGTCCCAATTTCCAAATTTTCATACTCGAATTTCTCTCACAACTGATCCCCGAAAAAAGAACTGCTTTTGCTGGAATTCTCTGATTTGATAAAACCACCTCTTAACGCAATTGATAGGTCCCACAAACATTTCACAAGACAACACAAACTTGTAGATATAGACATAACCATAGCCCATTCTGAACCGGTAAAATATTTGGATTTCGCTAACCTTTCTTTCACCCTTCTAAAGCCATTCTTCGTACCATGATTTCTTAGAAACACATAAACACAAGCTCGAAACCATGACTTACTCTTGCCAGAAAATAATTCTTGCTTTATCGGAGCTGTAATACCCCGTAAACTTGAACTAGGTGTGAATGTATAAAAATCTAGTGTTAAGATGATATTTTATCTATATGAATCCATTCGGGATAAATTCGGGTGGAAGGTAGTTGTTTTGAAGTCAAACCAACTAGTGAAGTTCTTAAGGGCTCTTAATCTAGCTTAAGTTTCGGTAGGTCTATCTTCTGGGCGATTTTTGTGAAAATGTGGTGACAATCTGAAAACACCTCCTTGATGAAATTATACATCTTTGAAATATCTTTCCAACGGTAGGTTACCCAGCCCAAGCAAAGTTACTGAAACCTGTCTTTGGTGGAATTTGGTCCACGTTACGGTGAGGCGTTACAGACCGTAACACGTGTTACGGACCGTAACACAATACCGTAACATAAACTTTTTTCACCAAACATTCTGGAAATTTTGGTCACATTACGGTGAGGTGTTACAGTCCGTAACACGCGTTACGGGACCGTAACACGCTACCGTAACATCAATTTTTTCACAAATAGTTCAGTTATTTTATTCACTCCTCCACTTTTTGAAAAACCCTAAGAACAAAAACCATTCCTCCAAGTCTTGAACTGTAAGGTGAGAACATCTTTATCATTATTAATCCATCCTAGCATCAAACCCATGATTCTTAACATAATTCTTGTAACAAAAACTTAGGGTTAGCAAAGTAATCCTTCTCAAAGTGACTCAAGCTAGGGTTTTGGGTGTCTTCGCTAAGAAGGTGAATTGTTAAGATACGTAAAGCATAACTAAGGTATGTCTCTCTTTTGAAAACTTATTTTGAATGAAAATCACTTTTTGAAACTATTGTTGGAAGTATAAATTTCATTCAAGGTTCTTTAATGAATGAAAAGAAAAGTAATCTTTTCATGTTTCTTGAACTCTAGTTCATGTCTAAATAGTGGTTAATGTGTGTGAGGGGACAAACCCACATTAAACCTAGATTGTAACAAACCCTATATATGTATATGATATTATGAATGTTTTCCTCTATAAGAGATGCTTAATAATGATGGTTAAGGGTTGTTAATGATATTCTCATTGATGAATTAGGACATGGAAATCTTTCGTAAAGAAGTTAAATGTTTTCAAAACATTGATTGGAATGACTTATTCTTTCAATATTGCATAATGAACCTTAATCACAATTGATGATGTGACTACATTACAAATGAATTATGAATTGGTTTCTATGCTATGAAAACTGGTTGTTGTGTTTTTCCTAGCTACTCGGGAGGAAGGGTAGCCACTATGGATCCTAGTGTGATAATGCCTAGCTATTTGGGAGGAAGAGTGGCCACTTTCGGGTTTGGTACATGGGGTGTGATTATGCCTAGCTATTCGGGAGGAAGGATAGCCACCGTTGAGTTTCATATTCCGGTGTGACGCGCTGCTATGATTAGGGAACCTCAAAGGTCATCCCTTCATTAGGATTGATTTTCGGGCCTGTATTGGCAAGTGTGATATTCCTATTTTTTAATGGAACTGTTGTTAATAATCATGATCAACTTAAATGGCATATTTGGAGGTTGAAACTTGACAAGGACTTTATAACCTGTTTTGATAATTGTCTTTCATTGAGATAAACAAGCTGAATAACTGTTTCCATGTTGTGTCACACTATCCTCAGAACTGATTTCTTTATATGTTAATACACTTTATTTTCATATCACTTGTTGTCCCTGAGGAATTCATTGAGTACGAAGTACTCAGGCATACCATTGTTGTTTTTTATGGTATGTTAGGTGACAAAGAAGAGCAGGTTCATTACATTCAGAACGTTTAGGAGAACTTGCTGATGCTGCTGATTTGGTGAGCCCACATGCTTGTTCGTGGGACACCCCATTTATTGATTCCATTTATTTATATTAGTTTCCGAGCTGCGTCCCGATGAGTTAGACATTTATTCCTTATTCTTAGAAGCTCCTTAGTATACATTCGAATGTGGGTAGAAGAAGAGTTGTTGTTTAACTCTTTCGGGCACACTATCATGGTTTGGTTTGAATTATTTAAATTATAAAGACTTCCGCTGATTTTATTCTTACATCATGACTTGTTTAAAGTTATTTTACAAACTGTTGGAGGTGATTATTGAACCTGGCGGGTTCAAGTGTCATTGTGCATCTTTTAAGTTCTTCCGATATTATTCATGACGTAGGATGCCGGTCACGTATAGGGTGGGTTTTGGGGTGTGATAAGCTTGGTATCAGAGCCTAGGTTTAAATACGTCCTAGGATTATTGTCGGTGTCTGTGGAGCTGTGTCTAGTGGAGTTTTTCTTGTGCAACCTGATCACCTGCATGACTGAGAAACTCCCAGGACATTCATAAGTGTTTCCTAGTCTTCTTGATTCTAGATTGTGCTGTAGAGCTTAAAGTCCTTTTAGGATCTTTCTACTTCATTCGTTAAATTGTGCCTTGTAGAAATGGCTCTGACGCAATCCAAAAATGGTAACTGAGGATGTCCCGCGGGAGTTAACCAAAATCTTGGGGGCGCGAATGTTGGTAATGGAAACAATGTTGGGAATCAAGCACCACCTCCAACACCGCATGCTCCTGTTATTCCTGTTGTGGGTGTGCCAGAGATTGGTACTATGCAAATTACTATTCAAATGTTGGCTGCATTGGTTGTAGCTCAGCAGCAGCGTAGAGGTGTGGGACCTCACGGTGGAGGCAGACTTAAGCAATTTCAAAACTTAAAGTCACCAGAGTTCTTCAGGTCACGAGAGGTGGATGGCCCTCAGCTTTTTTTAGATGAGACCTTCAAGGAATTGAGGGCAATGGATTCCTAGGATTATGGAGTTGTGAGGCTTGCTTCTTATCAGTTTAAGGATGATGCTCACGCATGGTTTGAGATGTGGGAGTCTGAGAGGGGTGACACTGCTTTAGCTCCGACGTGGGCTGAATTTGAAGAGGCATTCATGGAAAGGTTTTTGTCTGATGAGAAGAGATTTGCTATGGCTACAAAATTTGAAAAGATGGAACAGGGTAACAAGTCGGTTCGTGAGTATAGTTTGGAGTTCACCCGTTTGTCAAAGTATGCTTTATACATGATTCCAACTGAAAAGCATTAGTTGACTCCTTTTGTGAAAGGCTTGGTACCACGTATCAAGTCTGCATGTGTTGCTATTGCTATGTCTCCTACTTGCAGTTTCTCATCTCTGGTTGGGTTTGCTGAACGACAAGAGAGTTGGAAAAACAAGGAGAGGGTGGATCGAAACTAGAACAAGAAGACCCGATCTGCGGGTAGTTTCAGTGGTAACAACTATAATAAAGGGCAGAAGAGAGAGTATTCTGCACCTGCCCAGTCTGGTTCTTATTCCCATGCTAGTGTGCCTTCTGGTAGGCAAGGCCAGAAAAATAATATTAATAGTAAGTTTTCGCAGGGAAGTAGTCATCCGCCAGTGTGGGAAGAACGTGTCAGTCATTATTGTGGGATTAGAGGCCACATTAAGAGGGAATGCCGAAAGTGGCTACGTGAGATGGCTGCTATGAATAACCAAAAGAATGATTCGCCTGCTTCTGCATCTGCTAAAAATTCGCCTGCTGGTAATGCTAATAATAATAATAATCATAATGCTCGTAATAACGGCAAAGGAAAAGAAGTTGGTAATACTTCTGGTGGAGGGACAGCTCGACTTTATGGGCTGACTCGTAGGGAGGCAGCTGAGGCTTCTGACGCTGTGGTTACAAGTATCCTCACCATGTGTTCTCATGCTTCTTACTCGTTGATTGATCCGGGTTCAAATTTATCCTATATGACCCCTTATTTTTCTTTTTATATGGGTATGAAACCCGAACCTTTGTTGGAACCTTTTGTTGTTGATACACCTTCTGGTGTTCCTGTTATTGCTTCTAGAGTGTATAGAAATTGTGTTGTTGTGATTAAGGGACGTGAGACCGTGGCTGATTTGTATGAACTTGAGATGGTGGATTTTGATGTAATTATGGGGATGGACTAGTTATCCGCGTGTTATGCTAATGTGGATTGTCGCCATAATTTAGTTCGTTTCGCCTTTCCCGATGAGCCTGTTATCGTGTGGGAGGGTGAAATCACTAAGCTAAGGGGTAGATTTATTTCTTATCTTAAGGCTCATAAGATGATTACTAAGGGGTGTATTTACCATTTCATTGCTGTTAATGATACAAAAGTCGTAGTATCTGTATTTGCATCTGTTCCCGTAGTTAATGATTATCCCAAAGTGTTTCCCGAAGATCTCCCTGGTATCCATCCTGATAGGGTTACTGATTTTGGGATTGATGTTATTCCCGACACCTAACCTATTTCTATTCCACCTTATCGTATGGCTCTAGCGGAGCTAAGGGAGTTAAAGGATCAGTTGAAGGACTTGTTGGATAAAGGTTTCATCCGACCAAGTTGCTCAACTTGGGGTGCTCCAGTCTTGTTTGTTAGAAAGAAAGATGGTTCCTTTAGGATGTGTGCTGATTACCGTCAACTTAACAAAGTGACCATTAAGAATAAATATCCTTTGCCTAGGATAGATGATCTATTTGACCAACTTCAGGGTGCTAAGTTATTTTCAAAGATTGACTTGAGGTCTGGTTATCACCAATTGAAGATAAAGGAAAAGGATATCCCGAAAATCACTTTCGTACTCGTTATAGGCACTTTGAGTTTCTAGTCATGTCCTTTGGGTTGACTAATGCGCCTGCTGCATTCATGGATTTGATGAATCATGTGTTTAAGCCTTATGTAGACCGCTTCATTATTGTGTTTATTGATGATATTTTGGTGTATTATAAAAGTCGTGAGGATCATGCAAATCACTTGAGGATAACTTTGACAACACTTGAGGAGACCGAGCTTTATGCAAAATTCTCTAAGTGTGAATTCTGGCTTGAGTCTGTGGCTTTCTTGGGTCATGTGGTGACTGGTGATGGCATTAAAGTAGACCCTAAAAAAATTTCAGCTGTTAAGGATTGGCCTAGACCAACTAGTGCGACAGAAATTCGTAGTTTCTGGGGTTTGGCAAATTATTACTGAAAGTTTGTGGGAGGCTTTTGGTCAATAGCCTCTCTATTGACTAAATTGACACAGAAGACTGCTAAGTTTCAGTGGTCCGAAGCTTGTCAAAAGTGTTTCCAAGAACTTAAGACAAAGTTTACTTCGACTCCTATTTTGACTTTACCTTCTGGATCTGGTGGATATGTGGTGTACTGTGATAATTCCAGAATTGGTTTGGGTTGTGTATTGATGTAGAACGGTAAGGTGATTGCTTATGCTTCGCGACAATTGAAGAATCATAAGAAGAATTACCCGACTCATGACTTGGAGTTGGCTACCGTGGTATTTGCCTTGAAAATTTGGCATCATTAATTGTATGGTGAGCATTGTGATATTTATACTGACCATAAAAGCTTGCAATACATCTTCAAACAGCGAGAGTTGAATCTCAGACAAAGGAGGTGGTTGGAGTTGTTGAAAGATTATAACTTGAACATTTTGTATCATCCTGGTAAGGCTAATGTGGTTGCTAATGCTTTGAGTAGGAAGTCTATGGGCACGTTAGCTTATTTGCGTGCACATGAAATGCCCATGGGGAGGGAAATTCGAAGACTTGCTAGTCTTGGGGTCAGACTTGATGAAACTGAAGATGGGGAGTTAGTGGGAATCACACCATCACAGTTTGACATGGCAGACAGGATAAAATCCAAGCAATATGATGATGAACTTTTAGCAAAGCTGAGAGATGGAGTGGAAAGGGGTGAGTACACTTCATTTACTATTGTTACTGGTGATAGTGTTCTGCGGTTGCAAGGATGATTGTGTGTTCCTGATGTTGATGGTCTTCAACACGAATTAATGATGGAAGCTCATAGTTCCAAGTATTCGATTCATCCGGGATCAACAAAAATGTATAAGGACTTGAAGCAGCACTATTGGTGGAGAAGCATGAAGGTCGATATTTGTAACTTTGTAGCTAAGTGTCTGAATTATCAACAGGTGAAGGATGAATATCAAAGACCTGGTGGTCTGGCTCAGAATATGAGATTCCGCAGTGGAAGTGGGAGGTGATCAATATGGTTTTGGTTATGGGTTTACCCCACACAAAGGCTAAATTTGATTCGATTTGGGTGATCGTGGATTTGCCCCCCCCCCCCCCCCCCGCCCCAGTGAAGACGTCATATACCGCGGCGGAGTAATCCAAGTTATATCTAAAAGAGATAGTTAGATTGCATGGTGTTCCAACATCGATTATATCTGACAGAGGTACGCAATTTACTGCTCACTTTTAGAAATCCTTTCAGGAAGGTTTGGGTACTAGAGTGAATTTGAGTACCGCTTTTCATCCTCAATCTGATGGGCAAGCAGAGAGGAATATTCAGACTTTGGAGGATATGTTGCATGCTTGTGCAATTGATTTTGGAGGAAGTTGGGATGAACACCTACCTCTGGTGGAATTGGCTTACAACAATAGTTATCAGGCGAGTATTCAGATGGCTCCTTATGAGGATCTTTATGGGATGCGTTGCAGATCTCCAATTGGGTGGTTTGAACCCACCGAAGTAGAATTATTGGGTCCTGATTCAGTTCATGAGGCGATTGAAAAGGTAAATCTCATTGTGCAACGACTGAAGAACGCTCAAAGTAGACAAAAGTCTTATATAGACATGAGGCGTAGAGAATTGAAATTTGCCATTGGTGACAAGGTTTTGTTGAAAGTGTCACCTATGAAGGGGGTAATGCATTTTGGCAGAAAGGGCAAGCTGAGTCCCCGCTATATTAGTCCTTTTGAGATTACTAGAAGAGTTGGGAAGGTAGCTTATGAGTTGAGATTACCGGCTAAGATGTCCATGGTTCATCTGGTGTTTCACATTTCAATGTTGAGGTTGTATAAACCTGATCCTTCTCATGTGTTGAACTATGAAGAGGTTGAGATTGATGAATCCTTAGCTTATAAAGAAGACCCAGTTCAGATTTTGGATCGCCAAGTTAGAAGGTTGAGAACAAAGGACATTGCGTCGGTTAAAGTGTTGTGGAGAAACCATAATACTGAGGAAGCTACTTGGGAAGCAGAAGAGGACATAAAGAAGAGATATCCTTACTTGTTTCCTATTTTAGGTATGAGTTAAGTTTTGAGCTATTCGTTTGCAAGGGGATTGCATGGTTAAAATTCTTGGTGGTTGGTGGCCTTTCTAGAATACAATTCTCATTCGAGGACGAATGATCTTAAGGGGGGACAAACCGAATCATAGCCTATGGTGGAGCACCTAAACAAAAGTCTTTCCAAGTTTCCAATGATTCCTCAGAATAACTATAAACACTAGTACAACCAACAATATTACTCCGTAACATCAAGTATCAACCTAAGAGAAAGTCTTTACTCCTCGAATCCATCAGTCCCAAATATATATTAATCAAGCACACGACGATCTCAAATCAGTAACCAACTAGGAAGTCAATGTTCACGAGCACCATACAATATGATAAATAACCACTATCAGAAATCAGATGTATGAGTGAATGAAATATGAATGCAATGTAATGCAATAATACATATGGACACACAGTCAAGCATGGCACTCGAGTAATTCTGATGGTTTATCACTTGGGACACCATTGATACAAAATATTGTAAAGGATAACCAGGAGATGCAATAGGCATTAGCACAATTGGCCACGAATATCTCTTTACTGACGAAGAGGCTTGATAAGAGGGAGTCGAAGAAGGTAAATGTTTGTGAAGATATCTCAAGCATGCTGCCTGGAATGTACCAAGTCCAGGATTGTCCATATCAAGAGGGTCCCCCTCTGCTAGTTGAGAATGTTCAATATGCAGACTACATCGTGAAAGGGGAAATTTCTGGACCAATTCAAAGATACTGGAGACCTCAACAAGGGCAGGGTGCATACAATAACAACCAAGGGAACTACAACGATGACCAAGAGAACTACAATAACAACTATGGTGAGCGAACCAAGGGAAATACAACAGCAACAACGGTAACTTCAGAAACAGAAGTTCCAACTGTTACATTCCACAAAAGGGCAGTCTAATGATCAAGGTAGTTCGAGGTTGGAGTCAATGCTCGAAAAAGTGTTGGCAAGTCAGACGAATACTGAAAAGACCTTATCTAAGCTATAAGAGACAGTGGTTTCTAACTCAGTGGCTATTCAAAACCTTGAACAACAGATGTGTGATCTTTCTAGAGAGCAGTATCTTGCTATAAAGGGAAGACTTTCTAGTGATACAATTCCAAATCGTAAGAATGGAGGTAGTGGTATGGAGCGTACTTTTTCTATTAGCATGAGGAGCGATAAACTACTTCAAAGTACTGACAAGAAAGTGGTTGATCTAGATTCGGTTAATGAGGAAGAAGAGGTGTAGTCTGATGCGCCTAATGTGGATGATGAGGTCCGCGTTGAAGAAAAAGTTGTTGATATTCCATATGTTGCTGCTGATACTAGGAAACAGACGATAAAAGAGGCTCTTCGCCCTTTGACTTAGATGTACAAAGCAAACCCTCCCTTTTCTCAGAGGTTGGCCAAGAAGAATGATTATGCTAAGTAGCAAAAGTTCTATGATCAGTTGAAGCAGTTAACGATGAATTTTCCATTCTTAGATGTTGTGCAAGAGATGTTCGATTTTGCTAAGTTCATAAAAGACTTTCTTATGAAAAAGAGGTCTGTTCAACATGAGACAGTGAATTTAACTCGTCACGTGAGTTTCATTATTGTTTCCACCACAGTTCATAAGAAGGGAGATCCCGGGGCATTTACCATTCCGTGTAATTTTGGGCTTTATGCTTTCGCTCGTGCTCTGTGTGATAATGGGGCGAGTATCAACTTAATGCCCCTTGCTATTTTCAAGCAATCTAGATTGAGAATGCCTATACCGACTTCTATGCGATTACAAATGGCGGACAAATCCATCAAGAAGCCAGTTGGGGTTGTAGATGATATGTTGGTACAAGTGGGTAAGTTCATGTTACCTGCTGATTTCGTTATTCTGGATTGTGCGGTTAATAAAGATATTCCCATCATCTTGGGAAGACCCTTCCTTGCTATGGCAGAGCACTTATGGACTCTGAAAAGAATGAATCAAGTTTCAAGTCAATGATGAAGAGGTGACTTTCCAAGCAAGTAAGGGGATGAAGTTGCCGAGTGCTTATGAGAATATCTCGGTTATTGATTCGTTTGATGGGATTGATGATGCTATTGAACATAAATTGGAAGAAAAAAGTTTTGGAGAAACTCTTGCTGCTATTCTGGTGAACTTTGATGCTGATGATATGGAGGGCTACGTGGAAACTGTAAATGTGCTTGAGGGTCTGGGTTCTTACACTTACCACCCAAGAAAGCTTGATCATAACCTTGCAAATAAAACCACTCCACCAGTTAAGCCTTATATTGTTGAGCCACCAAAGCTTGAGCTTAAGAAGCTCCTAACATACTTGAGGTATGAGTTCCTTGGTCCAAATAAGACATTGTCAGTGATTGTTTCAATATTACTGACTGAGGAACAAATTGAGAAATTATTGGAGATTTTGCGCGAGTATAGGCGTGCTATTGGTTGGACCATAGCTGACATTCGGGGTACTTCTTCTAGTATTTATGAGCATAAAATTCAGCTAGAGAAGGATAGCAAGCCGAGTGTTGAACATCAACGGAGATTGAACCAAAACATGCAAGAGGTCGTGAAAAAGGAGATCATAAAGTTGTTGGATGTTGGGGGTAGTGTATCCGATTGCAGGCAGCAAGTGGGTAAGTCCTATTCAATGTATTCCAAAGAAGGGAGGTATCACTGTGGTGCCTAATGCAAAGAATGAGCTGATTCCCACTCGTACAGTTACTGGATGGCGTGTTTGCATGGACTATAAAAAGCTGAACTCAGCTACTTGTAAAGACCATTTTGTCATGCCTTTTATTGATCAGATGCTTGATAGGCTGGCTGGGAGGTCTTACTATTGCTTCTTAGATAGGTACTCTGGCTACAATCAGATCAATATTGCCTTAGAAGATCAAGTGAAAATGACTTTCACTTGTCTTTATGGGACGCTTGCGTTAAGTTGAATGCCCTTTGGGTTGTGTAATGCACCAACCACTTTTCAGAGGTGCATGATGTCTATCTTTTTTGACATGGTAGAGGACTTCTTGGAGGTGTTTATGGCTGATTTCTCTGTTGTGGGCGATTCGTTTAATGACTGTCTTCACCATCTGGGTCAAGTGATGAAAAGATGTGAAGAGACAAATCTTGTGCTAAATTGGGAGAAGTGCCACTTTATGGTGAAGGAAGGGATTGTCCCCGGTCACAAAATCTCTGAAAACATAATTGAGGTCGATCATGCGAAGATAGATGTGATTGTAAAACTTACTCCACCCATCTCAGTCAAAGGTGTCCGGAGTTTCTTGGGAGATGCTGGGTTCTACAGGAGCTTTATCAAAGATTTCTCCAAGATTGCTAACCCGATATGAAAGCTTCTTGAAAAAGAGTCTAAGTTTGTGTTTGATGACAAGTGTCGAGAGGCATTTAATGAGCGTCTCACTTCTGATCCTGTTATTGTTACTCCTGATTGGTCCCTTCCGTTTGAGTTGATGTGTGATGCACGTGGCTGCGCGATTGGTGTTGTGCTTGGCTAGAGGCACAATAAAATTATACACCCGATCTACTATGCTAGTAGGACTCTAATGCGGTGCAAATGAATTACACGATGACTGAGCAAGAGTTGCTTGCTATAGTGTATGCTTTAGAGAGGTTTAGGTCCTATTTGCTGTGGTCTAAGGTTGTGGTGTACACTGATCATGCTGCGTTGAGGTATCCTATGGCAAAGAAGGAAGCTAAGCCGCGATTGATTCGTTGGGTCCTTTTGTTGCAAGAGTTCGATTTTGAGGTGAAGGATCAAAAAGGGCCCGAAAATTAGGTTGCTGATCATCTCTCTAGGCTTGAGGAAACTGGGGTGCCAGTAAAGGAACTTGATATTGATGATGCTTTTCCGGATGAGCAAGTGTTACATCTCAAAAATTTTGAGTTATTGCGTTATGAGTGGACTACTGTAAGCCTCAAATGGAATAAAGTCCTTATGAGATTAAGGAGAGTATTTGATAAGTTCAAGCGCGCACCATAAGATTTTGAAGTCATATGAATCAGTGGAATTAAGTTCATCGAATGAAGTAGAATATGAGTCATGTTTGGGAAGATTTCGCAACAATTGAGTTATACTTTGTTTAGTAATGACTTAAAGAGGAGCTATAGGGCCCTTTAGATGGTTAATGAAGTGTTATGCGAGTGCCAAGAAGGTTCCATAAGGATTGGAAGTCAAATGAATCGAAGGGAGCAATTTATTGGAAAGGGTTAGTTTGACTGACCATTTGAGGGACCGTAGGGTGTTTGACGGCCCGTCAAATGGTGGAGCCACCACCGTGAAACAGTCACAGTGAGGCATGTTTGGCTGGGCTGATTGACTGTCCATTTGACAGACCGTAGGAAGTTTGACGGTCCGTCAAAGTAGGCGTCAAAATGCCCGACGGGATTTTAAGTGACGATTTATATATTTTGTTTTACCTCATTTGGATTCATTATTTCCCCAAATTAGCTCCTAGAGCTCTCCAAAACCCTCTCTCCAAGTCTATAAACTAATCCAAGCAAAATCCAAGAGAATCAAGAGATTCAAGTGCTAAAAGGCTTACTAGGGTTTGTGGAACTCAAGATTTCCTTTGGTGTTGATGTTGGAGACTTCACTTTGGTAGATTAAGTTGATCCAAGGCTTGTTCTTGTGTGATTAAGGTAAGTTTTTACATCTCTTGCATACGGTTAAGGTTGCTTGATTGTTGTACCATTTGGTTGAAGGAAGAAAAATGAAAATAGAGTTCAAGTATGAATTTGGGGATATTATGAGTTATAAGTTAACTTGAATTATGATTCTTGGAACGTTATGAATATAATCTTGTTGTGGGTGGTACTAATGATGTTGAGGAAGTATTGTATATAAGTGTATATGGGGTTGTGTTGAGATTATTATTATGAGTGATCTTGAAAATGAGTTTTAGGGATTGAATGAAGCCTAACTTGAATGAAGTCTCTTAATCATGGTATTGTTAATAATGTCATTGTTGATTGGGAGTTGTTTTGGAATTTGGTAGAAGTAGATTAAATAGAGGAAATGTTGCCCAATTTTCACTAGCTTACGAATTATACTAGCTTGGACTTGGGAGTGTCTTTGAGACCTAACTTTGCTATGAACCCTCTTAAATGTAGATCCTTCGGGCTTTGGAGGAGAACGTTAAGTAGTTAAGAAGACATAAAGGTGTGTAAGGCTAACCCTTCTTTCTCAAGGCATGATTCCATTGTTGTACACCTATTTATGAAATTCACCATGTCTTCCATGACGCCTCCATTTCTGGAAGTGCTAAAGCTCATAAGTCTTGATACTCTCATGATATCATTGATCTCATCCTACGATAGTTGACCCTCTAAGGAAAGATATAGTGATGATGATAATGTTGATGATACTTATGTACTCCTATGTGTGTATATATATGTATGGCTATTTGGTAACACCGAGCTCATGCGGCTGGGTATGATATCTACTACGCGCACACCACTACAGTTGGGTACGTATGACACCGAGCCTTGTTATAGCTGGATATTTATAGCACCGAGCCTTGTTATAGCCGGGTATGTATGACACCGAACCTATATGATCAGGTATGGTACTACTATATGTATATGTGTATTTATGGAAGGTTTTCATCAGAAAAAGGGTAAGTAAGTGTGATGAACGTCTGAAGAGGTATAAATGGCTTTTCCATATCGTGTTATCCTTCTTATTCTATCATGTTACTACTTATGACTTACATACTTAGTACATTGTTCGTACTGACGTCCTTTTATTGGTGGACGCTGTGTTCATGTCCGCAGGTGACAGGGAGACAAACTCGACCCTTAGGCTACTTTATCAGAGGCTGCTTAGAGGAGCTCCATTTGATTAGGACCTACAGTTGTTGGTACTATTCTTTTGTGTACATATATAGGCATGGCGGGGTCTTGTCCCATCTTTATGATGATACATACTCTCTCTAGAGGCTCGTAGATAGTTGTGTATAGCGAGATGTCTCCTAGCCTTGTCGGCTCATATTTTTGTATATCATTTTGTTAGCCTTGCCGGCTTTTATATATGTATATGGGTTTAGTTGATGATGTTGATATAAAAGTGCCTTAGCCCGATAAGATTTGTATTATTGATGCATAGGAATTACGAGTTAGCCATGTGGCTCACCTAGATATGATTGGGAAGGTGTGATGAGGGGTGCTCGCCGTGGCCCTCCGGTTCGGTCGTGACAAAAGTGGTATCAGTGCAGTTTCGTCCTAGGGCGTGTCTACGAGCCGTGTCCAGTAGAGTCTTATTTCTGGGTGTGTTCTTCGCCCCAATTATTAACAGTAGGCTGCCAATATTTAGGAATGAATGAACTTATTTTCCTCATAGATCGTGCGATAGAGCCATGATATAAGGATTTCTCTTTTTCTTAACCGTGTGTTATGTTTTTCAGTAATGCCTGTAAAGAGAAAAGCAACAGCAGCCTAAAAGGGCTAGACAGTAGCAGGAAGGCGGACTGAGAGAGAACCGCCAACAGACATAGAGGCGGGTGAGTCCCAGAATGAGGTTCCATCTCGGTCCTCTCACTCATTGCCTGCTTCAGAGGAGCATGAGGGAGCCTCAGCCCCAGCTACAGAACCCCCAGTCCCACCACCAGATGCTTCGGGCCAAGAGATAAAAGAGCTCATTCATTTGCTGACTCAGTTAGTCGCCGCTCAGGCCCAGCGGCAGGGTATGGGTCATGGTGATATGTCTGTGAACGCTAGAGCCCGTTATTTTATTAGCTTAAACCCTCCGAAATTCTTCGGGTCAAAAGCAGATGAGGACCCTCAAAACATTATTGATGGAATGTTGGGGACACTTCGGCTAATGCATGCTTCAGACGTTGAATCGGTAGAGTTAGCATCATATAGATTGCAGGATGTTGCGGTTCATTAGTACACGGTTTAGTTATATTCTAGGGGAGTCAATGCACCTCCCCCGGTATGGGAAGAATTTGTTGATGCCTTCCTTCGACATTACTTGCCCACAGAAGTTCAGCGAGCTAGAGCCGACAAGTTCTTGAATCTTAGGCAAGGAAGTATGAGTGCCTTAGAGTATAGTCTCCGCTTCAATTCTTTATCTAGGTATGCTCCGGCCATGGTAGCGGATATGGGTGATCGAGTGCACCGATTTGTGAGTGGCTTAGGGCCACATTTGATGGATACGTGCTTGACTTCGTCCCTTCAGGACAATATGGATATTTCTCGCATTCAAGCCTATGCCTAGAATTTGGAGAAAAGCTAACAACTACAAAGAGGCAAGTGTGAACTTGATAGAGGTTATAACAAGATGGCTTGATCTTCGGGTCCGACTAGTGAGTTTAGAGGAGGGCAAAGACAATAGTTTTCTAGGCATTCAGGCCATTCTATGACTAGCGCGACTCCACGGTTTATGGGCCAGAGATTTGATAGACCTATCCACTCCGGACCGGGTCAGAGTCCTACAGCTTCGGGTTCTCATTTCAGGGGTGACTCGGGCCAGGAAATACCACCCTTACCACCATGTTCTCAGTGCGAGAAGCTACATTGGGGACAGTGTCGATTAAGATCAGATGCTTGTTATGCCAGCCAGGCCATATCGCGCGTGACTGCCCCTCGAGAGGTAGTAGAGGTACGGTTCAGGCCACAGGGTCAGCAGCTGGGTCTTCATCATCTATACGCCCTCTGGGGTAGGGCTCAAAGACACCAGTCAGCTGTGGTAGAGGTAGAGGGGGAACGCCCGGTTCTAGTGGTCCTCAGCACCGTATTTATGCACTAGCTAGGCGACAGGATCTTGTGTCCTCCCCCGATGTTGTCACAGGTATATTATCGGTATTTTCTCATGATGAATATGCATTGATTGATCCAGGCTCCACATTTTCATATGTTACTCCTTATATTGCTGGTCTATGTGGGGTGAAACTGGAGTCAATCAAACCTTTCGAGGTATCTACACCCGTTGGTTATCCGGTAATAGCTAGCCGAGTATATAGAAATTGTGTAGTTGTGATTTGTGATCATCGTACTATGGCTGATTTACATGCGTTGAAAATGGTGGATTTTGATGTTATCATGGGTATGGATTGGTTGGCTTCTTGCTATGCCAACATTGGTTGTAGAACAAAAATGGTTCGCTTTCAGTTTCCGGGAGAACTAGCTTTGGAATAGAAGGGAAATACAGCGTCTCCGAGAGGTAGGTTTATTTCCTATCTCAAGGCAAGGAAGATGATTGCTAAAGATTGTATTTATCATTTAGTCCAGGTTCAAGATATAGAAGCCAAATCATAGACTCTTCAGTTTGTCCCCGTAGTGAATGAATTTTTTGATGTATTCCCGGATGAGCTTTCGAGCCTTCCCCCAGGGCGAGAGATTGATTTTTCTATTGATGTGCTACCAGATACTAAACCCATATCTATTCCTCCTTATAGGATGGCTCCCGCAGAGTTGAAAGAGTTGAAGGAACAATTGAAGGACTTACTTGAGAAAGGATTTATTAGGCCTAGTTTATTCCCGCGGGGAGCACCCGTGTTGTTTGTAAGAAAAAAAGATGGCTCCTTGCGAATGTGTATTGATTACAGACAACTGAATAAGGTGACGATCAGAAATAAATATCCGCTTCCAAGGACTGATGATTTATTTGATCAATTGCAAGGTGCCAAATAGTTTTCAAAGACGGACTAAAGATCAGAGTATCATCAGGTAAGATTCAGGGAGGAAGATATTCCTAAGACGGCCTTCAGAACTAGATATAGCCATTTTAAGTTTCGGGTAATGTCGTTTGGGCTAACTAATGCACCGGCAGTATTTATGGATTTGATGAAAAATGTGTTCAGGCCTTTCCTAGACTTGTTTGTGATTGTATTCATTGACGACATCTTGGTATATTCTCGGTCCGAGGAAAAACATGCAGATCATTTACGTACCATTCTTCGAGTTCTCCAGGCTCGGGAGCTATTTCAGAAATTTTCAAAGTGTGAGTTTTGGTTAAATTTTGTAACCTTTCTGGGGCATCTTATTTCAGCTGATGGCATTCGGGTAGATACCTAGAAGATTGAAGCTGTAATGACTTGGCCGAGGCCTACGACACCTACGGAGGTTCGTAGTTTTCTAGGTTTGGCAGGTTCTAACAAAGGGTTTTGTTACACCTCGAAAATTTCCCCGCGAACGTACAGTAGATAGGCTAACAAAGGGCCTAGCGTATACGATGTTTTAATAAGAAGGGAACGATGTTTGACGACCCTAAGTAAGATTCCAAAGTCAATGGCAATAAGATATAAGTTATGCTCCATAATGACTAACTACAGGTTCTGAAAATGTGGAAAGTTGAAGATTTGCATTTTGTCCAGTTGATTGTAAAATGCAATATGGACCGTAAAGTGGTATACGGCCCGTAAACTGCCATGTCGTATTTCAACTTCCAAAACTTCAATTTTCTGTCAAATGCTTGAATGATTAAAGACGACTTGAAATACGGACCGTAAACTGAAATACGGCCCGTAAACTGTGTTCTTAAATCACCATGTCTCAGCCTGACTTTCTGGTTCTGGTATGATTAAATACGTCCACGAAATACGGCCCGTAAACTGGATTACGAACCGTAAACTGAGTTTACGACCACTGTGCACTTTCGACCACTGTTCATTTCAAATAAGATTTTAAGTCATTAAAAAGGAGACTCAAACTCATTAATTCATTTCATGTCCACATCCCTTCTCTCTAAAACATATCTCTACATTTATTCCACAAGAATTCAAGGATTATTAGTGATCAACAACATAAACCAAGTGAATCAAGTGTAAGAAAACCCATTGAAGATCATTCAAGCCAAGAAATCCCAATGGAGATGAATTAGTGTTTTTGCTCAAGTGGAGTATTATTAACCAAGGCTTGTTCCTACAACATCTAAGGTAAGATTTATGGTATTTCTATGTTGTTTAAGGCAATTGAGAATTGAGATACTTGGATTGTAGGAGGGTATAGAAAAATGGGTCATGAATGTGGAATAGTGCCATTTTGAGAAATAGCTTGAATTGAGTTATGATTCTTGATGTGTTGTGATGTAAATAAGTTATAAATGATGTTGTGAACATGAGATGAGCAATGTATGTGAATGGAGGTCGTCATGTGTTATGGCCATGTATATGGATGATTGAAAGTAAGTCTAGAATATGGATCATGTGGATGAATAATGACTATCGTTATAGTATTGTGAATGTATTATTGATGTTTGGGAGTTGATACACGCTATAGAGGAATGTCGTATAAATAGAGGAGACATTGCCCGATTTTCTCTAGTTTTTGTCATGTGTGCTAGCTATCGATTCTAATGATAGTATGACTTTAATGAAGGTAGAGACGTGAGCTTCGGAGGAGAACGTGCAAGTGTAGAATAATTGAACGGAAAGGTATGTAAGGCTAACCCTTCTTTCGTAAGGCATGGTTCTTAGGACAAACATCTAAATCCTCTATAAGACTATGATATCTTTCAATGATTTGATCTTCCGAGCTTGTATGCTCACGATTCATGATACACTACGATTGTACTAAGTTCCTCGTATGACGAGTAAGCCTATAAAGATAGATGTGATGAACGACGATAATAGTGACAATGATATGGAAGACGACTATAGTAGTAATAGCGATGACGATAACGATAACGACGATGATAGTAATTATGATAGTAAAGATGCTTATGAGCTATTATGTATATGTATCTATGTATGACTATTATGGAACCCCGAGCTTATGAGGCCGGGTAGGATATGTAAATAAATATGTATATGATTATGTAATGTGCGCACACCTCTGCAGATGGTACGGATAACCCTGCCGCCTTGGTAGGTCCAGGTAGATGTAACTCTGACGCCTTGGAAGGGCCAGGTATATGTAACCTTGAGCCTTGGTTGGCCAAGTATGTATGAAACACCGATCCTGCATGGACGGGTATGCTATGTAAATGTTATGTATATGATATGATTGTGTATATGACATAGACACGAGTATGTATACGAATACGAGTACAAATATGGAACGGATACGATTATGGGTACGGATACGGATATATGTACACAAATACGCATTAGAAATGGAAAATCCCTATGAAAGGCAAGTAAGTGCTTATGACGATGATATTACAATCTGCCATCCCGTGCTATCTTTCATGTTACTTATTATGCTTCTACATTGATATTGATCATGCTTTACATACTCAGTACATTCTTCATACTGACGTCCCTTTTTTTTGTGGACGCTGCGTCATGCCCACAGGTGCATAGGGAGACAGGATTGACCCATAGCTACATTCTCAGGGACTACATAGCAGAGCTCCATTTCATTCGGAGCTATAGCTTTTGGCTACTTATTCTTTTGTGTATATAATTATGGGCATAGCGGGGTCCTGTCCCACTTATGTGATATGTTATACTCTCCTTAGAGGCTCGTAGACATGTGTATGTGGTAGGGTATGTCTGGTCTTTCCGGCCTATATTTTGTATATCTTTTGTTAGCCTTGTCGGCTCATGTACATTGACGTGGTATAGATGCCAATGATGATATAAAGGCATTGTTGTCTAATGGGACTAGTACGACTGATAAATAGAAATGTATGTTTAATTATGTGGCTCACCTAGATAAAAGTGTAAGTGCAAGCCAAGGGGTGCCTGGGTGGGCTAGCACCGGGCGCTCATCGCGGCCCCCTAGACAGGTCGTGACAAAAGTGGTATCAGAGCAGTTCCGTCCTAGGGTGTGTCTACGAGCCGTGTCTAGTAGAGTCTTGGTTATGGGTGTGTTGCGCGCCACACTTATAAACAAGAAGCTGCGGGCATTTTAGGAATGATTGACCTTCTTTCCTCATAAGAATCGTGCGATAGAGCTATGATATAAGAAATTCTTGTCCCTTAATCGTGTGTTGTGTAATTCAGAAATGCCTGTAAAGAGAATGGCTAGAGCAACCCAAAAGGGCAAGACGGTGGCAGAAAAGCGGGCTGCAAGAGCACTGCCACCGGTAGTAGAGGAAAGTGAGTCCCAGAATGCGGCTCAATCTCAGTCCTCCCATTCAGTACCTATATTAGAGGAGCGTGAGGGAGCCTCAGCCCCAGCTCCAGCACCTCCGGCTCCTCCACCGGATGCTTCAGGCCAAGATGTAATAGAGGCCATACATTTGCTTACTCAGTTGGTTGCTGTTCAGACTCAGCGGCAAAGTGCAGGGCAAGGTGATAGGGCTGTTACTGCAAGGGCCCGCGACTTAATTACTTTGAGCCCTCCGAAATTCTTTGGATCAAAGCCGGAGGACGACCCTCAGGATTTTATTGATGGTATGTTGAGGACGCTTCGACTGATACATGCTTCGGACGCTGAATCGGTGGAGTTAGCGTCGTATAGGCTGAGAGATGTCTCGATCTAGTGGTACATGGTTTGGATGGCTTCACGTGGGACCAATGCACCTCCCCCGGTATGACAAGATTTTGTTGATGCTTTCCTCCGACACTATGCCTCCAGAAGTTCGGCGAGCTAGAGCCGATAAGTTCTTAAATTTGAGGCAAGGTAGCATGAGTGCTCTAGAGTATAGTCTCCGCTTCAATTCCTTGGCGAGGTATGCTTCAGCCATAGTAGCGGATATGGGTGACCGAGTGCACCGATTTGTGAAAGGCCTAGGGCCGCATTTGATGGATAGGTGCTTGATTGCGTCCCTTCAGGACAACATGGATATTGCACGCATTCAGGCTCCTGCTCAGAACTTAGAAGAAAGTTTACAACAGCAGAGAAGTGAATGTGAGCAAGATAGGGGTCATAGTAAGAGGGCCAAATATTCATGTCCGATGAGTGAGTTCAGAGGTGGGCACAGACAGCAGATTTCTAGGCACTCAGGCTATTCTATAACTAGTGCACCTCCACGGTTTTCCGGCCAGAGATTCGATAGATCTATTAGTTCCGGGCCGAGTCAGAGTTATTCGGGTTCTCTCATGATGTATATGCTTTGATTGATCCGGGTTCCACATTGTCATATGTTACTCCATATATTGCGGGTCGATTTAGAGTTGAACCGGAGTCGATCAAACCTTTTTTTGGTGTCTACACCCGTTGGAGAATCGGTAGTAGCTAGCCGAGTATATAGAAATTGTGTAATTGTGATTTGTGGTCGTCGTACTATGATTGACTTGCATGAGTTAGAAATAGTGGATTTTGATGTTATTTTGGGAATGGATTGGTTGGCTTCTTGCTACGCCAATGTTGATTGTAGAATGAAAATGGTACGTTTCTAATTTCCGGGAGAACCAGTTTTAGAATGGAAAGGAAATACGGCGTCACCAAAAGGTAGGTTTATTTTCTATGTAAAGGCAAGGAAAATTATCACGAAAGGTTGCATTAACCATCTAGTTCGGGTTCAAGATGTAGAAGCTAAATCACCGATTCTTCAGTCAGTTCCTGTAGTAAATGAATTTCCGGATGTGTTCCCGGAAGAGCTTCCAGGCCTTTCTCCCGAGCGGGAGATAGATTTTTCTATTGATGTGTTGCAAGGCACCAAGCTTATATCTATTCCTCCCTATAGAATGGCACCCGCGGAATTGAAAGAGTTGAATGAGCAGTTGAAAGATTTGCTTGATAATGGCTTTATTAGGCCTAGTTCATCCCCGTGGGGAGCACCCGTATTGTTTGTCCGAAAGAAAGATGGTTCCTTAAGAATTTGCATCGATTATCGGCAATTGAATAAGGTGACGATTAAGAATAAATATCCTCTCCCGAGGATTGATGACTTATTTGATCAATTGCAAGGTGCCAAATGGTTTTCAAAGATCGATTTGAGGTCCGGGTATCATCAAGTGAGAGTTAGGTAGAAAGATATCCCTAAAACAGCCTTCAGAACGAGATATGGTCATTTTGAGTTCCGGGTGATGTCATTTGGGCTAACTAATGCACCGACAGTGTTTATGGATTTGATGAATGATGTGTTCAGGCCCTTCCTAGATCTGTTTGTGATTCTATTCATCGATGATATCTTGGTATATTCTAGATCCGAGGCAGAACATGCGGATCATTTGCGTACTGTTCTTGGAGTTCTCCGAACTCGAGAGTTGTTTGCAAAATTCTCAAAGTGTGAGTTTTGGTTGAATTCAGTGACGTTTCTGGGGCACATTGTTGCAGCCGATGGTATTCGGGTAGATGGTCAAAAGATTGAGGCTGTGAAGACTTGGCCAAGGCCCACAACTCCTACGGAAGTTTGTAGCTTTCTAGGCTTAGCAGGTTATTAGAGGAGATTCATTGAGAGTTTTTCTTCTATTTCTGCACCGCTCACAAAGTTGACCCAGAAATCAGCAAAGTTTCAATGGACAGGTGCTTGTGAACGTAGTTTGCAAGAGTTGAAAGATAGATTGACTTCTGCCCCAGTCTTGACACTTCCAAAGGGATCGGATGGATATGTTGTTTATTGCGATGCTTCAGGTGTTGGGCTAGGTTGTGTATTAATGCAACATGGTAAGGTGATTGCGTATGCTTCAAGGCTGTTACGAAAACATGAGAAGAATTACCCAACCCATGATCTAGAATTAGCCGCAGTGGTTCATGCATTAAAGATATGGAGACATTATTTATATGGTGTCCATGTGGATATTTATACAGATCATAAGAGTCTTCAGTATATCTTCAAGCAGGAAGAGTTGAATTTGCGGCAACGACGATGGTTGGAGTTGCTAAAAGACTACGATGTCGATATCATGTATCACCCCGGAAAGGCAAATGTTGTGGCTGATGCCCTTAGCCGCAGATCTATGGGAAGTTTGTGTGATGTACGACCAGATAAAAGAGAAATGGTTCGTGAGCTCCAACAACTAGCTAGTCTAGGAGTTCGAGTAGTGGACTCAGGTTGCAAGGGCACTACTATTCAGAATTCAGCAGTCTCGTCGCTAGTAGCAGAAGTTACGAAGATCCTATGCTAATGCATTCCATAGATACATTCCCTCAGAAAGAGGAGTCATCGTTTGAGCTTTCAGGAGACGGAGTTCTCCTATGTCGAGGCAGATTATGCGTTCCCAATGTGGCAGGTTTACGCCACTAAATATTGAGAGAAGCTCATTGGTCCTGTTATTCTGTTCACCCCGGTGCGACGAAAATGCATCATGATCTTAAGTCTATATATTGGTGGAATGGAATGAAGAAGATATATCGAAATTCGTAGCTCAATGTCCCAACTGTCAGCAAGTGAAAATCGAGCACCAAAAGCCGGGTGGATTGTTGCAAGCCATAGAAATTCCAAATTGGAAGTTGGAAGTAACTAACATGGACTTCATTGCAGGCTTACCCTGTTCTCGACGTAAGTATGATTCTATAAGGGTGATTGTAGATAGGCTCACAAAGTCAGCTCATTTCTTACCGGTCTGAACGACCTATGTGGCAGAGGATTATGCGAGGCTTTATGTTAAAGAGGTAGTGAGACTCCATGGTGTTCCAACATCTATTGTCTCTGATAGAGGGACTCAGTTTACAACAAATTTTTGGAAGTCTTTCCAAGAGGGTTTAGGGTCCCAAGTGAGGCTTAGCACGACATTTCACCCACAGACCGATGGGCAAGCTGAACGCACCATTCAGACTCTTGAAGATATGTTACGGCCATGTATGCTAGATTTTGGAGGTAATTGGGATGATCATTTGCCGCTCATTGAATTTGCTTACAATAATAGCTATCATTCTAGCATCCTAATGGCACCGTATGAGGCTTTATATGGGTGAAAGTGTAGATCCCCAATTGGGTGGTTTGAACCAGGAGAGACTAAGTTGATAGGGCCAGACTTGGTCCAGCAAGCTATAGAGAAAGTCAAGCTCATACAAGATCGGTTGTTAGCAGCCCAAAGTCGTTGAAAGTCCTATGCGGATAATCGTCGAAGACACTTAGAGTTCCAAGTGAAAGATTGGGTATTCTTGAAAGTGTCACCGATGAAGGGTGTAATGAGATTTGGAAAGAAGGAGAAGCTTAGTCCCCGATACGTTAGGCCTTATGAGATCGTGCGCAAAGTGGGCAAAGTGGCCTACGAATTAGATCTACCTCCGGATTTGGAGTCAGTTCACCCAGTTTTCGATGTCTCAATGCTTCGAAAATGTGTTGGAGATCCTACTAAGATCATGCCAATAAGCGATGTGCAAGTGCCAGAAAAGTTGACTTATGAAGAAGTGCCCATTGCCATACTAGATAGGCAAGTACGGAGGCTTAGAAAAAAGGAAGTGGCCTCAGTTAAGGTTTTATGGAGAAGCAGTAAACGAGAAGAAATGATTTCCGCATTTATTTCAGCCCTTGGGAGAGATCCAAGACGAGAACTCAAGATCATAAGGTATGTATGATTTCCTTTTCATGCTTTCGGTCCTGTGTGGCCATAGATATGTTGATATTGTGACGTAGCCCTATGAGGCGATGATATTATGGGTTGTTGTGACAAGTGGGTAGTGCCAAATTTCAGGGAAACTCTGGCGAAATTTTTGCAGGATCCCGAGTGTTTAACACTCGAGGACGAATGTTCCAAATGGGGGGAAGAATGTTACACCTCGAAAATTTCCCCGCGACTGTACAGTGGATAGGCTAACAAATGGCATAGCGTATACGATGTTTTAATAAGAAGGGAACGATGATTGATGACCCTAAGTAAGATTCCAAAGGCAATGGCAATAAGAGATAGGTTATGCTCCATAATGACTAACTACACGTTCTGAAAATGTGGAAAGTTGCAGATTTGCACTTTGGCCAGTTGATCGTAAAATGAAATATGGACCGTAAAGTGGTATACGGCCCGTAAACTGCTATGTCGTATTTCAACTTTCAAAACTTCAACTTTCTGTCAAATGCTTGAATGATTAAAGATGACTTGAAATACGGACCGTAAACTGAAATATGACCCGTAAACTGTGTTCGTAAATCACCATGTCTCAGCTTGACTTTCTGGTTCTGTTATGATTAACTAAGTCCACGAAATACGGCCCGTAAACTGGAATACGGACAGTAAACTAAGTTTATGACCACTGTGCACTTTCGACTACTGTTCATTTCAAATCAGATTTTAAGTCAGTAAAAAGGAGACTCAAGCTCATTAATTCATTTCATGTCCACACCCCTTCTCTCTAAAACATCTCTCTACATTTATTTCACAAGAATTCAAGGATTATTAGTGATCAACAACATAAACCAAGTGAATCAAGCGTAAGAAAACCCATTGAAGATCATTCAAGCCAAGAAATCCCAATGGAGATGAACTAGGGTTTTTGCTCAAGTGGAGTATTATTAACAAAGGCTTGTTCCTACAACATCTAAGGTAATATTTATGGTATTTCTATGTTGTTTAAGGTAATTGAGAGTTGAGATACTTGGATTGTAGAAGGGTATAGAAAAAATGGGTCATGAATGTGGAATAGTGCCATTTTGAGAAATAGCTTGAATTGAGTTATGATTCTTGATGTGTTGTGATGTAAATATGTTATAAATGATGTTGAGAACATGAGATGAGCAATGTATGTGAATGGACGTCGTCGTGTGTTATGGCCATGGATATGGATGATTGAAAGTAAGTCTGGAATATGGATAATGTGGATGAATAATGACTATCATTAGAGTATTATGATTGTATTATTGATGTTTGGGAGTTGATATACGCTATAGAGGAATGTCGTATAAATAGAGGAGACGTTGCCCAATTTTCTCTAGTTTTTGTCATGTGTGCTAGCTACCGATTCTAATGATAGTATGACATTAATGAAGGTAGAGACGTGAGCTTCGGAGGACAACGTGCAAGTGTAGAATAGTTAAACGGAAAGGTATGTAAGGCTAACCCTTCTTTCATAAGGCATGGTTCTTTGGCCAAACGTCTAAATCTTCTATAAGACTATGATATCTTTCAAATGATTTGATCTTCCGAGCTTGTAAGCTCACGATTCTTGATACGCTACGATTGTACTAAGTTTCTCGTATGACGAGTAAGCCTATAAAGATAGATGTGATGAACGACGATAATAGTGACAATGATATGGAAGACGACTATAGTAGTAATAGCGATGACGATAACGATGACGACGATGATAGTAATTATGATAGTAAAGATGCTTATGAGCTATTATGTATATGTATCTATGTATGACTATTATGGAACCCCGAGCTTATGAGGCCGGGTAGGATATGTAAATAAATATGTATATGATTATGTAATGCGCGCACACCTCTGCAGATGGTACGGATAACCCTAACGAATTTGGTAGGGCCAGGAAGATATAACCCTGACGCCTTGGCAGGGCCAGGTATATGTAACCTTGAGCCTTGGTTGGCCAAGTATGTATGAAACACCGATCCTGTATGGACGGGTACTCTATGTAAATGCTATGTATATGATATGATTGTGTATATGACATAGACACATATTTGTATACGAATACGAGTACAAATATGGAACGGATACTATTATGGGTACGGATATGGATATATGTACACAAATACGCATTAGAAATGGAAAATCCCTATGAAAGGCAAGTAAGTGATTATGACGATGATATTACTATCTCCCATCCCATGCTATCTTTCATGTTGCTTATTATGCTTCTACATTGATACTGGTCATGCTTTACATACTCAGTACATTCTTCGTACTGACGTCCGTTTTGTTTGGGGACGATGCATCATGCCCGCAGGTTCACAGGGAGACAGGATTTACCCATAGCTACATTCTCAGGGACTACATAGCAGAGCTCCATTTCATTCGGAGCTATAGCTTTTGGCTACTTATTCTTTTGTGTATATAATTATGGGCATAGCGGGGTCCTGTCCTGCTTATGTGATATGTTATACTCTCCTAAGAGGCTCGTAGACATGTATGTGTGGTAGGGTATGTCTGGCCTTGCCAGCCTATATTTTGTATATCTTTTGTTAGCCTTGTCGGCTCATATACATTGACGTGGTATAGAAGCCAATGATGATATAAAGGCATTGTTTTCCAATGGGACTAGTACGACTGATGAATAAAAATGTATGTTTAATTATGTGGCTCACCTAGATGAAAGTGTAAGTACAAGCCAAGGTGTGCCCGGGTGGGCTAGCACCGGGCGCTCGTCGCCGCCCCTTAGATGGGTCGTGACAAAAGTGGTATCAGGGCAGTTCAGTCCTAGTGTGTGTCTATGAGCCGTGTCTAGTAGTGTCTTGGTTATGGGTGTGTTGCGCGCCACACTTATAAACAAGAAGCTGCGGGCATTTTAGGAATGATTGACCTTCTTTCCTCATAATTATCGTGCGATAGAGCTATGATATAAGAAATTCTTGTCCCTTAATCGTGTGGTTTGTATTTCAGAAATGCCTGTAAAGAGAAAGGCTACAGCAACCCAAAAGGGCAAGACGGTGGCAAAAAAGCGGGCTGATAGAGCTTCGCCTCTTGTAGTAGAGGAAAGTGAGTCCCAGAGTGCGGCTCAATCTCAGTCCTCCTGTTCAGTACCTATATTAGAGGAGCGTGAGGGAGCCTCAGCCCCAGCTCCAGCACCTCCAGCTCCTCTACCGGATGTTTCAGGCCAAGATGTAAAAGAGGCCATACATTTGCTTACTCAGTTGGTTGCTGCTCAGACTCAGCGGAAACGTGCAAGGCAAGGTGATAGGGCTGTTAGTGCAAGGGCCCGCGACTTAATTACTTTGAGCCCTCCGGAATTCTTTGGATCAAAGATGGAGGAGGACCCTCAGGATTTTATTGATGGTATGTTGAGGACGTTCGACTGATACATGCTTCGGACACCGAATCGGTGGAGTTAGCATCGTATAGGCTGAGAGATGTCTTGATCCAGTGGTACATGGTTTGGATGGCTTCACGTGGGGCCAATGCACCTCCCCCGGTATGGCAAGAGTTTATTGATGCTTTCCTCCGACACTATATGCCTCCAGAAGTTCGGCGAGCTGGAGCCGATAAGTTCTTAAATTTGAGGCAAGGTAGCATGAGTGTTCTAGAGTATAGTCTCCGCTTCAATTCCTTGGTGAGGTATGATTCGGCCATGGTAGCGGATATGGGTGACCGAGTGCACCGATTTGTGAAAGGCCTAGGGCCGCATTTGATGGATAGGTGCTTGACTGCGTCCTTTCAGGACAACATGGATATTGCACGCAGTCAGACTCATGCTCAGAACTAAGAAGAAAGTTTACAACAGCAGAGAAGTGAACGCGAGCAGGATAGGGGTCAGAGTAAGAGGGCCAGATATTCAGGTCCGATGAGTGAGTTCAGAGGTGGGCACAGACAGCATATTTCTAGGCACTCAGGCTATTCTATGACTAGTGCACCTCCACGGTTTTCTGGCCAGAGATTCGATAGATCTATTATTTCTGGGCCGAGTCAGAGTTATTCGGGGTCTCAGTTTAGAGATGATTCGGGTCAGGCAAGGCCACCCGCACTATGATGTTCCCAGTGTGGGAAGATGCATTGGGGTCGAGGCCGATTGGGTTAAGATGTTTTCTATTCATGTGGTCGACCAGGCCATATCATGCGTGATTGCCCCTTAGTTCATGGTAAAGGTAGGACCAAGCCTTCAGGGTCGGTAGCCGGGTCTTCAGCATCTGTGCGCCCTATGGGGCCAGGTTCACATGCGCCAGTTGGCCATGGTAGAGGCAGAGGGAGAGTCCCCAGTTCTAGCGGTGTTTATGCTTTGGCTGGACACCAAGATATTGAGTCTTCTCCTGACGTGGTCACAGGTATATTATCGGTATTGTCTCATGATGTATATGCTTTGATTGATCCGGGTTCCACATTGTCATATGTTACTCCATATATTGTGGGTCGATTTAGAGTTGAACCGGAGTCGATCAAACCTTTTGAGGTGTCTACACCCATTGGAGAATCGGTAGTAGCTTGCCGAGTATATAGAAATTGTGTAATTGTGATTTGTTGTCGTCGTACTATTATTGACTTGCATGAGTTAGAAATTGTGCATTTTGATGTTATTATGGGCATGGATTGGTTGGCTTCTTGCTACGCCAATGTTGATTGTAGAATGAAAATGGTACGTTTCTAATTTCCGGGAGAACCAGTTTTAGAATGGAAAGGAAATACGACGTCACCAAAAGGTAGGTTTATTTTCTATCTAAAGGCAAGGAAAATGATCACGAAAAGTTGCATTAACCATCTAGTTCAGGTTCAAGATATAGAAGCTGAATCACCGATTCTTCAGTCAGTTCCTGTAGTAAATGAATTTCCGGATGTGTTCCCGGAAGAGCTTCCAGGCCTTCCTCCCGAGCGGGAGATTGATTTTTCTATTGATGTGTTGCCAGGCACCAAGCTTATATCTATTCCTCCCTATAGAATGGCACCCGCGGAATTGAAAGAGTTGAAGGAGCAGTTGAAAGAGTTGCTTGATAATGACTTTATTAGGCCTAGTTCATCCCCATGGGGAGCACCCGTATTGTTTGTCCGAAAGAAAGATGGTTCCTTGAGAATTTGCATCGATTATCGGCAATTGAATAAGGTGACGATTAAGAATAAATATCCTCTCCCGAGGATTGATGACTTATTTGATCAATTGCAAGGTGCCAAATGGTTTTCAAAGATCGATTTGAGGTCCGGGTATCATCAAGTGAGAGTTAGGGAGAAAGATATCCCTAAAATAGCCTTCAGAACAAGATATGGTCATTTTGAATTCCGGGTAATGTCATTTGGGCTAACTAATGCACCGGCAGTGTTTATGGATTTGATGAATGATTTGTTCAGGCCCTTCCTAGATCTGTTTGTGATTGTATTCATCGATGATATCTTGGTATATTCTATATCCGAGGCCGAACATGCGGATCTTTTGTGTACTGTTCTTGGAGTTCTCCGAACTCGAGAGTTGTTTGCAAAATTCTCAAAGTGTGAGTTTTGGTTGAATTCAGTGACGTTTCTGGGGCACATTGTTGCAGTCGATGGTATTCGGGTAGATGGTCAAAAGATTGAGGCTGTGAAGACTTCGCCAAGGCCCACAACTCCTACGGAGGTTTGTAGCTTTCTAGGCTTAGCAGGTTATTAGAGGAGATTCATTGTGAGTTTTTCTTCTACTTCTGCATCGCTCACAAAGTTGACCCAGAAATCAGCAAAGTTTCAATGGACAGGTGCTTGTGAACGTAGTTTCCAAGAGTTGAAAGACAGATTGACTTCTGCCCCAGTCTTGACACTTCCAAAGGGATCGGAGTTCTCCGATGTTGAGGCAGATTATGTATTCCTAATGTGGCAGGTTTACGCCACCAAATAGTGAGAGAAGCTCATTATTCCTGTTATTCTGTTCACCCTGGTGCGACGAAAATGCATCATGATCTTAAGTCTATATATTGGTGGAATGGAATGAAGAAAGATATAGCGGAATTCGTAGCTCAATGTCCCAACTGTCAGCAAGTGAAAATCGAGCACCAAAAGTCGGGTGGATTGTTGCAAGCCATAGAAATTCCAACTTGGAAGTGGGAAGTAACTAACGTGGACTTCATTGCAGGCTTACCCCGTTCTCGACGTAAGTATGATTCTATATGGGTGATTGTAGATAGGCTCACAAAGTCAGCTCATTTCTTACCGGTCAGAACGACCTATGTGGCAGAGGATTATGCGAGGCTTTATGTTAAAGAGGTAGTGAGATTCCATGGTGTTCCAACATCTATTATCTCTGATAGAGGGACTCAGTTTACAGCAACTTTTTGGAAGTCTTTCCAAGAGGGTTTAGGGACCCAAGTGAGCCTTAGCTCGGCATTTCACCCAGAGACCGATGGGCAAGCTGAACGCACCATTCAGACTCTTGAAGATATGTTACGGGCATGTATGCTAGATTTTGGAGGTAATTGGGATGATCATTTGCCACTCTTTGAATTTGCTTATAATAATAGCTATCATTCTAGCATCCAAATGGCACCGTATGAGGCTTTATATGGGCGAAAGTGTAGATCCCCAATTGGGTGGTTTGAACCAGGAGAGACTAATTTGATAGGGCCATACTTGGTCCAGCAAGCTATAGAGAAAGTCAAGCTCATACAAGATCGGTTGTTAGCAGCCCAAAGTCATCAAAAGTCCTATGTGGATAATCATCGAAGAGACTTAGAGTTCCAAGTGAAAGATTGGGTATTCTTAAAAGTGTCACGGATGAAGGGTGTAATGAGATTTGGCAAGAAGGGGAAGCTTAGTCCCCGATACGTTGGGCCTTATGAGTGTCACGACTCAACCCCGTAGGCCGTGACTAGTACCCGAGTTGGACACTCATATCCCCTGTAACTATAGTCTTTTATAACCAGCATATTATGAACTTGTTTGTATAAAAAGGCAGGACGTTATTTTAAAGTTGTCACAATTCTGTATGTCGTAGGCACCTGTCTTCTGAGGAGTTATGATCTTCAACGACAATATATATATATCTACGCAAGCCGACAAGGCTGCCACTACACGCAACATCCCAAACATATATATATATATATGCAAGCCGACAAGGCTGCCATTACGAATGGGTACGCCCCAAACATAAGTCGTATTCATACAACGCGACAACAACTTTATACAGACCCACACAAATGTCCACAGACCTCTAAGAGTAATGACAGTGTCATATGACGGGAAAGGGCCCCGCCGTACCCCGAACAAACACATATATATACAACAAAAAGGATTTATACCACAAGCTAGACTCCGGAACAAAGGAGCAATCCCAAGTAGCTGAATAGATATCCTAGGCTGGCGGACCTTAAGTACAGTCCTCAAGTGATCTGCATGCTCTTCTTCCGATCGTGAATAGACCAGAATATGATCAATAAATACAATCACGAACAAGTCGAGGAATGGCTTAAACACCCTGTTCATCAAGTCCATAAACACGGCTGGAGCATTGGTCAGCCCAAAAGACATCACTTTAAACTCGTAATGCCCGTATCGGGTCCTGAATGCAGTCTTCGGAATATCTGCTTCCTTTACCCGCACCTGGTGATAACCTGACCGCAAGTCTATCTTTGAAAAACATTTAGCACCCTGCAATTGGTCAAATAAATCATCAATCCCGGGGAGGGGATATCTATTCTTTATTGTTACTTTTTTCAGCTGCCTATAATCAATACACATCCGCAACAACCCATCCTTCTTTCTTACAAATAATATCGGTGCGCCCCAAGGTGATGTACTGGGCCTAATGAAGCCCTTCTCTAATAGGTCGCTCAGTTGCTCCTTTAATTCTTTCAATTCTGCAGGTGCCATTCTGTAAGAAGGAATAGATATGGGCTGAGTATCTGGCAATACATCTATAGTGAACTCTATCTCACGCTCAGGAGGAAGACCTGGAAGTTCATCTGGGAATACATCTGGAAATTCATTAACCACTGGGACTGACTGAAGAGTCTGTACTTCTGCTTTCAAGTCATGCACACGAACCAGATGATAAATATAGCCCTTCCTAACCATTTTCCATGCCTTGAGGTATGAAATAAACTTACCTCTCGGCGATGCTGTATTCCCCCTCCATTCTATAATTGGTTTCCCTGGGAACTGAAAGTGAACTACTTTGCCTCTGCAGTCAACCTTAGCATAACAAGAAGCCAACCAGTCCATCCCCATAATAAAATCGAACTCAGTTATAGCCCTGAGCCTCCAGCTCCCCAGCCAGGGGCGGAGGATAGGGCTATGCGAGACGCAGTACAGTTATTGACCAGGTTGGTATCGGGGCAGGCTCACAGACGCGGGTAAGGAGGTGACTATGCGGACAGATACGGGGTTGGGTCGCGATAAAAGTGGTATCAGAGCAGGCTCGCAGATGCTGCGTACCTTGCGAGTGACTAAATCCTCCGAGACTGAGTCGGTTGAATTGGCTTCATATCGGTTGCGTGACGTAGCGGTTAATTGGTATGAGTCCTGGGAGTTGTCCAGGGGTGAGGATGCCCCACCAGCAGTATGGGACGAGTTCGTGGAGGCTTTTCTGGGTCACTTTCTGCCTCCGGAGATGAGGCAAGCCAGAGTTGACAGACTTCTACACCTGAGGCAGAATGGCAGAAGTGTTCGAGAATATAGCCTCGAGTTTGATTCACTGGCTAGGTACGCGCCCACTATTGTAGCTAACATGGCCGATAGGGTGCATCGTTACGTAATGGGGCTGGACAATTACTTGATTGATAGTTGTATGGCAATGGCTTCTCAGCCAGGTATGGATATCGCTCGAGTGCAGGCATACGCCCAGGGGGTTGAGGATCGACAGAGAGGGCGTCGATTAGATAGGGAGCAGGACAGGGGTCAGCATAAGAGAGTTAGATCAGCTGGGTACTTTTCTGGTGACTTTCGGGGCAGGCAGCCCCAACAGCAGTATAGTAGATATCCTTCCCAGCCGGCACGGAGTGCACCTCCACAATTTACTGGTAGGAGGTTTGATAGCACGGGGTATTCAGGAGCTGGTCAAAACTCCATGACTTCAGGTTCCCAGACGCACAGGAATACAGGCCAGATGAGACCACCTATACCTCCGTGTCCTCGATGTGGCAGACGCCATCCAGGGGAATGCCGTTTCATTACTGGTGCTTGTTTCTCTTGCGGCCGTCAGGGCCATACTATGAGGGAGTGTCGATTTGGGGGTGGTGCAGGTGGCGCAGCTCAGCCTACGGGATCAGTTGCTGGTTCTTCCTCTTCGGTGGCTATGCGCCCTATGGGGCATGGTATTCCGACACCAGCAGGTCGTGGCAGAGGCCGTGGTGGAGTTTCCAGTTCTAGCGGTCCTTCGAACCGCATATATGCCTTAGCTAGCAGACAGGACCAGGAGGCGTCGCCAAATGTGGTTACAGGTATACTATCGATTTTCTCCCGAGACGTATATGCATTGATAGACCCAGGCTCGACATTATCATATATTTCCCCTTTTGTTGCTAGTAAAATTGGGATAAAATCTGAATCTATAAAACCATTCGAGGTAGCTACACCAGTAGGGGATTTTGTTTAAGCAAGACTAGTGTATAAAGACTGTTCGGTGGTCATATGTAATCGCTGCACCAAGGCAGATTTGATAGAACACTTTTGTCACGACCCAACCCCGTAGGCCGTGACTAGTGCCCGAGTTGGACACTCATATCCCCTGTTAACTATAGTCTTTTATAACCAGCATATTATGAACTTGTTTGTATAAAAAGGCAGGACGTTATTTTAAAGCTGTCACAATTATGTATGTCGTAGGCACCTGTCTCCTGAGGAGTTACGATCTTCAACAACAACATATATATATCTACGCAAGCCGACAAGGCTGCCACTACACGCAACATCCCAAACATATATATATATATATATGCAAGCCGACAAGGCTGCCATTACGAATGGGTACGCCCCAAACATAAGTCGTATTCATACAACGCGACAACAACTTTATACAGACCCACACAAATGTCCACAGACCTCTAAGAGTAATGACAGTGTCATATGACGGGACAGGGCCCCGCCGTACCCCGAACAAACACAAATATGTACAACAAAAGGGATTTATACCATAAGCTAGGCTGGCGGATCTCCGAAACGAACGTCTGTACCTGCGGGCATGAACGCAGCCCCCCCCCCCCCCCCCCGAAGAAAGGGGGTCAGTACGAAATATGTACTGAGCGTGTAAAGCATGAAATATAGTAATAGACTCATACTGAGACAAGGTGTGTAGGACCCAATGCAACAAACAGAAATTCATAAAACTTACCTTTGAACATAATTCATCTGTATCGTTCTCATATCAATATCAATATAGAGTTTTGTAATCAAAGCTGAATAATCATTCTGTATATAACATATATAACGTGTCCCGGCCCTTTAGTGAGGGACTCGGTAATTACAATCACAGCATCATAAACATATACATATACATATACGTGTCCCGGCCCTCTAGTGAGGGACTCGGTGAATAATGAACATATGCCCTCCTGGCTGGTATCCCCATATCATCATGTCATCATATCATCATATCATCATATATATATAACGTGTCCCGGCCCTCTAGTGAGGGACTCGGTGAATAATGTAATAAATATGTGCACGAAAACGTGTCCTGGCCCGGGACTCAGTGAAGGATGTAACGGTAAGCACGAGCAGAATAATAAGCAACCACATACATGCAAATCATCTTTGGAGACTCAATAGATAAGTAACTAATCAACTTTCAAGTGTCAGGATAATAATCATATCCAGTTCTTTCTAAATCTTATTACAAACCATAGCAAGGAACGTTTCAGGATTCATATACTTGTATCAATCTAACATGATATGGCTTTTGAAAGTAAAATATGACTCTAATTATGCAATTCTTTAAGAGTAGGAATTTCCATACATCATTTGTTAGTCAATCATATAGTAGGCTCGTGACAATAACATTAAGGAATGAATAGAATCATAAGTCATGCTTGGAACTAGAGAGTAGAATTTACCCCAAGGTTCATATCATTTCTTACTTACGTCTAGGACATGCCAAGAAAAGAAGGAATAGGCTTTACATACCTTTAGCGTTTAGTCGTATTATAACTTGTACTTGCTGCCCAATGGTACTTATCCTATATCAAGATATCAAGAGCTACGATTAGTCTACGAGGGAATTCAATATGTATTTTAACGTTAACAATCCCTTTCTAACATTTAGACGACGTTTCGTTCGTATTCAAACCAACTAGTACTACAAACTAATATTGTTAATCATACTTTCAAGTATCAATCCGAACTTGGTTAAACATGACTTAAGGGAACTTTGGACAGTCCGTACATCATTCAAAACAGTCCCCTATTCACGGTCAAACAGCACGCACAACATTACCATTTTCAATTCGCAGGTTTCCAACTTCAAGTACAACGACAACAACACGTTTACAACATTACTTATACGATTATTGGAACTGTTTTAGCATCATATTTATTCTTACAACAGCCCACAAACCATTTCAATTTCAACTTGAATCATTAAGCTTCACTTTCACTATACGTTTATAACAACAATCAACATTCAAAACGCACTAATCCACTCCTATCATTAAAACAGTCCACGGTTTGGGACTGTTTTCCTACTTCAACATAATTCATTTCTTTTACACCCCAATTCATCTTTCCATAATGCATACAATTCACCACAATGTCCATAACAACAACAATTAAAACATGACACAAAACAGTCCATAACTTCTCCTAAAGCAGTCCCCTACACGGCTTCAACACAACTACAACAACTTCATGATTTTCATCCATTTATCCATACTACAACACATTCAATTCCTTCCCAATACATGTACAAGAAGATTAAGCATCATTTCACCTAGGTCTATAGCACACGGCCCACTTCAACTTAAAGAAAAACAGTCCAATACCAACATGCACAATCATAAACATTCAATTCACCATAAAACACATGAGAATGGATCAATCCTTACCTTGTAACTAGACCCTTCAATCGGCTAGCCCTTCACTTTCACTTCTTGAATTTTAACACTTGTTCTTGCTATTCCAATGAATGCTACACGTTAATACACACGTTCAAGGGAGTTGAATTGCTTAAGAAACTGATTTTTTTGGGTCAATTTGGAGAAGGTTATTCTCGACCAGCTTGTAGCCGAGAGCCTCTCTCTCTATCTCTTAATTTTCTACTTTGTAAAGATGCAAACGACTTGTTTAGTTGATAATGAATCAGAATTTGTGTTATATATATGCATTACATGATTTGGACATGTGTCCCACTCAAATTTTGGGTCAATGATCATTGACCACTTCAATCCTCTTACACGGCCACTATGGCTTATTTTATGGACTGATTTGGTTTTCCAATCCCACTTAATAATCTAATCATGGTTAATTTAATCCCAATTTTCCATTAATGCTTCTATACCAAACGAAATTTATAGGTAACTTGTGACTTGAAACGAAACCGAAAGTTAAAGTCTCTACTTCGTATCTTAAAATAGTCTTGTCTTTAACTTGTCGCGTTTAGTTTAAAACGTCCCAATGTATGAAAATATGGGATATAACATCCTCCCCCCCCCCCCCTTTAGAACATTCATCCTCGAATGTCAATTTTTATCCCGTCGGGTTCTATAAGAGTCTTGGGAAGGGTTTTCCTTATCGCTAACATATAGATTGAGTAGACAATTAACATAATCAAGCAAGGGGGTTTAGATTACCTGTAGGCGTGGAAAACAAGTGAGGATATTTCTTTTTCATCTCCTCTTCAGCCTCCCAAGTCATCTCCTCCCTATTATTGTTCCGCCACAACACTTTAACCGACGTCACATCTTTTGTTCGCAACCTTCTGATTTGTTGATCAAGTATGGCTATAGGCTGCTCTTCGTATGATAGCTCCTCTGTTACCTGGATATCATCTGCAGGAAGCACCCTGGAAGGATCGCCTATATACTTCCGAAGCATTGACACATGGAAGACCGGATGTACTGCTTCTAAATCCGCTGGTAGATCTAACTCGTAGGCAACTTGGCCTACCTTACGGATAACCTGATAAGGTCCAATGTATCTCGGGCTCAACTTCCCTTTCTTGTCGAATCTCATAACACCCTTCATGGGTGACACCTTCAAGAACACCCAATCGCCAACCTGAAATTCCAAGTGTCGACGTCGATTATCTGCATATGACTTCTGCCGACTCTGGGCTACCAGTAACCTTTCCTGAATAAGCTTCACCTTATCGATCGCCTGCTGAACCATATCTAGGCCTATTAGCTTAGTCTCACCAACGTCAAACCAGCCTATAGGGGATCTACACTTCCTGCCATATAGAGCTTCGTACGGTGCCATCTGAATGCTAGAATGGTAGCTGTTATTATAAGCAAACTCGATCAGCGGCAAGTGATCATCCCAGCTGCCCCTAAAATCAATGACACAGGCCCGTAACATATGTTGTAGCGTCTGAATGGTACGCTCGGCCTGTCCGTCAGTCTGAGGGTGAAATGTTGTGTTGAGACTCACCTGTGTCCCCAATCCCTCCTGGAAGGATCTCCAGAAATTAGCTGTAAACTGGGCCCCTCTATCCGAGATAATAGCTGTGGGAACCCCATGAAGTCTCACTATCTCCTTAAGATACAATCTGGCATAATCCTCAGCTGAATACGTAGTCCTGACTGGAAACAAGTGGGCTGATTTTGTCAATCTATCAACAATAACCCAGACAGAGTCATATTTCCGTGGAGTGCGAGGTAGACCTGTGACGAAATCCATATTAATTACCTCCCATTTCCAGGTCAGAATCTCCATCTCCAGCAGTAGTCCTCCAGGCTTCTGGTGCTCTATCTTGACCTGTTGGCAATTCGGACACCGGGCCACGAATTCTGCTATGTCCTTTTTCATACCATCCCACCAATGCAAACACCTAAGGTCATGATACATTTTTGTTGATCCTGGGTGAACAGAATAACGAGCATAGTGTGCCTCCCCCATTACCTGCTGCCGTAATCTTACAACCTCAGGTACACATAATCTGTCTCTGTATCGTAGTACTCCATAAGATGACATCTTGAATGGGGTCTCGGCCTTCTGAAGTGATGTGTCTCTGTAATGTACAAGAATAGGATCCTCATATTGACGTCTCTTCACTTCTTCTACAATAGAGGACTCAACAACACCTCGCATAAAAATTCTGCCATCATCAGAATCGGCCAAACGAACTCCAAGACTAGCTAGCTGATGAATCTCATGGACTATCTCTTTCCTTCCTGGTTGTACAACTGCCAAACTACCTATAGATTTACGGCTGAGTGCATCTGCTACAACGTTAGTCTTTCCTGGGTGATATAGAATATCGACATCATAATCTTTCAGTAACTCTAACCACCTCCTTTGCCGCAAATTCAGCTCCTTCTGTTTAAAGATGTACTGGAGACTCTTATGATCTGTATAAATATCAACATGCATGCCATATAGATAATGTCTCCATATCTTCAAAGCATGTATCACCGCCGCCAACTCCAGGTCATGGGTAGGATAATTTCTTTCGTGCTTCCTGAGCTGTCTGGAGGCATAGGCGATAACTCTGCCGTGCTGCATCAACACGCAACCCAACCCAACACCGAAAGCATCACAATAAATAACATAGCCATCTGGCCCCTTAGGAAGAGTTAGAACTGGAGCCGTGGTCAACTTATCTTTCAATAATTGGAAACTTCGTTCACAAGCATCGGTCCACTGGAATTTAGCCGCTTTCTGTGTTAGCCTTGTTAAAGGCGCTGAAATCGAAGCAAACTTTTCTACAAATCTCCTGTAATATCCTGCTAGCCCCAGAAAGATACGTATCTCAGTAGGCGTCGTAGGTCTAGGCCAAGTCTTGACGGCCTCAATTTTCTGTGAGTCTACCCGAATACCGTCTGCTCCAACAATATGCCCTAGAAATGCTACTGAAGTCAACCAGAATTCACATTTAGAGAACTTAGCATATAATTTCTGATTCTGGAGGACCTTAAGTACAGTCCTCAAGTGATCTGCATGCTCTTCTTCCGATCGTGAATAGACCAGAATATCATCAATAAATACAATCACGAACAAGTCGAGGAATGGCTTAAACACCCTGGTCATCAAGTCCATAAACACGGCTGGAGCATTGGTCAGCCCAAAAGACATCACTTTAAACTCGTAATGCCCGTATCGGGTCCTAAATGCAGTCTTCGGAATATCTGCTTCCTTTACCCACACCTGGTGATAACCTGACCGCAAGTCTATCATTGAAAAACATTTAGCACCCTGCAATTGGTCAAATAAATCATCAATCCTGAGGAGGGGATATCTATTCTTTATTGTTACTTTGTTCAGCTGCCTATAATCAATACACATCCGCAGCGACCCATCCTTCTTTCTTACAAATAATACCGGTGCGCCCCAAGGTGATGTATTGGGCCTAATGAAGCCCTTCTCTAATAGGTCTCTCAGTTTCTCCTTCAATTCTTTCAATTCTGCAGGTGCCATTCTGTAAGGAGGAATAGATATGGGATGAGTATCTAGCAATACATCTATAGTGAACTCTATCTCACGCTCAGGAGGAAGACCTGGAAGTTCATCTGGGAATACATCTGGAAATTCATTAACCACTGGGACTGACTGAAGAGTCGGTACTTCTGCTTTCAAGTCATGCACACGAACCAGATGATAAATATAGCCCTTCCTAACCATTTTCCTTGCCTTGAGGTATGAAATAAACTTACCTCTCGGCGATGCTGTATTCCCCCTCCATTCTATAATTGGTTCCCCTGGGAACTGAAATCGAACTACTTTGCCTCTGCAGACAACCTTAGCATAACAAGAAGCCAACCAGTCCATCCCCATAATAACATCGAACTCAGTTATAGCCCTGAGCCTCCAGCTCCCCAGCCAGGGGCGGAGGATAGGGCTATGCGAGACGCAGTACAGTTATTGACCAGGTTGGTATCGGGGCAGGCTCGCAGACGCGGGTTAGGAGGTGACTATGCGGACAGATACGGGGTTGGGTCGTGACAAAAGTGGTATCAGAGCAAGCTCGCAGACGCGGGTTAGGAGGTGACTATGCGGACAGACATGATAGTTTGAGGGTCCGTGATTTCTTGACTTGTAACCCCCCAGAGTTCTATGGGTCAAAGCCCGCGGAGGATCCACAGGAGTTTATTCGACTGATGCTGCGTACCTTGCGAGTGACTAAATCCTCCGAGACTGAGTCAGTTGAATTGGCTCCATATCGGTTCCGTGACGTAGCGGTTAATTGGTATGAGTGCTGGGAGTTGTCCAGGGGTGAGGATGCCCCACAAGCAGTATGGGACGAGTTCGTGGAGGCTTTACTGGGTCACTTTCTGCCTCCGGAGATGAGGCGAGCCAGAGTTGACAGATTTCTACACCTGAGGCAGAATGGCAGAAGTGTTCGAGATTATAGCCTCGAGTTTGATTCACTGGCTAGGTACGCGCCCACTATTGTAGCTGACATGGCCGATAGGGTGCATCGTTACGTAATGGGGCTGGACAATTACTTGATTGATAGTTGTATGGCAATGGCTTCTCAGCCCGGTATGGATATCGCTCGAGTGCAGGCATACGCCCAGGGGGTTGAGGATCGACAGAGAGGGTGTCGATTTGATAGGGAGCAGGACAGGGGTCAGCATAAGAGAGTTAGATCAGCTGGGTACTTTTCTGGTGACTTTCGGGGCAGGCAGCCCCAACAGCAGTATAGTAGATATCCTTCCCAGCCGGCACGGAGTGCACCTCCACAATTTACTGGTAGGAGGTTTGATAGCACGGGGTATTCGGGAGCTGGTTAAAGCTCCATGACTTCAGGTTCCCAGATGCACAGGAATACAGGCCAGATGAGACCACCTATACCTCCGTGTCCTCGATGTGGCAGACGCCATCCAGGGGAATGCCGTTTCATTACTGGTGCTTGTTTCTCTAGCGGCCGTCAGGGCCATACTATGAGGGAGTGTCGATTTGGGTGTGGTGCAGGTGGCGCAGCTCAGCCTACGGGATCAATTGCTGGTTCTTCCTCTTCAATGGCTATGCGCCCTATGGGGCAAGGTATTCCGACACCAGCAGGTCGTGGCAGAGGCCGTGGTGGAGTTTCCAGTTCTAGCGGTCCTTCGAACCGCATATATGCCTTAGCTAGCAGACAGAACCAGGAGGCGTCGCCAAATGTGGTTACAGGTATACTATCGATTTTCTCCCGAGACGTATATGCATTGATAGACCCAGGCTAGACATTATCATATATTTCCCCTTTTGTTGCTAGTAAAATTGGGATAAAATCTGAATCTATAAAACCATTCGAGGTAGCTACACCAGTAGGGGATTTTGTTTTAGCAAGACTAGTGTATAAAGACTGTTCGGTGGTCATATGTAATCGCTGCACCAAGGCAGATTTGATAGAACACTTTTGTCACGACCCAACCCCGTAGGCCGTGACTAGTGCCCGAGTTGGACACTCATATCCCCTGTTAACTATAGTCTTTTATAACCAGCATATTATGAACTTGTTTGTATAAAAAGGCAGGACGTTATTTTAAAGCTGTCACAATTCTGTAAGTCGTAGGCACCTGTCTCCTGAGGAGTTACGATCTTCAACAACAACATATATATATATCTACGCAAGCCGACAAGGCTGCCACTACACGCAACATCCCAAACATATATATATATATATATGCAAGCCGACAAGGCTGCCATTACGAATGGGTACGCCCCAAACATATGTCGTATTCATACAACGCGACAACAACTTTATACAGACCCACACAAATGTCCACAGACCTCTAAGAGTAATGACAGTGTCATATGACGGGACAGGGCCCCGCCGTACCCCGAACAAACACATATATGTACAACAAAAGGGATTTATACCATAAGCTAGACTCCGGAACAAAGGAGCAATCCCAAGTAGCTGAATAGATATCCTAGGCTGGCGGATCTCCGAAACGAACGTCTGTACCTGCGGGCATGAACGCAGCCCCCCCCCCCCCCCCCCCCCCCCCGAAGAAAGGGGGTCAGTACGAAATATGTACTGAGCCTGTAAAGCATGAACTATAGTAATAGACTCATACTGAGACAAGGTGTGTAGGACCCAATGCAACAAACAGAAAATCATAAAACTTACGTTTGAACATAATTCATCTGTATCGTTCTCATATCAATATCAATATAGAGTTTTGTAATCAAAGCTGAATAATCATTCTGTATATAACATATATAACGTGTCCCGGCCCTTTAGTGAGGGACTCGGTAATTACAATCACAGCATCATAAACATATACATATACGTGTCCCGGCCCTCTAGTGAGGGACTCAGTGAATAATGAACATAAACCCTCCTGGCCGCCATCCCCATATCATCATGTCATCATATCATCATATCATCATATCATCATATCATCATATATATATAACGTGTCCCGGCCCTCTAGTGAGGGACTCGGTGAATAATGTAATAAATATGCGCACGAAAACGTGTCCTGGCTCGGTACTCAGTGAAGGATGTAACGGTAAGCACGAGCAGAATAATAAGCAACCACATACATGCAAATCATCTTTGGAGACTCAATAGATAAGTAACTAATCAACTTTCAAGTGTCAGGATAATAATCATATCCAGTTCTTTCTAAATCTTATTACAAACCATAGCAAGGAACGTTTCAGGATTCATATACTTGTATCAATCTAACATGATATGGCTTTTGAAAGTCAAATATGACTCTAATTATGCAATTCTTTAAGAGTAGTAATTTCCATACATCATTTGTTGGTCAATCATATAGTAGGCTCGTGACAATAACATTAAGGAATAAATAGAATCATAAGTCATGCTTGGAACTAGAGAGTAGAATTTACCCCAAGGTTCATATCATTTCTTACTTACATCTTGGACATGCCAAGAAAAGAAGGAATAGGCTTTACATACCTTTAGCGTTTAGTCGTATTATAACTTGTACTTGCTGCCCAATGGTACTTATCCTATATCAAGATATCAAGAGCTACAATTAGTCTATGAGGTAATTCAATATGTATTTTAACGTTAACAATCCCTTTCTAACATTTAGACGACGTTTCGTTCGTATTCAAACCAACTAGTACTACAAACTAATATTGTTAATCATACTTTCAAGTATCAATCCGAACTTGGTTAAACATGACTTAAGGGAACTTTGGACAGTCCGTACATCATTCAAAACAGTACCCTATTCACGGTCAAACAGCACGCACAACATTACCATTTTCAATTCGCAGTTTTCCAACTTCAACTACAACGACAACAACACGTTTACAACATTACTTATACGATTATTGGAACTGTTTTAGCATCATATTTATTCTTACAACAGCCCACAAACCATTTCAATTTCAACTTGAATCATTAAGCTTCACTTTCACTATACGTTCATAACAACAATCAACATTCAAAACGCACTAATCCACTCCTATCATTAAAACAGCCCACGGTTTGGGACTGTTTTCCTACTTCAACATAATTCATTTCTTTTACACCCCAATTCATCTTTCCATAATGCATACAATTCACCACAATGTCCATAACAACAACAATTAAAACATGACACAAAACAGTCCATAACTTCTCCTAAAGCAGTCCCCTACACGGCTTCAACACAACTACAACAACTTCATGATTTTCATCCATTTATCCATACTACAACACATTCAATTCATTCCCAATACATGTACAAGAATATTAAGCATCATTTCACCTAGGTATATAGCACACGGCCCACTTCAACTTCAAGAAAAACAGTCAAATACCAACATGCACAATCATAAACATTCAATTCACCATAAAACACATGAGAATGGATCAATCCTTACCTTGTAACTAGACCCTTCAATCGGCTAGCCCTTCACTTTCACTTCTTGAATTTTAACACTTGTTCTTGCTATTCCAATGAATGCTACACGTTAATACACACGTTCAAGGGAGTTGAATTGCTTAAGAAACTAATTTTTTTGGGTCAATTTGGAGAAGGTTATTCTCGGCCAGCTTGTAGCCGAGAGCCTCTCTCTCTATCTCTTAATTTTCTACTTTGTAAAGATGCAAATGACTTGTTTAGTTGATAATGAATCAGAATTTGTGTTATATATATGCATTACATGATTTGGACATGTGTCCCACTCAAATTTTGGGTCAATGATCATTGACCACTTCAATCCTCTTACACGGCCACTATGGCTTATTTTATGGACTGATTTGGTTTTCCAATCCCACTTAATAATCTAATCATGGTTAATTTAATCCCAAATTTCCATTAATGCTTCTATACCAAACGAAATTTATAGGTAACTTGTGACTTGAAACGAAACCGGAAGTTAAAGTCTCTACTTCGTATCTTAAAATAGTCTTGTCTTTAACTTGTCGCGTTTAGTTTAAAACGTCCCAATGTATGAAAATATGGGATATAACAATGAGATCGTGCGCAAAGTGGGCAAAGTGGCCTATGAATTAGATCTACCTCCGGATTTGCAGTCAGTTCACCCAGTTTTCCATGTCTCAATGCTTCGAAAATGTGTTGGAGATCCTACTAAGATCATGCCAATAAGCGATGTGCAAGTGACAGAAAAGTTGACTTATGAAGAAGTGCCTATTGCCATACTGGATAGGCAAGTGCGGAGGCTTAGAAACAAGGAAGTGGCCTCAGCTATGGTTTTATGGTGAAGCAATAAACGAGAAGAAATGACATGGGAAGCGGAAGAAAGTATGCGATCCAGATACCCGCATTTATTTCAGCCCTTGGGAGAGATCCAAGACGAGATCTCAAGATCATAAGGTATGTATGATTTCCTTTTCATGCTTTCGGTTGTGTGTGGCCATAGATATGTTGATATTATGATGTAGCCCTATGAGGCGATGATATTATGGGTTGTTGTCACAAGTGGGTAGTGCCAAATTATAGGGGAAACTCTGGCTAAATTTTCGCAGGATCCCGAGTGTTTAACATTTGAGGACGAGTGTTCCAAAAGGGGGGAAGAATGTTACACGAAAATTTCCCCGCGAACGTACAGTGGATAGGATAACAAAGGGCACATCGTATACGATGTTTTAATAAGAAGGGAACGATGTTTGATGACCCTAAGTAAGATTCCAAAGGCAATGGCAATAAGAGATAGGTTATGCTCCATAATGACTAATTACAGGTTCTGAAAATGTGGAAAGTTGCAGATTTGCACTTTGGCCAGTTGATCGTAAAATGAAATACGGATCGTAAAGTGGTATACGACCCGTAAACTGCCATGTCGTATTTTAAGTTCCAAAACTTCAACTTTCTGTCAAATGCTTGAATGATTAAAGACGACTTGAAATACGGACTGTAAACTGAAATACGACCCGTAAACTGTGTTCGTAAATCACCATGTCTCAGCCTGACTTTCTGGTTCTGTTATGATTAAATACGTCCACGAAATACGGCCCGTAAACTGCAATACGGACAGTAAACTGAGTTTACGACCACTGTGCACTTTCGACTACTGTTCATTTCAAATCAGATTTTAAGTCATTAAAAAGGAGACCCAAGCTTATTAATTCATTTCATGTCCACACCCTTTCTCTCTAAAACATCTCTCTACATTTATTCCACATGAATTCAAGGATTATTAGTGATCAACAACATAAACAAAGTGAATCAAGTTTAAGAAAACCCATTGAAGATCATTCAAGCCAACAAATCCCAATGGAGATGAACTAGGGTTTTTGCTCAAGTGGAGTATTATTAACCAAGGCTTGTACCTACAACATCTAAGGTAATATTTATGGTATTTCTATGTTGTTTAAGGTAATTGAGAGTTGAGATACTTGGATTGTAGAAGGGTAAAGAAAAATGGGTCATGAATGTGGATATATGTACACAAATACGCATTAGAAATGGAAAATCCCTATGAAAGGCAAGTAAGTGCTTATGACGATGATATTACTATCTCCCATCCCGTGCTATCTTTCATGTTGCTTATTATGCTTCTACATTGATATTGATCATGCTTTACATACTCAGTACATTCTTCGTACTGACGTCCCTTTTGCTTGTGGACGCTGCGTCATGCCCGCAGGTGCACAGGGAGACAGGATTGACCCATAGCTACATTCTCAGGGACTACATAGCAGAGCTCCATTTCATTCGGAGCAATAACGTTTGGGTACTTATTCTTTTGTGTATATAATTATGGGCATAGCGGGGTCCTGTCCCGCTTATGTGATATGTTATACTCTCCTTAGAGGCTCGTAGACATGTGTATGTGGTAGGGTATGTCTGGCCTTGCCGACCTATATTTTGTATATCTTTTGTTAGCCATGTCGACTCATGTACATTGACGTGGTATAGATGCCAATGATGATATAAAGGCATTGTTGTCCAATGGGACTAGTACGACTGATGAATAGAAATGTATGTTTAATTATGTGGCTCACCTAGATGAAATTGTAAGTGCAAGCCAAGGGGTGCCCGGGTGGGCTAGCACCGGGCGCTCGTCACGGCCCCCTAGACGGGTCGTGACTGGTTTGTAGAAGGCTTTTTTTCTATTTCTGCACCACTAACAAAGCTGACTCAGAAGGCAGCTAAATTTCAATGGATGGATGCTTCTGAGCGTAGTTTTCAAGAGTTAAAGAATAGATTAACTCCGGCCCCGGTTCTAACACTTCTAGAAGGAGTGGAAGGCTATGTTGTCTATTGTGATGCTTCAGGTGTTATGTTAGCATGTGTGTTGATGCAGCATGGTAAGGTGATTGCTTATGCTTCAAGGCAGTTGCGAAAACATGAGAAAAACTATCCAACCCATGATCTTGAGTTAGCTGTGGTGATTCATGCATTGAAGATGTGGAGACATTATTTGTATGGTGTTCATGTTGATATTTATACGAATCATAAAAGCCTTCAGTATATTTCAAGCAAAAAGAGTTGAATTTATGGCAAAGGCGATGGTAGGAGTTGTTGAAAGATTATGATGTTAACATTCTATATCATCCCGGGAAGGCGAATGTTGTGGCTGATGCTCTTAGCCGTAGATCTATGGGAAGTTTATGTGATGTTCAGCCAGAGAAAAGAGAGTTAGCTCGTGAGCTCCACCAGTTAGCAAGCCTGGGAGTTTGTGTAATGGACTCGGTAATGTCACGACCCGACTAGGGGGCAATGACGGGTACCGGAGTTGACTACCGAGCACCACTCATCCTGCTAGTCATCATAACCAACCTTAACATACATGATCTCAAGGGAAACATATGCCTATATATATATATATAAGCTCTCATGGCTACAAATATGATATACAAATGTACAATGATGGATTCATGAGACCATACTACCCACACATACGTATCTACGAGCCTCTACTAGAGTACTAGACATAAGGACGGGAAAGGACCCCGTCGTGCCCAAATATGTACACAAAACAATATCTCAAAATAGCACATCCGGAGTAATAGCGTGCTGCTGTAAATCTACTGATAACTCCTATGAATCTGGATCACCTCCCTGTCTACCTGTGGGCATGAACACAGCGTCCAAAAAGAAAAGACGTCAATACGAACATTGTACTAAGTATGTAAGGCATAAACAATAATGACATATCAATGAAATAAGGAGACATCGAGTGGAGAGCAACCTTTAACTTAAGAATTAAATAATGCATGCTAACTTACTTCATAAACATCACCATATAATGTATGCATATATGTATAAGCTTCCCGACCATATAGGCACGGTTTGATCGTCATTGGCCCGCGTCCAGGCCTCCCGGGTCCGGGGTAAACATCTCATGTCGCCCACTAGTGGTATCTGCCCATGCCATCTAGACATGGTGTATACGCTGCCCGCCTTAGCGGTGTCTTCCCGGCCATATAGGCGCGTTGTAATAGCATCATCATATAATTATCATTAATCATGCATAGAAACTCAAAACAAACCGTAAATTTGTCGGGGTGACGTAAGGTCGTGAACCCCCGATCCCATTATGGAGTGATCATAAGCATTCTGCCTCACCTTGAAGGAATTAATATGATAAGGTGAGTGTAACAACAATAAGCCACATCGAAGGGGTCATATAAGGATCATTACCTATGGCAACATCATATCATGAAATTTAGGATCTTTAAACTTAGGCTCATCCTCATCATTATCGTACTCATAACGTATTTCTTATCTTATCTCATATGAAGCTCTTTATCAATATTGACCCATAGTTTTCGGAATGTAAGAAAGTCGTGAAGAGATAGGGAAAATCATGTCGTAAGAATCATGCCTTAGAAAGAAGGGACTAGCCTCACATACCTTTTCGTTTAGCTACTCTATCGCTTGAACGTCCCCCTTCAATATTCACGTTTCTACCTTCAAGAGAGTTCATACTAATATTAGATAATCGATAACATAAGCATGCTTGAACTAAAGCTAGAGAAAATTTTACAGCATCTCCTTTGTTTATGTTACACCCCGTATCTTCGAAGAAGCACTTGTCAAATTTGAAACATAAGTATGTTGAGTATGGTTAATTAAAACCACTTTGGAATATAAGGAGCAAGAATTATTAAGTATATTTAATGATTGAAGGATGTATATGAGGTATACCGGAAGGTTTTATAAGGAAATGAGTGGAAGAAATGGAGTAGTACGACGTTGGAGAAAAGATGGGTAATGTTTTGTGTGAAAATTTTGGTCCAACTTAGCAGACGAATATCTCTTAGCATATTAAGTGTTTTAAGGTGAAACAAAAGCCTAAAATGAAGTTCGTCGAGTCTAGTTTCAAACACAACAAACCGCTCATCGGTTGGACTTCCGAGTAGAGAATTATGGACGTTACAAGTTCAGCTGACAGAGCAGAAACGCGTGCTACAGTGCTACTACAGTACCGACTACAGTGCTGCTACAGTAAAATGCTACACTGACCCGACCCGAATTTGACCCGTATAAAATGGGTAAGAACCCTTTTTTTTTCACCAGATTTTCCCAGAAAATTCCAGAAATTTGAAGAGAGAGAGAGAGAGAGAGAGAGAGGGAAACAAAAAGTGAGCAATTTTCAAGTAGCGGAGTAGTAGTTTAGGTCCGGGTAATGCATGGTTGTAATTCTAGTGTTGTTTTGCGGTGGATTTTAACGTGGATACTGAGGATATTGCGGTCTTAACAAGAAAGAAGGTATGAATCTTTCTCTTTTGGTATTATTTAAGACTTAATTACGGAGACAAAGTCGTTAAATAATCGTGTAGTAAGTTTGTTAGTTATGGAAGTTGGAAAACAGTGTGTGGGCTGTTTTATGGTACATATGGGTGTTGGAAATGATGTTATGGATGTTGGTATTATTATTGCTGTTGTTGGTTGTTGAATTGAGAATTCTGGCTAGGCATATAAACAGGGGAGGTGCTGCCCGATTTTCGGCAGAACATAGAATAGTATAATTTGAAACTTGGTACAAGTGAGCGATGAAGAGGCTAACGTTAGTATAAATCCTCTTAAATGTAGACTTGCGAGCTCGGACACATAAGCGTAGCTACTAGGAGGTTGAACAGGTATGTTAAAGCTCGTCCCTTTCTTTCAAAGGCATGATTCTTATGGTATGATTTCATAAATGTTTCCGTAACCTTCTTGTCTTCAAAAGCCAAAAGTCCATGGCTCTTAAAGCTTCTCATGATGTCTAGGATAAGAATGATTTTATGATGGTGACAACGATAATGATGATTTTGTGTTTATGATTTCAAAGCGAATATGAAAATGTGGAGCTACTTCTAGATGTTCTCAATTTTATTCATTGATGATGACTCTACCTCTAAAGGCTCCAAGGTGTATGTAAAGTTACCCCTTCTTTCTTTATGGCATGAACTACCTAAAGTGAGTGAACGACGAACATACATGACTCCAATGAACTCTAATTCTCAGTGGTACTTGACATGATAATTGTCTTTGATTCTCAAGTGTTGGTTTATTCTAATTATTCTATTGAGTCTCAGATGATGATTTAGTTTGCATATGGTTGCTCATGATATTCTACTCGTGCATACCGCTAATATATCATTCACCGAGTCCGGGGCCGGGTACGTATTCGTGCACAGTTTCATTGCATTGTTCACCGAGTCCCTCACTAGAGGGTCGGGTGCGGTATATATATAATTATTTCACCGAGCCCCTCACTAGAGGGCCGGGTACGGTATATATATGATTATTTCACTAAGTCCCTCACTAGAGGGCCGGGTACGGTATATATATGATTATTTCACCGAGTCCCTCATTAGAGGGCCGAGTACGGTATATATATGATGATTTCACCGAGTCCCTCACCAGAGGGCCAGGTACGGTATATATATATATGATGATTTCACCGAGTCCCTCACTAGAGAGCCGGGTACGGTATATTATATATATGCATGACTCTCATCTCATAAGGCACAGATGCATTGGTATCCTTGATTATCATACTTGTCTCCCGTCATCTTCTACTCAAACATGATCTTCATTATTGTACTTCATGCTTTACATACTCAGTACATTTTCCGTACTGACCCCCTTTCTTCGGGGGCTGCGTTTCATGCCCGCAGGTACAGACACTCAGTTTGGTGATGCTCTGTCTTAGGACTTCTGCCCAGCTGCTTGGAGAGCTCCATTGTTACGGAGCTTGAGTTATTTTGGTACAGACCCTTTTAACGTAGACTTTGTTACACTCTTAGAGGTTTGTAGACATATGTGGGTTGTGTATATACGGTTTGCTCAGCTATATGGATGTAGTTCGTCTTGGACGTCCTCGTGTATAGCGGTAGCCTTGTCGGCTTACATATTTATTATGTTTTGGTTAACTGTGACTTCTCTGCAGACATGTTCTTTCTGATGTATGATATGATGAGTTCACATCATGCTTTTACAGAGTGTCATATTGTTTTTAGTTTCAGTCTGATTATATCTATTGGGTCGTATACGGGTGCCCAGCTCGGACACTAGTCATGGCCCATCGGTTTGGGTCGTGACAAATGTGGTATCAGCTGTTCGTCCTCGGAGTGTCTACAGACCGTGTCTAGTAGAGTCTTGTTTATTGGGGTGTTGTGCACCACATCTATAAACAGGAAGCAACAGGACATTTAGGATGTCATCTTTCTTTCTGATCATAGATCGTGCAGTAGAGCCAATGATAGGAAAGCTCGTTCTTGGTACGATTTTTGTTAAATTGCAGGATTGTATTAGAGAAGAGGACAAGTTCAGTTAATGGGAGCGTAAGGGAGGCTCCGAAGGGGGACAGAGACCCGTATCACCCGTCGACTCAGGATCGAGGATGTCAAGAGGTATAAGAAAGAGCATCAGTTATTCCATTGAGGCGGGCCCATCGGAGGATGTGGCTCCAGTAGGAGGAGACCCGACTGAGAAATCATATGACAGGGACCCGTTTAAGGGTCACGAGACTCCTGTGGATGAAGACGTAATTGAGGAAGTACAAAGTTGGCACATCTAGATTTTCCTTACGTTTCAGCATTATGTTAGGCCAGACTAGTTGACTGTGGGAAGACAAGGATGAAGAGCACACTTCACTCTATAGCCTACCAGATCAGGCTAAGGACCGATCGGCTACAGGTATACGTGTTCTTATTGGAACTTCCTATGTGCGTATGTATTTACTTCAGGGTAATACTGAATAGTGATGAGCGAAAATCTAAAGGGGTCGATAACCAAGCATTCATAAGTAATGGTGACCAAGGTGTTTTCGCCACTATTGGGAATATGGAAAATTTAGGATGAAGGGTAGTCATACACATAGGTGAAAGGTGAATATTGAGGATTGAAACGGCCAAAAATAATAATCGTGTAGTCGGAAGAGTAAGAGACCGTTTCTAATTCGGAGGGAGATACATTACGAGAATGTTTTGGAATCTGTTAAAACTTCAACTTGCTTTAGGTTATGTGAGGAAGGTCACGCAGTAAGGTGTATGCGAATATACCAGCACTAACACACCGGATCCCATTAGCACTCCAAGGTTAAGCGTGTTGGGGTGAGAGAAATACTAGGATGGGTGACCCCCTGGGAAGTATATTAAGAGTCCTACCAATTCAGACATAAGAGACAGATGAGAAGCTAGAGTAGCCTAAGGGTAATTGGAGTATACGGAGTGGTTGGAAACCCCGAAATATTGCGAAGGATGAGGTGGACCAGACCAGCAAAGAGAAAGAAGGTGCATCACAGCTCTAGAATTAGGATGAGTTCGAATAGTATCGGGAAGTACTTTGTAAGCGAGGCTTTAGTAAACATATATATATGTGTGTGTGTGTGTGTGTGTGTGTATGTGTGTGTGTGTGTATGACATCGCATATGTGGCTGCGCCAACCGATATATGTGTCCCAGCAACCGACGTTGCGGTATACTGAAGGCATCAATCGAACAGGGTAGTGAAGTTCAAGTGATAAATGTTACAAGGCAAGTTGATGATATTGTCACCACATGCTAGAGTTGGAAAGTCCTAATGCAACAACATCAGGGAAAGGAAGAAAGTGAATATATAGAAAGTAAAGAGATTAGAATGCCTTGAGAAAAAAAAGTGTAAGAAAGGAGGGTAAGTGAAGCTTCCAAGAGGGACGATGGGTAAGGCAAGGGTCTATTTGGATAAAATTCGAAGGTAGGCATGCGAAAGGGATAAAGTATGGTAGTGTGAAACAAAAAGATGAATGTGTGGGGTCAGAAAACAAACTTCGATAAGTGGGACTAAAGGATAGTAATCACAAATAGGGATGTGAAGTAAGAGAGAGAATGATCAGGCCTTGCAACGATACTAAGAGATTTCCAGCTCTCGAGAGGTGTCTAAAGGGATAAATGTGTAGTCATACTGACACGGTTGCCTCGGAAACGGAGAAGCTTTCCTAAATGATGATTTAAGAATAGAATGGATTTTAATGTTTAAAGGAATATTTTACGAACGTTAGGGTCGATACTATAACATAACAAGTGGAGAAGGGCGCTCGGAGAGGAAGGAACTCAAGGAAGGTTTGAGGATGAAAGTAGGAAACGTACACTAATGGGCTGGTCAAAAGAAGAATTAAGGAAGAAAAGAAAAATTGAGCAATCACTAAGGACAAGCGAGAGGTTAATGAACTAACAAAGCTAACTGGGAGGTAGTACATCAATGACATGGGATGAGGATAAGGAATACCGAGGTTTAATTATAAAGGAAATAGAAGGATGTATGGGAAATATTCATGAGTATGGACTAGCCTTGGCGGCAGGAAGGAGAAGAAAGAAGAGGGTATTTTTGCAATGAATTCATGACACGAACAAGAAGTGGTAGAACACTGGAAAAGCTACAACGCATAGGTGGGACGCAAATAAGTAGTCAAGGAAAATTTCGGATAAGTGAGTCAACAGAATAAAAGGATTGATAGTGGAAGGGGAAGAGTGTAGCATATTAACCCTTAATGATATATTGTAGACGTAGAGTGAAACCGGAAACTCAGAGTAAGAAGAATTTCAGTGATGATAGTTGTGGAGGAAGACGAGGGATAAAAAGAGCAAAGTGTGACCAAACGTTCCGTAAAATATTTTGATGGATTCCAATGTTTCCATTAACCCGTTGATTCGGGAAATGTTCAGTCATAACAGGTAGAAGTAGAAAGGCCTTAAAAAAAGCAGCGAGAATGGATCTGTAATGCATAAGCGCTTCATGCAAATGCAAAGCCCTCGATTAGCAGAAAGGAAAATAAGTCAAGCTATACGATGAGAGAATTCCGGTATTATAAGAGACCAAAAGAGTCGAAGGATCGTTAGGGTAGGCCGATGACTACTGATACTCAGGAGTTACCAGTGTAAAGAACACCCTTAAAAAGGGGGGAAGAGCAGATCTAGTCCTGAAACGAGGTATGGCATTGTCAAAAGTCCAAGGAAAGAAAGAGGTTAGCTTAAAGAGGCCGAAATTCGGGACGTAGTGGCATACGAAGAATGCATTAAGAGTGAGCAAGAACGAATTAAAGATAAGCATACCACAAAGCATGTATGAAAAGGAATTAAAATGGATCAAGAGAATACTTTATGCGGACGTGAGATATGATATTTCTAGACCAGGGAAATTTGTGCTGCACCTAAATAGGCAGTGGTGTATCCTAAAGAGTAATAAAGAGAGTAAGAAAGCTCTGCAAGCTAAGTACAAAGAGAATGATGAAATGGATGATGAGTACAAAGGACACTTTGGGTTACAACGGAAGAAAATCTTGATATTAAAGGAAAAATATAAGAATCTTAACAAAGGGAGTAACGATAAGCGGTGTGGCGATCTTTAAAGAGAGGAAGAACGATGTGGGTGCAGATAGCAAGGCGGCAGCATCAATAGAAATTAGAAAGTATATCACGGGTCACTAAACATACTGAGCATAAGGGTATGTATTATAGAATTATATGAACCATCAGCGTGAGGTTATGCCCCACAAATGGGAATGGACACACCGGAAAGCCAACAAGGAATGACAGCTAACTAAGTGATCACTGGAATAAAGAATTCAAGGGTAAGTATACCATACCGACGTTAGAAAGAAGCTGTGGTAAAGTGAGAATTTCCTAACCTTATAATTATAAGTTATATTGCAAGATTTGAGGCAAAGGAATTAAAGGGAGAGTTTGACAAGAACTCGAAGATATTGTGAGCTATAGACCAGTTCGAACTATGATTATTGGTTCATCGCAATATGTAATCCTGCTACGAGGAATAATAGAGATGGTGATGGAACATTAGGAATGTAAGTATTTAACAAATCGTATTGAGGATATGGTTATAACCTATCATGGAAAGGAATTAAGACGGATGGTTGAAGAAACGTAACCGTAAAGAGTAAGGATTTATCAGTAGTAGGGTAACGTTGAACAAGCAACGGGACATTAGTATAACAAAATCTATGATGAATCGGAAAGATTGGCTGATGAATTACGAGGGGATAATCTAGCATGTATCTAAGCTCAACAAGTACAAGTAGGGATAGCCAAGATAGCAACGGAGGAGTCAACAAGAGAAAGAAGAAAGTGCTATATTCGAGCAAGGGAGTTATCCGTTAATAAAGAAATGAGGAACGAAGAGGAAGGACACTCGCAGGACGGTGAGTAACCGTGGCGTGGCTAGTTAAAACACAGGAAGGAAGACAGAATGAGAATGGAATACTAGCTAACTTGTATACATGAGGATTGAAACCTGTACGACTCACAAATGAATTTGATAAGGAGCTAAGAAAGATCAAGACAAAACTGACCAAATTATAGTATACGTATATGGTAATCGAACAAAAATTCAATGAGGATATTGAGGATCAGCTCACTACAACATTCGAGGACGAATTTTTTTAAGGGGGGAAGGATGTTACACCCCGTATCTTCGAAGAAGCACTTATCAAATTTGAAATATAAGTACGTTGAGTATGGTTAAGTAAAACCACTTTGGAATATAAGGAGCAAGCATTATTAAGTATATTTAATGAGTGAAGGATGTATATGAGGTATACCGGAAGGTTTTATAAGGAAATGAGTGGAAGAAATGGAGTAATACGACGTTGGAGAAAGGATGGGTAATGTTTTGTGTGAACATTTTGGTCCACCTTGGTGGATGAATATCTCTTAGCATATGAAGTGTTTTAAGGTGAAACAAAAGCCTAAAATGAATTTCGTCGAGTCTAGTTTCCAATGCAACAAACCGCTCATCGATTGGACTTCAGAGTAGAGAATTATGGACTTTACAAGCTCAGCTGACAGAGCAGAAATGCGTGCTACAATAATGCTACAGTACCGACTTGCTACAGTACCGACTTGTTGGTTGTTGAATTGAGAATTCGGGCTAGGCATATAAACAGGGGAGGTGCTGCCCGATTTTCGGCAGAATATAGAATAGTATAATTTGAAACATGGTACAAGTGTGTGATGAAGAGGCTAGTGTTAGTATAAATCCTCTTAAATGTAGACTTGCGAGCTCGGACACATAAGCGTAGCTACTAGGAGGTTGAACATGTATGTTAAGGCTCGTCCCTTTCTTTCAAAGGAATGATTCCTATGGTATGATTTTTATACCCCGTATTTTTGTACGTTGGATTATTCGTAAGCTTATTGACATGAATTCAAGGACAAGGTTATTTTTGGGATATGAGGCAAGGACTTTTGATCCCGATTTTAATAAGTACACGATTTGCTTGTAACTCCAATTAGTGTGGAAATATTAATGGAGATTAAGGATTAACTAACTATGATTAGATTATTAAGTGGAGATTAGTGATTAATTAAGTAGCTAATTAGTTAATTAGAGTGGGCCCCACCGATTTAATTAAAAAAAAGGGATGAGTCATTATAGAGGGACATGTGTCCATTTCATGGGCAGCCTATATAGCTTAAGGTGATGACTAATTCATCAAGCCATAATCCATTTTTCATTCACCAAAGTTGAGTAAGGAAAGAGAAGTTCCAAAGCTCTAGAGAGAGAGAGAGAGAGAGTCACGGCCATGGCAGCCACCTAGTGAGCTCTCGGCCAGCTCCTCTTCTCCCCCCTTCTACACAATTAAGTTGAGGGAATTCAAGTCCAACTGGAGGAAAAAAAGATGGAGATTATAACAGCCATGGCAACTCACGGCCATGGCTGTTCTTGAAAGAGTTTACAAGTTGATAATAAGAGCTTTGTTTCTAAGGTAAGATTTCATTCCCTTTTTCATGTTTTAGAAACGATTGATCTTTGTATGAATTGGTGGATGTGGAATTGAAGGCAAAAATTGTGTGTGTTGATGTTGAAACTTTGCTTGGGCCGTATGTGGGGCGATTTTAGACTAGCAATAATGAGTTAATTTTAATTGGTGTTTTTGTTGTTGTCATGGAATAAATGATGAAAGTGAAGGGATTTGATGATTAAAGATGGAATTATATTTGTTTAGTGGGTTGTTCTTGTTGAATTTAGGGATTAAGGGTTAAGATTATGTATTGTGTTGTTGATCTTGTGAAATTGGAGGACTAAGTGCCGTTAAGACTTGTGTTGTGTTGATTGTAATTGACGGGCTGCTTTAGAACTTGTTGTAATGTTAAGATAATTTTCTTGCATATAAGGACTGGAGCCGTTGTTGTGTCGTTGCTAATGTGAATCACTAATTTGATAAGAAAAGAATGTATAAGATATCGTATGCGAAATGTATGTGGGCTGTTTTGGAGTATCCTCGGATCTTGCTTCGACTAGTTCTTAATGCGATAACTTAGACGTGCTTTGGTTGTTGTTATGTTGGCATAAATGTGAGGAAATTGAGCAATGTAAGGGAAGTGCTGCCCAATTGTCTGGAAATAAGTTACTAACGTTAAGGTACGTTTTATGCCATTTTGTAGCTTAACTATCGTCTTGACGTCTTAATATAGGTTGAGATATTTTGGGCAACGTGTACATATCGACTCATGGATTAAGCGTCAAAGGTATGTAAAGCTAACCCTTATTTCTTTTTGGCATGATCTTTATGAAACAAACAGACGACGTATATATATGACTCCAAAGAAGCTCCTATTCTTAGAGCCACTAGGATAGCTAATGTTCTTGACTTCCAGAAGCTATTTCATTATGTCTTGATACGTGTGTATGATTCCAGAAGTTCTATTTTAATATAATCCGTAGTGACATTCGAAAGGTACCTGATATGAATATCGTTTAAATTTTCAAATGATAGTTCATTTTGATTATTCTATTGAGTCTCAGATATGATTTAGTTTGCGTATGGTTGCTCACTACACTGCTCGTGCATGCCTCAATACATCTTCCATTGAGTCCCGGGCCAGGATACGTTCTCGTGCACAGTTTCACTGCATTGTTCACCGAGTCCCTCACTAGAGGGTCGGGATACGGTATATATATATATATATATATATATATATATATATATATATATATATATGATGTTGATGGTGTGATGATGTGATGATGTGATTATAGCACCAAGGATGGTATGTGGCGGCCTTATTCACCGAGTCCCATAATGGGCCGGATATGATATATGATATTGATATGCTTGATTTTCATTTCATAAGGCAAGTGTATTGATATTTTAAAAGTCATACTTGTTTCCGGTAATCTCTATTTCAGTTATGATCCTCTTTATTGTATTTTATGCTTTATATACTCAGTACATATCTCGTACTGACCCCCTTTCTTCGGGAGGCTGCGTTTCATGCCCGCAGGTACAGATAGTCGATTTGGTGACCCTTCAGCATAGGACTTCCACTCAGCTGTCTTGGAGAGCTCTGTTGTTCCGGAGCCTAGACTTTTGGTACAGATCTTATTATGTACGTATATGTTTACCCAGGGGTACGGCGGGGCCCTGTCCCTTCATATTTCGCTATCGATACTCTTAGAGGTCTGTAGACATGTGTGTGGGTTGTGTATAAGTTTGTTCAGCTGTGTCTATACGATGTGCTTTGGATATGTTCGTATGTAGTGGCAGCCTTGTCGGCTTGCGCATGATATTGATATGTAGTGGCAGCCTTGTCGGCTTGCGTATCATTTTATGATTTGATCAGTTGTGACTCCTCAGGAGACAATTATCTAGGCATATATATATGATGACTTTATGAACCTTCGGAGTTCTTTTGCAAGTTTCCATATGGTTCATAGTTTCAATTTGGCTATATCTAACAGGTACGTATATGAGTGTCCAGTTCGGGCACTAGTCATGGCCCATGGGGTTGGGTCGTGACAAAAGTGGTATCAGAGCAGTTCATCCTCGGAGTGTCTACTGACCGTGTCTTGTAGAGTCTTGTTTATCGATGTGTTGTGCACCACATCTATAAATAGGAAGCTACAGGACATTTAGGATGTTACCTTTCTTTCATATCTAAGATCGTGCGATAGAGCCCAGCCATAGGAAATGAAATTCCTTATACTAACCCTTGATTTCAGCTGAAGAATGGCATCGACAGAAGAAAGTGACTGATGATATTGGAAGTCAAAAAGTACACAGGTGAGTAACGGTCTGAAAGATGCATGTTGGATAAGGTAAAAATATGGAAGTATGATTGAAATGTAAAATTGAAGAATGAAAGGGAAGGTAGATACGAAGGTATAACAGGACAGATCATTAAAGGATCAGGTATGTCTCAAGGTGTGATATGTGTGATAAGTTCGACATCTTTATACTTTTACTCAAAATTGGGAGCCTTGTGTGGCTATGATATGATATGATATATACGTATATATGTTGGCCCTGTGAGGCATTGTTGGTAATTCCTGCGTGCAGGTTTTGGGAAAGTAAGAAATACAGAGGAAACTCTGCAAAAAAAAATTCTAGAAATAAAAAGAGAATGAGATATAAGTTCGTTATATTCTTGAAAGGTCAATATCAATATGGGAAAAAGGAAGTGCTAGGGTAATTTGGAAGGGATTGAGATACTAAAAGATGATTAGAAAAGGCTAGCAAGTCTTAATAGGGTGTTATATTAAGGTATCAGCTAAATTGACAAGTAGGGATAAATTACGACGAGTTTACAGTTAAAAGGAGTAGTAGTATGATTGAGATAAAAGTACGGAGGAGGAAGGATTATGATAAATATGAAGGTATTGATAAGACAGCCTGTGAGGTATTAAGGCTAAGATTGAGCAGAAAGGGTAAAAGGTTAAGTACGCCTGCCCCACAGAGTGTAATTAAACCATAGTAAGAATCGTGAATAAGGTTAAGAAATGTTACATTATGGGATTTATTACGAATAGGATATAATGTGAATATAATAAGGATTGTTATGAAAATGAGTAAAGCCTAGCGAGGAAGTGACTAAACGATGTGGCGTGACCTATGCGACTAAAGCATAAAGGCAAATGTGAAATGGAAAGGCAAGGTATAGAACGAATAAGAAAGACTTACAAAGTCCTATAGGGAAAGTTCAGAATAGAGATCATGTGGTAGCGAAAGTGAAAGCAAGCACAAGAAGAGAAGGAGTTAATTGAAAGACGAAAATAAGAAGAAAGCGAGTGGGATAACAGTGTAGCGATGGGTTATGACATGTATAGCTAAGAAAACGAGTAATATAAGCGATGGAACTGTGAAAGACCAAACTATAGAAAAGACGAGCAACGAAGCAGAATGAGTGCCAGAATATGACTAGTATGGTAAGAACAAATAGGGATGAACAGAACACATTCTGAAAAAGAGAAAGGGATTATGCAGGAGTGGTGTTTTCCAAAGGATACAGGGTTAGCATGAGATTCCTCATGCACAGAACGAAAGATGGACATAGACTGGAGAAATAGTAAGGGAATACTAAAGGAAGCACCCAAGATAGACGTAATTTATTGAGTATAGGTACAGAACGAAAGGGAAATATATAGCTACGAGCTTAAAGGTATAGTATAACAATGAGGTTATAAGATAAGATTGTCATTTAGATGAACCCGATATGAATTTGAGTAAATTAGAAGTCGGTACCGGGTACACAACAAGGGCAAGAGAGCATAAGGCATAAAGGAGTACTGCGCGTATACGACTTCACCTGTGAAATCCTTAAAGGACAGGGACTGTAGGTTGAGGAACAAATGACGTATTGTAAATTCATTAAAGGAAACATATGATACAGGTTGGATAAAGATAATGTTACAAGAGAGCTTTGAACACTTATCATCAAAATATAAGTGCTACCTAATTGAGAATTTGGAACGACTATAAGTACTAATTAATTACTAGTTGGAGTAAGGGGAATGTGGCCTTGGACGAGTTGCTACATGGGTTGCATTACTTAAGTACAGATGATTAGATAGGATTTTGTACTATACATAGAAGAGTTCTCATCGCTTCGAGATTTTGTTAAGATTTCGTACCCGGATAATCAAAGTTATAGATTATAAAGGAAGGACACAGATATGGCACAGTTGGGATCAAATGAATTTAAGATTGGAAATAAAAACATAAAGCAGAATATAAACAGATAATGGTATAAGTATAACCCCAAAGGGTGGAAGCGGGTGAGAGCAAAGTGATATGGATACTCAAACTTCAAGTGAGATCCCATGCTGAAACAAGTCGGTAAGATCTGAAAGCTAGCGATAAACGGATAGTGGTCAAGATGGTATTTGAGACAGTGCTGAGAATTATTTATAAAGATCATGAATAATATGACATTAAAAGGTAGGTAAAGAATATGATAAGAGAATGGCAACGAGTAATTTAAGCGATATTACGGAGGATAGCAACGCTATACTGGATTAGAGGTTAAGATGTTGGAAATGGGGTTGTTTGCTAATGATACTGTAACTTATAAGTAGCAAAGGAAGTCGAACAGTGACACATGATGTTGAAGATTCCAGAATACGGACTGTAACAGCAGAGCAAAGCAAGGTTATTGGAGTAAAATAAAGTTACACCCTGGTAAATGTCATTTTATTCATAGGGTCTGTGAAAGGTCTAATAATTACCAGAGGTATGAAATACTTCAAGGATTGTAAAGTCTACTGAATCGATGAAGGATGTCTGCGCGTTACAAGATCTTATTTAAAGATTAGAAGGTAAAGTGAAGTGAACGATACATCATCTTAAGGGAGTAACTATAGAAGAAGAAAGAGTCGAGTTATGACTAAGTGCACCATGGATACAAGTCTGAATCAATCAGTGACAGTACAACTGAACAGTATGCAGACAAGAGAGAGGGTAACATTTCAGCAGAAGAACTCGCAATACAACTGACAACTGACTGCGAAATAAAGAGGAGAGTAAAGGCAACGACGTGGAATTATTACCTCGAGAAGCAACAGAAAGAGGAAATATTACGGGAATGGTTACGTAGAGATCTGAAATGAATTATAATAGATTGAAGGAAATCGACCAACGAAAGAGGCATGTGAAGAGTATAATTCAGTAAAAGAACGTTTAAGAAAGTATTGGGAGTGCAGGATTAGTTTAACATTTGAGGACGAATGTTCCAAAGAGGGGAAGGATGTTATACGCCGTATTTTTGTACGTTGGATTATTCGTAAGCTTATTGACATGAATTCAAGGACAAGGTTATTTTTGGGATATGAGGCAAGGACTTTTGATCCCGATTTTAATAAGTACACGATTTGCTTGTAATTCCAATTAGTGTGGAAATATTAATGGAGAATAAGGATTAATTAACTATGATTAGATTATTAAGTGGAGATTAGTGATTAATTAAGTAGCTAATTAGTTAATTAGAGTGGGCCCCACCGATTTAATTAAAAACAAAAGGGATGAGTCATTATAGAGGGACATGTGTCCATTTCATGGGCAGCCTATATAGCTTAAGGTGATGACTAATTCATCAAGCCATAATCCATTTTTCATTCACCAAAGTTGAGTAAGGAAAGAGAAGTTCCAAAGCTCTAGACAGAGAGAGAGAGTCACGGCCATGGCAACCACCTAGTGAGCTCTCGGCCAGCTCCTCTTCTCCCCCTTCTACATAATTAAGTTGAGGGAATTCAAGTCCAATTGGAGGAAAAAAAGATGGAGATTACAACAGCCATGGCAACTCACGGCCATGGTTATTCTTGAAAGAGTTTACATGTTGATAATAAGAGCTTTGTTTCTAAGGTAAGATTTCATTCCCTTTTTCATGTTTTAAAAACGATTGATCTTTGTATGAATTGGTGGATGTGGAATTGAAGGCAAAAATTGTGTGTGTTGATGTTGAAACTTTGCTTGGGCCGTATATGGGGCGGTTTTAGACTAGCAATAATGAGTTAATTTTAATTGGTGTTGTTTTTGTTGCCATGGAATAAATGATGAAAGTAAAGGGATTTGATGATTAAAGATGGAGTTATATTTGTTTAGTGGGCTGTTCTTGTTGAATTTAGGGATTATGGGTTAAGATTATGTATTGTGTTGTTGATCTTGTGAAATTGGAGGACTAAGTGTCGTTAAGACTTGTGTTGTGTTGATTGTAATTGATGGGATGCTTTAGGACTTGTTGTAATGTTAAGATAATATCTTGCATATAAGGACTGAAGCCGTTGTTGTGTCATTGCTAATGTGAATCACTAATTTGATAAGAAAAGAATGTATAAGATATCGTATGTGAAATGTATGTGGGCTGTTTTGGAGTATCCTCGGATCTTGCTTCGACTAGTTCTTAATGCGATAACTTAGACGTGCTTTGGTTATTGTTATGTTGGTTGTTGTATAGTTGGCGTAAATGTGAGGAAATTGAGCAACGTAAGGGAAGTGCTGCCCAATTGTCTGGAAATAAGTTACTAACGTTAAGGTACGTTTTATGCCATTTCGTAGCTTAACTATAGTCTTGACATCTTAATATAGGTTGAGATATTTTGGGCAACGTGTACATATCGACTCATGGATTAAGCGCCAAAGGTATGTAAAGCTAACCCTTCTTTCTTTTTGGCATGATCTTTATGAAACAAATAGACTGCTATTCTTAGAGCCACTAGGATGGCTAATGTTCTTGACTTCCAGAAGCTATTTCATTATGTCTTGATACGTGTATATGATTCCAGAAGTTCTATTTTAATATAATCCATAGTGACATTCGAAAGGTACTTGATATGACTATCGTCTAAATTTTCAAATGATAGTTCATTTTGATTATTCTATTGTGTCTCAGATATGATTTAGTTTGCATATGGTTGCTCAATACATCTTTCACTGAGACTCGGGCCAGGATACGTTTTCGTGCACAGTTTCACTGCATTGTTCACCGAGTCCCTTACTAGAGGGCCGGGATACGGTATATATATATATATATATATATATATATATATATATATATATATATATATATATATATATGATGTGATTATGGCGCCAAGGATGGTATGTGGGGGCCTTATTCACCGAGTCCCATAATCGGCCGGATATGATATATGATATTGATATACATGATTTTCATTTCATAAGGCAAGTGTATTGATATTTTAAAAGTCATACTTGTTTCCGGTAATCTCTATTTCAGTTATGATCCTCTTTATTGTATTTCATGCTTTATATACTTAGTACATATCTCGTACTGACCCCCTTTCTTCGGGGGGCTGCGTTTCATGCCCGCAGGTACAGATAGTCGGTTTGGTGACCCTTCAGCATATGACTTCCACTCAGCTGTCTTGGAGAGCTCTGTTGTTCCGGAGCCTAGACTTTTGGTACAGATCTTATGATGTACGTATATGTTTACCCAGGGGTACAGCGGGGCTCTGTCCCGTCATATTTCGCTATCGATACTCTTAGAGGTCTGTAGACATATGTGTGGGTTGTGTATAAGTTTGTTCAGCTGTGTCTATACGATGTGCTATGGATATGTTCGTATGTAGAGGCAGCCTTGTCGGCATGCGCATGATATTGATATGTAGTGGCATCCTTGTCGGCTTGCGTATCATTTTATGATTTAATCAGTTGTGACTCCTAAGGAGACAGTTATCTGGGCATATATATATGATGACGTTATGAACCTTCGGAGTTCTTTTGCAAGTTTCCATATTGTTCATAGTTTCAATTTGGCTATATCTAACAGGTACGTATATGAGTGGCCAGTTCGGTCACTAGTCATGGCCCATGGGGTTGGGTCGTGACAATGATTTCATAAATGTTTCCGTAACCTTCTTGTTTTCATAAGCCAAAAGTCCATGGTTCTTAGAGCTTCTCATGATGTCTAGGATAAGTATGATTTTATGATGGTGACAACGATAATGATGATTTTGTGTTTATGATATCAAAGCGAATATGAAAATGTGGAGCTACTTCTAGATGTTCTCAATTTTATTCATTGATGATGACTCTACCTCTAAAGGCTCCAAGGTGTATGTAAAGTTACCCCTTATTTCTTTTTGGCATGAACAACGTAAAGTGAGCGAACAACGAACATACATGACTCCAATGAACTCTAATTCTCAGTGGTACTTGACATGATAATTGTCTTTGATTCTCAAGTGTTGTTTTATTCTAATTATTCTATTGAGTCTCAGATGATGATTTAGTTTGCATATGGTTGCTCATGATATTCTACTCGTGCATACCGCTAATATATCATTCACCGAGTCCGGGGCCGGGTACGTATTCGTGCACAGTTTCATTGCATTGTTCACCGAGTCCCTCACTAGAGGGTCGGGTGCGGTATATATATAATTATTTCACCGAGCCCCTCACTAGAGGGCCGGGTACGGTATATATATGATTATTTCACTGAGTCCCTAACTAGAGGGCCGGGTACGGTATATATGTGATGATTTCACCGAGTCCCTCACTAGAGGGCCGGGTACGGTATACATATATGATGATTTCACCGAGTCCCTCACTAGAGGGCCGGGTACGGTATATTATATATATGCATAACTCTCATCTCATAAGGCACAGATGCATTGGTATCCTTGATTATCATACTTGTCTCTCGTCATCTTCTACTCATACATGATCTTCATTATTGTACTTCATGCTTTACATACTCATTACATTTTCCGTACTGACCCCCTTTCTTCGGGGGCTGAGTTTCATGCCTGCAGGTACAGGCACTCAGTTTGGTGATGCTCTGGCTTAGGACTTCTGCCCAGCTGCTTGGAGAGCTCCATTGTTCCAGAGCTTGAGTTATTTTGGTACAGACCCTTTTGACGTAGACTTTGTTACACTCTTAGAGGTCTGTAGACATCTGTGGGTTGTGTATATACGGTTTGGTTAGCTATATCGATGTAGTTCGTCTTGGACGTCCCCGTGTATTGCGGCAGCCTTGTCGGCTTGCATATTTCTTATGTTATGGTTAATTGTGACTTCTCTGCAGACAGGTTCTTTCTGATGTATGATATGATGAGTTCACAGCATGCTTTTACAGAGTGCCATATTGTTTTCAGTTTCAGTCTGATTATATCTAGCGGGTCGTATACGGGTGCCCAGCTCGGGTACTAGTCATGGCCCATCGGTTTGGGTCGTGAAAGTTTATACAAATTTCTCCATATTATATAACAACTCCCAATCATCAATAATAACATTCATCATATCATTCCCAACAATCTTCCTTCACCCCACATTATTCAAGTTTTCCAATTCTATTTCAAATCATTTATAGCCACAGTCTTAATATGATATTACATTCATCCTTATATAATGTTCTCCCATGTTATTAATATCATTTATAACATAATTAGAATCACAACATAATAAAAAATCATGATTCATATTAAGCTACTACTCAAAAATGACACTATTCTCATACTTGTAACCTATTTTCTATTTTCTTCCATAATCCAAGTCTTTCAACCCCTCACTAGTCTAAATAGCATGGAAGAATCATAAAACTTACTCTGATTGTGTAGGAGCAAGTTTGGATGAAAATACTTCACTTGAGGAAAAACCCGAGCTTCAATCCAAAAGATTTCTTGACCTCAAACAACCTTCAATAGCTTCCTTACACCTGATTCTCTTGGTTTGATGAAGTTGATCTTAAATTTCCCTTGGATTCTTGTGGATGAAGTGTGGAGAGAGTTCTAGAGACTTCTTGAGTTGTGGAGAGAAAATGGGAAATGAAATATGAACTTGGGGTCCTCTTATTTAAAACTTGAAAATCTGTCCCGACATAATTATACGGACACATATACGGTCCATATAATTTATATGGGCTGTATGTGTGACCGTATATTTGTTCCAGTGAAGGCCCCTTTTCTAGGCAGCTTATAAGGCCAAACATACGGGCCGTATTTTCTATACGGTCCGTATAGTGAACCGTACAATTCCCAATTTTTCGAGGCCTGCCCTCGTCGACTCGTTTTGCCTTTAATCCTTATGGAACCTTCTTAACACTTGTTCAACACTTCATTAACAACCCAAGGGGCGTTATAAATCCTCTCTTAAGACATCATCAAGTCAACATTAGCTCGGTACTTCGCAAACCCTTTTCAAAACGCGGCTTATACTTCACATTCTTCAACTAACTTTCTTCTCTTACCTCGAGTGTCTTTGAAATCTCAATTAGATTCGTTAAGTAGCCTTTCTTACTTGTAGGAACATCGTATAATTCTCGCACTACGTTGGTCTATTTACTATACAACAACATGATTTTTTTTTTCGAGGTGTAACATTCTCCCCCCCCCCCCCCCTCCCCCCTTCCCCCCCTTTTAGAATATTCGTCCTCGAATGTTAAGTTCTCGAGACTTCTACAAAAATTTCGCCAGAGTTTCCCCTGTAATATGGCACTACCATCCTATCACAATATCCCAAAATAACAATGCCTTACAGGGCTACAACATAATAGCAAGAAATTATGGCAAAACACGACCAAAAACATGAAAAGGAAGCGTACATACATCATAATGTTAATGCCTCATCTTGGATCTCTTCCGGGGGTGAAAACAAGTGCGGGTACTTGGACTTCATATTCTCTTCCGCTTCCCACGTCATTTCTTCTCGGTTATTGTTTCTCCATAAGACCTTGACTGAATCCACTTCTTTGTTCCTAAGTCTTCGTACTTGCCTGTCTAGTATAGTAATAGGTACCTCTTCATTGGTCAAATTTTTCGTCACTTGAACATCATCTACCGTCACGATCCTAGTAGGATCTCTGACACATTTTCGGAGCATTGAGACATGAAAAATCGGATGGGATTCAAGTTCTGAGGGTAAGTCTAATTCATAAGCTACTTGACCCACCTTGCGGACAATCTTGTAAAGGCCAATGTATCGAGGACTCAACTTTCATTTCTTACCAAATCTCATCACGCCCTTCAGCGGTAATACCTTTAAGAACACCCAATCGTCAACTTGGAATTCTAAGTCTCGCCGACAGTTGTCCGCATAAGCTTTTTGGCAACTTTGGGCTGTCAACAGTCGATCTCAGATAACCTTGATCTTTTCCATCGCTTGCTGAATCAATTCTGGACCTATTAATTGTGTCTCCCCGACCTCAAACCATCCAATTGGCGGTCTGCACTTTCTTCCATATAGAGCTTCATGCAGTGCCATTTGAATACTGGAATGATAGCTATTGTTGTATGCAAACTCGATGAGAGGTAAGTGGTCATCCCAACTACCACAAAAATCTAACACACATGCCCGTAACATATCCTCCAAGGTCTGAATAGTGTGTTCGGCTTGCCCATCAGTTTGTGGATGAAACGCTGCACTAAGCTTTACCTGAGTACCCAAACCTTCTTAGAAAGACTTCCAAAATTTAGCTTTAAATTGGGCTCCTCGATCTGTGATAATAGACATCGGGACACCATGAAGTCGCATAATCTCTTTGAGATACAACCTCGCATAATCCTCTGCTGAATAGTGTGGTTCTGACTGGAAGAAAATGAGTTGATTTCGTGAGTCTGTCCACGATTACCCAGATGGAATCATACTTTCTTTGGGAACGTGGTAACCCTACAATGATGTCCATGTTGATCACTTCCCATTTCCATATTGGGGTTTCCATTGCTTGCAATAATCCTCCCGGCTTTTGATGTTCGTTTTTCACTTGTTGGCAATTTGGACATTGAGCTACAAATTCCGCTATGTCCTTCTTCATTCCATCCCACCAATACATTAACTTTAGATCATGGTACATTTTTGTCGCTTCTGGATGAATAGAATACCGAGAATAATGAGCTTCTGCTAGAATTCGACGACGTAGTTCGACAACATTTGGAACACATAGCCTGTCTCGGTACCTAAGAACTCCATCCGTAGAGATTTCAAATGAAGACTTCTCTTTCTCATAAAATGTATCTCTATAGTGACTCAACTGAGGATCTTCATATTGGCGCTCTTTTATCTCCATATCTAAAGATGAAACAGTGGGATTGCTAATATTAATTCCTGCATTGCCTAAATCAATTAGGCAAACTCTGAGGCTGGCTAGTTGGTGGAGCTCACGAATTAATTCTTTCTTCTCCGGAGAGACCTCACATAAACTACCCATTAATTTGCGGCTAAGTGCATCAGCCACTACATTCGCCTTCCCAGGATGGTATAAAATACTCACATCATAATTTTTCAATAATTCTAACCACCGTCTCTGTCGAAGATTCAACTTCTTCTGTTTGAAAATATACTGGAAACTCTTGTGATCCGTATAAATATCAACGTGTACACCATACAAGTAGTGTCTCCACATCTTTAGTGCATGGATAGCCGCAGCCAACTCAAGGTCATGAGTTGGATAGTTCTTTTCATGTTTTCATAGCTGTCTTGAAGAATAGGCAATGACCTTACCGTGCTGCATCAACACACATCCTAACCCAACACCAGAGGCATCACAATATATAACATAACCATCTGGCCCTTCTGGAAGTGTCAAGACTGGGGCCGAAGTTAATCTGTCCTTCAATTCTTGGAAACTGCTTTCACAACCATCAGTCCATTGAAATTTCGCTAATTTCTGAGTTAACTTCATTAATAGTGCTGAAATAGAAGAAAACCCTTCCACAAATCTCCTTTAGTAACCTGCTAACCCCAGAAAACTACGAACTTCTGTAGGTGTTGTGGGACTTCACAGCTTCAATTTTTTGAGTATCAACTCGAATGACATCAGCTGAAATAACATGGCCCAGAAAAGTCACAGAATTTAACCAGAACTCGCATTTTGAAACTTTTGCATACAATTCACGAGTATGAAGAATTCCAAGGACAATGCGTAAATGGTCTGCATGCTCGGATTCTGTCCGAGAGTATACCAGAATATCATCAATGAACACAATCACGAACAAATTTAAGAGAAGCCTAAATACATTATTCATCAAATTCATAAACACAGACGGAGTATTAGTCAGCCCAAATGACATCACCCGAAATTCATAGTGGCCATATCTCGTTCTAAAAGTTATTTTAGGAATATCTTCTTCTCTAACTCTCACTTGATGATAACCTGACCTCAGATCTATCTTGGAAAACCATTTGGCACCCTGTAATTGATCAAACAAATCATCGATTCTCGGAAGAGGATATTTGTTCTTAATTATCACCTTATTCAGCTGCCTATAATCAATGCACATTCGTAGGGAACCATTTTTCTTTCTCACAAATAGAACGGGTGCTCCCCACGGTGATGCACTGGGCCTAATAAATCCCTTCTCGAGCAAATCCTTCAGTTGTGCCTTTAGCTCTTTCAATTCTGCAGGAGTCATTCGGTAAGGAGGAATAGAGATTGGTTTAGTATCCGGTAACACATCAATAGCAAAATCAATCTCTCTTTCCGGAGGAAGACCTGGGCGTTCATCTGGAAATACATCCAAAAATTCGTTCACTACCAGGTTGAATTAAAAAGTCAGTGGCGTTACTTCGATGTCATTGATATGCTCAAATTACACCTATTAATGGTATAACGCGGACGTTGTCAAATATAGTAACCCAACAAGGTTGGGGTCGAATTCCACAGGGAATATGGTGTGAAAAGGTTACTAAAGTCGTAGGATGCTAAGTTTAGGTCTAATGTCTTAATCCGATTATTTTGGTAATAGTTGGGTTTTCTATGACTAATTGCTATCTACTTGCTTAGGTGAAAATTTATGGTAAAAGAAACTAAGGTTGTGTCCCCGTTAGATAGAGTGTATGATCATGGGTATTGATCTTGATATACTTCTAATGGATCATTATATGAATGCACTTAATCTCTATATAAATCTCTACTATTTCCCAATAAACAAAGATTATCTCTTTCTATGATTTTCCCAAATATAAGAAAGTAACTATGAAGAACGATTAATCATGCCAAGTAAATTCTTCTTATTCCTAAGTGAATTTATTAAACAAAGTTTAAAGCTTTGAGTCCATGTTATTTATTCTTACCAACCCTAATTATTTTCACAAATAAATCAAGGTTTATGACTTTAATCAATGTTTGCAACCATTAATTATGAATAAAGAATGAAGAATAAATAAACCCTAATAATCCATTATGTGTATATCAATCACAACCCAATCACACAACACCCATCATTGGGTTCACAACCCTAGTAAAGGAATTTCGCTACTCATAACAAAGAATAAGAAATAAGAAATTGAAGAATTCATAATTGCTTTCTTTGGAAGAAAAAAAAGAATTAATAATACTTGAATTGATGTCTGAACCTTCAAAAACTAGAGATTATTTAATGTTCTAAGCCAAAAGTCAAAAATATAATAACTGATCACTATTAAAACCCTACAATGACTATTTATAGGTTCTGAAAACGTGAAAGTTGCAGATTTGCACTTTGGTCCCCGTCGATACGAAATACGGTCCGTAAAGTGAAATACGGACCGTAAACCAGTTTACGACCAGGTCTTCCTTCCAGTTTTGAGCAACTTCAATCTCTTGAGATATGGACCGTAAATTGGTTTACGGTCCGTAAACTGCCCAGTCGTCTTTCAACTTCCAAAACTTCGACTTTTTGCCAGATGCTCAAATGGTTAAATACGCTTTGAAATACGGACCGTAAAGTAGAATACAGTCGGTTCGTAAATCACCATTTCCTCAGCCTGCCTTTCTGGTTCTTCTTATTCTTTAATGCGCCCATGGAATACGGCCCGTGTTTAAGAATACGGTCCGTAAACTGAGTTTACGACCACTTCTGCACTTTCAACTGTTTTCATTCCGAATCTGTTCCGTTACCTGAAAAACAATAAAAACACATTAAATAGACACCGACTTGCTTAAAAACAAGTAAAACTTCTCGTAAAAAGGCCTCGAATGTTCCATAAATGCCCGACATATCAACACCCCAACTTAAAGTCTTTCTTGTCCTCAAGCAAGCCATACAAAACAATGACTCAATTTAACACCTAGATATCACAGAGTAATAATGTCAACATTGGTTTTGACTCTCAACTACCGGCATGCGCGTTCCCTTAAATGATCATCCCCATTTTCTCTTTTCAAAACAATGTACACAACTCAAGAATGCTATGAATAACAATGAAGCTTCAATGCATGACACTACATTTTCGAACATATTATGATGCACACAAACGCTACTTTAGTCGGCCACTTTATTTTGCTCAATTCTCATCCTTATGCCCTCACATAGACCAAAGAATGTCCCAACGCAACTATATACAACAAGGATGGGACAAAGACGAAAGAGAAGAGAAAAACACTCACACTCACAAACAATTTCATATCTACACATGCAAATACCATAAGCTTGCCCTTATTTTCTATGTTTTCATCCTAGGCTCGTTCAGTTGTGATCACATTAGGACTTGTTTTGGCTTGTAATGTAGGCTTAAGGACAGTAGGATACATTTTGGATATTAGTGACTCACCCTCCTTGAACACTACAACATCTTTTTACCTTAATTCACCTCGTTTCTTTCCAATCCCTTTATTTTCCTTTAAGTTTTCGACCTCGATGTGGTTTTATTCCTAACTAACTTACAATTCTTTTTGTGTTACAATTTTCTAATTTTTTTTTTTATATAATCAACTACCACATCGAATCTCTACTAGTAAACTGCACGACCCCCAAACTTATGTTTTTACCATTTACTCCATATTTAATTCAACCCCACTTAGGTCTTTTGCCTCATCTTATCTAGTAGCATCAAGGAGGGAATCGGTGCGAAGATGGATAAATTGCACAATGGGTGAGGTTTCATATTTGGCTAGCCAAGAAAAAGGTCAAAAGGCTCAAAAAGGGAAACTAGGGATATTTTCAGCTTTTGGTACGGCTTATTTAGGCAAAGTGACTATCTACACAAAGAAAACCTAAGATCATTTCACAACCATACTAACTTTCGGATTTCAAACAAGACCAACCGGGCAAGTTCTAGATTATACATGCATAAACAGAATCAAACTAACAACTCACACACACATTGGCATAAGGACAATCATTTTTACAGTTGTGACCTCCTAAGTAGTCATTTATCACACACAATACCCCAATAATCATAATGTCATATAAATAATCAATCATGTCAAACAATAACTATTCTAAGTATGCAAAAAAAAAAAAATCGAGGGAATCCAACATTTCCACAAACCATAACCACATGCTTTTAGTTAAAGAGAAATACCAACTAAGTCAAAACTACTCTATTCAACCTAAGCAACAACTTAAACATGCCAGTTTCAACAAAAACAACACCCCTCAGGAAAAGAACTCTGGCAGAGAAAAGCCGAAAGGGTTCCTAAACATATATCTGCACTATATTAGTGCCAACACTCCCACCCCCAACAAAAAATTAAGCACTGTCTCAGTGCATAACTTATAAGAACGAGGGACAGATGTAGTACCTTGGCGCCCTATGTGCTGGGAAAAACTCACGACTGGCCCGCTGCATCCGGCGGCTTACTAGTAGGCTCTCCTGGTCGGCGCTGCGGCTCGACTAATGACTCAAAAATGGCCTGCTGCATTTCCTTTTCCTCTGTTTTCTTTAATCTCTTGGCCAACTCCTCTAGGTCCTCCGATGTCTCATGGGCCCTCTTGTATCTCACACACGGGGTTCAGCATCCTCCGCCTCCTCCCCAGAATCCATTAGATCCAGCACTTTAAACGTATGAAGCAAAATGGCACGTGGTGCTGGCACTGGTGTGGCCACTATACCTTGCGCTTTGAGTGCCTCCAGCTCCTTCTTCAGCTTATCTAACTCACCCCTCAATGAGACAGACTCCCCACTGGGTGTGGTCTGCTCGCGATTCAACAATTTCGACCCAAAACTATCCAGTCAAGCCTGATACAATTCGTGCTTTTTCTCGAACTCCGCACGGATATCTGTGGTTGCCTCTGTAACCAACTACTGCATTATTTTTATCACTTTCGGCTTAAATTATTGTAAGATTTTTCCTACTTGCCTTTCAGCCCTCACTGCCTTGACTGCAATTTGGCTATAATTAGCATGGCTGAAGTTAAGCAACTCCAGCTCTGGATCGGCGGGCTCGGATGTCTCACCGGCAGTGGTAGACCTCGAAGGAGGGCCCTGTGTGGCTGGAGGTGGTGGTGGAGGCCTCGCCTCAGAAACACCTATCTTGGCTGCAAAAGCCGGTGCATCTACGGTATCTGGGACACCTGTAGTGGGAGCATCAGTCTCCGTAGCACCAGCACCAATCTTGGACTCTACTGGGTCAGTCCCATAAGCATGGCTCGGACTCAACTCTAACTGAGTGTCGTCGTCATCAACGGACTGATCTGCCTCTTGGTCCTTCTTGCCCTTTACCTTATTCTCCTCCAATCTCCCATATGGGCAGCTGTGATGGTGCCATCCCATTTCGGAAGCTGAAATATCCTCGCCCATCTACCCAATTCCATGATAAGAAACGAAAATACCATGTTCTGGTTGGGCTTGTGTGCCTGCACATGCAGCTCCTCAGCAATGAGCTCTCTAATATTCATCAGATACTTTGACATCAACGAGGCAATAATGACTGCCTGACTGGTGGAGAGGGTATTATCCGCCTGGTTTGGAGTGATCCTGTACCTAAGCAACGTCCACCAAAACTTAGCTTCCATGGACAAGCAACTTTTAGCAATCTTGACTCTCCCATCATTTGTCCACTTTTGCTTATGTGGCTCAGATGTGATGATAGCAGCAGTCCATTCTCTCACAGATTTCTTGTCTTTCCTTTCTCTTTTGTCTAAGAATAGGCTCAGATCGGTAGGCGCCACAAAATCGTTTCCAAATAGAACTTTGTTGATGGCTTTGGAGAAAATATCGACAAGTGAGTTCCGGACTGTCACATTCTCTAAAATGGGTATTTCATGCCAAGCACGACTAGGCTTCTTCATCGACATCAACATAGCCCCATATGAGGCATAGAATTCCCTCACAACGTGCGGAGCATAGTCACCTGGTTCATAAGTGAAAACATCCAGCTTGAACATTTTGATGGTATCATTCAGCTGTGGATGAGCCGAACTACCATCGAAAATCAGTCGCCGCTCCTCAAATATTTTCCTCTGCGGCTGTCCCCCAGTTTCTGTCCCAGCCATCCATTGGTCATAAAATTTCTTTGACCCTTTGACCGAGAATTGAAGTTTTTCTTCCTCCAGTTGTTTGGTCCGGACGGCTAGTTTACGACCCTCTGGTGGCGTCCCATCATCCTGAGCATTACCAGCACTTAGCCCCACTGAGCCACTCTTATGTTCCATTTGGTTGGCTGCCGCCCTACTTGATACTTCCGCGTTAGAATCCCCCTCTTCAAACTGGGAAGCTTCCGACGCAGACTTGGATGGGGTCATAGGTGGGGGCTGTGATGGCCTTGCCGATGTGCCTTCCGTGGGGGCCCCCTGACCTTTGGTGGCGGTATAACTTCTGCGCACTTGGATCTTGATTTTTCCCCTTCCGAATTGAAGGGTTCATCTATCAACTTCGAATCCGAGCGCACTTTCTTTCTTGTGCCTTTGCTTTTGGCCCCCGCTTTCCTTGCATTCTTTTTCTGACCCATTCCTGAAAAAGACACATCATATTAGCTACTATAGAACATCCGATCAAAAATAAGAACAAACTAACTGTGCACAAAAACTGTGTTCTGTCTTTGACTGTAAACTCAAAAGACGGACCGTAAATTGAAATACGGTCCGTAAACTGAGATCGTAAACTGCCCATTTTCTTGGAGACCTTTCTGTCCCTCAGTGAAATTCTTAAAGACGGACCGTAAACTGAAATACGGTCCGTAAAGTGTGATCGTTTTTCGTATCACAGACATAGAACATGTTTTGATTTCTGGATTTCGTTACACATCTCGGTTTCACATTGTTTTGGGGATTAGGTTACTCAGACTTCACCCAATTTTATACCAAGTTTTCATTAATCACTCACGAGTCATCCTATTGGTGGGCAGACCAAAACCTCAAATTCTTTGAATTCCAAGGTATGGAATGCCCTCCAACCCATTTGGGTCTTATTAACAACTTCCCAAGAGAATTCAAAGAATTAAACACTGTCATCCCCACACAATATCATTAACCAAGATAAGTAAACACTTAATTTGCACAAACCCCTAGCCTAATCAACACTTACCACCAAGTGCATACTCAATGGAGTAAAATAAGAGTGGAGAGTGTCAATCATACCTTTTTAATGATGAACCAACAGATGATAACTTGAAGGACTTTGAGAGAAAAACTTCAATAACAACCAATTTTCAACCTAGGGCAGAGATATTTCGAGTTTTGTGAGAGTGGAGTGTTTGAGAGTGTGAAGTTGTGTATTTATGGAGTCTAGAAAATGGAAGATGATGGGTTTTTTTGGTGGGAAATCGTGGGTTTGTGATGGGAGGAAAGGAGTTATGAAGTTAGGGAGTTATGTGGTTTGGATCGTGTGGTATGAAGTTTAAAGGTTATAATTGTTGTCTCTCTACCCGTGTTTTAAATGGCTGCCCTGTTTATATATATATATATATATATATATACGGTCCGTAAAGTGATTTACGGCCCGTATTTAGAGGTATTCGATGTGGGCAGTACACTGTATCATCTCATGAAAGATTACGATCAGATTTACGGACCATATTTCACAATACGATCCGTCTTCCATGATCGTAAACTTTCATGTTGCAATACAGTGCTTACTGTTTTGTGACATTGTTAAATACGCCCAATTTTACGAGTCGTATTGTGAAATACGGTCCGTAAAATGCAGGCATATTTTGCAATGTTGCGAAACAGTCTCTTACTACTTAACTTACCTGCTATTTAGCAATATTTTCTGCAATATATTCCTGCACCAAAACAACCATTACCCTATATGTAATCAAAAACAAACAAAAGAAAAATAAACATTACACTTGGGTTGCCTCCCAAGACGCGCTTGATTTAACGTCGCGGCACGACGGTGGTGGCTATTTACTCCTTATCTGCGTACACCAGATCATTGTTCGTTCCGAGGTGCTTCAGCCGGTATCTGTCAATAATTTTATCTTCCGAAACCATCCCGTGGTAGTGTTTCAACCTCTGCCCATTCACCTTAAATGTCCGAGATCCATCTCCGGACTTCAACTCCATCGCTCCATGGGGTGAAACACCTACCACCTCAAATGGACCAAACCACCTTGATTTTAGCTTACCCAATAGCAACTTCAACCGAGAGTTGAACAACAAGACAGGATCACCCTTGTAGAACTCTCGCTTAAGGATTTTCTTGTCATGGTATTGCTTCATCCTTTCTTTATATAGTGCTGCACTCTCGTATGCTCGGTACCGGAACTCATCCATCTCATTCAGTTGAAACAACCTGAGCTTGGTAGCCTTTTCCCAATCCATATTCAATTTCTTCAAAACCCACATGGCCTTGTGCTCAAGTTCAATCGGCAAGTGACAAGCTTTTCCGAACACAAGCTTGAAGGGTGAAGTCCCAATCGGAGTCTTGAAAGTCGTCCGGTATGCCCATAGAGCATCATCGCGCTTGCGGGCCCAATCAGTTCTATTCGTATTCACTGTTTTTGCTAGAATACTCTTGATCTCCCGATTAGACACTTCAACTTTCCCACTTGTCTGAGGATGATAAGGTGTTGCCACCCTGTGTTTTACCCCATATTTCTCCATCAATCCCGCGAAAGCTCTATTACAAAAGTGGGATCCACCATCGCTGATTATAGCCCTCGGAGTACCAAAGCGAGTAAATATGTTCTTCTTGAGGAACCCCATGACACTCTTGGCCTCGTTATTAGGTAAAGCCACAGCTTCTACCCATTTTGACACATAATCCACAACAACCAAAATGTATTTCATGCCACCTGAACTCATAAAGGATCCCATAAAGTCAATCCCCCAGACATCGAACACTTCTACCTCCATAACAAAATTCAAAGGCATATCTTGCCTTCTGCCTATATTCCCTTGCCTCTGACATTGATCACAAGACCGCACCAATAGATTAGCATCATGAAAGATGGTCGGCCAGTAATAGCCGCACTCAAGTACCTTAGCCGCAGTCCGTTTTCCGCTATGATGACCCCTAACAGGAGAGTCATGGCACACCTTTATAATCGCCATTACTTCACTTTCAAGAACACAACGCCGAATGATGTTGTCAGGGCATGTTCGGAACAAATAAGGCTCGTCCCAATAGTACTGCCGAACATCCCGCAAGAATTTCTTCTTTTGGGAGGCTTCGATATCTTCTGGAACTATGCCTGTTACAAAATAATTGGCAATGTCAGCATACCACGGTGCCATCTCCATTGACACAGCCAATACCCTCTCATCCGAAAAGGCATCATCTATGTCAGGCTCATCAGAAGGTCTCCCAGCCTCTTCAAGCCGAGATAGATGGTCAGCAACCTGATTCTCGGTGCCCTTGCGATCCTTCACCTCAAAATCAAACTCTTGCAGCAATAGTACCCATCACATCAGTCACGGCTTTGCTTCCTTATTTGCCATAAGGTATCTCAATGCCACATGATCAGTGTATACCATGACTTTGGACCCCAACAAATAGGCCCGAAACTTCTCAAAAGCAAACACAATGGCAAGCAGCTCTTGCTCCGTCATTGTGTAATTCATCTAGGCAGCATTCAGTGTTCTGCTTGCATAATAGATCGGGTGCATAATTTTGTTGTGCCTCTGCCCAAGCACAAAACCTATTGTGAAACCACTAGCAGCATACATTAATTCAAAGGGCAAGGACCAGTCAGGCGCAACAATAATCGGAGCAGTAGTGAGATGCTCTTTTAACTCCTCAAATGCCTTCGGGCACTTATCATCAAACGCAAACTTAGCCTCTTTTTCAAGAAGCTTGCACATCGGGTTAGCAATCTTGGAGAAATCTTTGATGAAGCACCTGTAGAACCCAGCATGTCCCAAGAAACTTCGGACACCTTTGACTGAGAAAGGTGGTGGAAGTTTTGCAATCACATCAATTTTCGCTTGATCGACCTCAATTCCCTTTTCAGAGATTTTGTGACCAAGGAAGATCCCTACCTTCACCATAAAATGGCACTTCTCCCAATTTAGCACGAGATTTGTCTCCTCACATCTTTTCAGCACTTGACCCAGATGGCCAAGACAATCTTCAAATGAATCCCCCACAACAGAGAAGTCATCCATGAACACCTCCAAGAAATCCTCTACCGTGTCAAAGAAGATTGACATCATGCACCTCTGAAAAGTGGCTAGTGTATTACACAAACCAAAAGGCATCCGGCTAAATGCAAACGTCCCATAAGGACAAGTAAAAGTAGTCTTCTCCTCATCTTCCAAAGCAATGTTGATCTGATGGTAGCCCGAATAACTATCAAGGAAGAAATAGTAGGAACGCCCCGCTAGCCTATCAAGTATTTGATCGATAAAAGGCATGGGGAAATGGTGCTTGCATGTGGCTGTGTTGAGCTTGCGATAGTCCATGCAAACTCTCCATCCGGTTACGGTTCTAGTTGGGATCAACTCATTCTTTGCATTCGGCACCACAGTGATGCCGCCCTTCTTAGGAACACATTGGACTGGGCTCACCCATCTACTATCAGCAATTAGGTAAACCACTCCCGCATCCAACCATTTGATGATCTCTTTCTTGACGACCTCTTGCATATTCTCATTCAGTCGCCTCTGATGCTCTACACTCGGTTTGCTATCCTCCTCTAACTGGATTTTGTGCTCACAGATCCCAGATGGAATACCTCGAATGTCTGCTATGGTCCAACTAATAGCACACCTATACTCCCTCAACACCTCCAAAAGCTGTAAAATCTACTCCTCAGTCAGTAAGGCTGAAACAATAACTGGCAATGTATTGTCCGGACCAAGGAACTCATACTTCAGATGTGATGGGAGCTGTTTAAGCTCCAACTTAGGTGGCTCAATGATCGACGGCTTTGCTGGAGGAGTTGTTCTATTTTCTAGATCAAGATTTAGCTTCTTTGGGTGGTATGAATATGAACCCAACCCAACAAGTGAATTAACTGTCTCCACATAACCTTCCATGTCCTCAGCATCGAAATTCACAAGAATACCAGCTAGAGCTTCACCCAAACTTTCTTCTTCCATCTTGAACTCCACTGCTTCATTAACAACATCGAACGAATAAATTACTGAAATACTCTCGTAAGCACTTGGTAACTTCATCCCCTTGCTAGCCTGAAAAGTCACTTCTTTATCGTTGACTCGGAACTTGATTTCATTTTTCTCCGAATCCATCAGAGCTTTCTCTGTAGCAAGGAAAGGTCTCCCCAGAATAATAGGAATATCCCGATCAACAACACAGTCGAGAATCACAAAATCAGCGGGTAACATATAATCACCAACCCGCACAAGTATATCATCAACCACCCCAACAGGTCTTTTGATAGACCTATCAGCCATTTGTAACCTCATAGTAGTCGGTCTTGGCATCCCCAAACCTGATTGTTTCTATATAGCAAGGGGCATCAAATTAATACTCGCCCCATTATCACACAAAGCACGAGCAAAATCATGGTGTCCCACAGAACAAGGAATGGTAAACGCCCCAAGATCTCCCTTTTTTTTTTTAACAGTCATAATTGAAATGATGGAACTCATAGTGTGAGTCAAACTCACGGTTTCATGTTGCACCATTTTCTTCTTGGTCAGCAGATCCTTCAAATATTTAGCAATACCGGGCATCTTCTTGACATCTTCCAAGAAGGGAAAATTTAGAGATAACTGCTTCAACTGATCATAAAACTTCTCGAACTTAGCATCTTCCTTCTTCTTCACCAACCTTTGAGGAAAGGGAGGTTTAGATTTGAAAAGCTGAGTCAAAGGGCGGAGAGCCCCTTTCACAGTCTGCTTGCTCATGTTATCAGCCTCCTTCACTATCTCTAGAATATCAGCAACCTCCTTGTCAGCAGGATTCTCATCAACAATAATGGGTGTTTCGGACTGTACCTCATCCTCTTCATCTATTGTCTCAAGATCAACCACCTTCTTATTAGCCCCTTGGAGTATTTTACCACTCCTAGTACTGATGGCAAACACATGGTCTACACCGCCTCCCCCATTCTTTGGATTTGGAATAGTGTCACTCGGAAGTCCTCCCTTTTTAGGAGGGTGCTGCTCTCTAGAAATATCCCTCATCTGTGATTCAAGCTTTTGAATAGCCACTGTATGGGAACCCACTGTCTCTATCAGCCAAGATAAAGTCCTCTCAGATTTAGACTGATTGGCCAGAATCTTCTCAAGCATTGATTCAACCTTCGAACTACCTTGCTCTGTTGACTGCCCTTTCGGTGGTATATAACGATTGGAACTCTTGTTCCCAAAATTGTTACTGTTGTTGTAGCTCCCTTGGTTCGCACCACCATAATTATTGTTGTAGTTTCCAGAGTTGTTATAAGCACCTTGACCTTGTTGAGGTCTCCATTGATTCTGACTCTGATAACCACCTTGGTAGTTCTATCTTTGCTAACCCCCTTGAGAGTTATTAACATAATTAGCATCTTTAACCTGCATAGGAGGCTCATCATGCAACGGACCATCTTGAGTATGGTACATCCCTTTTGGTAAAACTGTATCATCCTCACAAACATTTACCTTCTTGATCTGGGATTCATCAAACTTCTTCGTTAGCAAGGAAATATTTGTTGCAAGTTCTGCCAATGTTTGTTGGGTATCTTGATTCTCCTTAACTATATTTTGGATCATAGCACTACCAAATGATACCACATCAGCATTGTTTGAGTGCCAAGCATGATTATGAGTCGTCTGCTTGTTAAGTATATTGTTCACCCGTCGATAATATTTGTTCATGAAGCAACCATCAGCTGCATTATTAGCAACTGACTGCGTCATTGGATCTAGCCCTCGGTAGAACTTCTCCATTAGTATGTGATCCGAAAAACCATGATTTGGGCTCTTCTGCAAATACTCCTTGAATCTCTGACAGGCTTCATATAGTTGTTCCCCCGGTCGCTGCTTAAATTCATAGATCTTGTCACGAATTTCAGCCTTCTTGCTAGGGAGGTACCATTTTGTGAGAAAAGCAGCCACCATCTCTGCCCATGAAGTAATTGAATTTCGGGGCAGCTTCTCAAACTATGTTCTTGCCTCTCCAATTAAGGAATATTTGAATAACCTCAACCGAATAGCATCTTGTGGAACGTTGTTCTAGATGTGATTAGCACACACATCCACAAAATTCTGCACATGACATTGAGGGTCATTCTCAGTAGAGTTCCGAAAGTATCCCTCAAGCTTCAACAACCGGTATAGAGAGGAGTCAATTTTCACAGTAGCAGCTCTAACTCGAGGCTGAACAATAGCAAATGCATAGTCCTCCTCTGGAACATGATCAGCGAAAATATTCTCATCATCTGATTCATTCGCCTGATTGTTCAACCGATTCCCCTGGTTACCAGTACGTTGATTTTGCTGATTCTGATTCATGTTCAGCTGGTTTACACAGAGTAGCAAACAAGGTATGATGGAATAAGCAAAAGACTTCAATAAAGCAAACACTACTTAGTAATTTCAAAACCGTATTCCCCGGCAACGGCGCCAAAATTTGATACACTCAAATTACACCTATTAATGGTATAACGCGGACGTTGTCAAATATAGTAACCCAACAAGGTTGCGGTCGAATCCCACAGGGAATATGGTGTGAAAAGGTTACTAAAGTCGTAGGATGCTAAGTTTAGGTCTAATGTCTTAATCCGATGATTTTGGTAATAGTTGGGTTTTCTATGACTAATTGCTATCTACTTGCTTAGGTGGAAATTTATGATAAAAGAAACTAAGGTTGTGTCCCCGTTAGATAGAGTGTATGATCATGGGTATTGATCTTGACATACTTCTAATGGATCATTATATGAATGCAAATCTATATATAAATCTCTACTATTTCTCAATAAACAAAGATTATCTCTTTCTATGATTTTCCCAAATATAAGAAAGTAACTACGAAGAACGATTAATCATGCCAAGTAAATTCTTCTTATTCCTAAGTGAATTTATTAAACAAAGTTTAAAGCTTTGAGTCCTTGTTATTTATTCTTACCAACTCTTATTATTTTCCCAAATAAATCAAGGTTTATGGCTTTAATCAATGTTTGCAACCATTAATTATGAATGAAGAATGAAGAATAAATAAACCCTAATAATCCATTATGTGTATATCAATCACAACCCAATCACACGACACCCATCATTGGGTTCACAGCCCTAGTAAAGGAATTTAGCAACTCATGACAAAGAACAAGAAATAAGAAATTGAAGAATTCATAATTGTTTACTTTGGAAGAAAAAAAAGAATTGATAACACTTGAATTGATGTCTGAACCTTCAAAAACTAGAGAGTATTTAATGTTCTAAGCCAAAAGTCAAAAATATAATAACTGATCACTATTAAAACCCTACAATGACTATTTATAGGTTCTAAAAACGTGAAAGTTGCAGATTTGCACTTTGGTCCCCGTCGATACGAAATACGGTCCGTAAAGTGAAATACGGACCGTAAACCACATTACGACCAGGTCTTCCTTCCAGTTTTGAGAAACTTCAATCTCTTGAGATACGGACCGTAAATTGGTTTACGGTCCGTAAACTGCCCAGTCGTCTTTCAACTTCCAAAACATCAACTTTCTGCCAGATGCTCGAATGGTTAAATACGCTTTGAAATACGGACCGTAAAGTGGAATACGGTTCATAAAAGTTGTTCGTAAATCACCATTTCCTCAGCCTGCCTTTCTGGTTCTTCTTATTCTTTAATGCGCCCATGGAATACGGCCCGTGTTTAAGAATACGGTCCGTAAACTGAGTTTACGACCACTTCTGCACTTTCAACTGTTTTCATTCCAAATCTGTTCTGTTACCTGAAAAACACTAAAAACACATTAAATAGACACTGACTTGCTTAAAAACAAGTAAAACTTCTCGTAAAAAGGCCTCGAATGTGCTATAAATGCCCGGCACATCAGTCATGAACTCGGACAAGGTGATAAATATAGCCTTTAGCTTTCATCTTCCTCGCCTTAAGGTAGGAAATAAACCTACCTCTAGGATACACTGTATTACCTTTCCATTAAAGCACGGGTTCTCCCGGAAATTGGAATCGAACAACTTTCATTCGGCAATCAATATTGGCATAACATGAGGCCAACCAATCCATACCCATAATCACATCAAAATCAAACATTTCCAATTCAACTAAATCAACTTTAGTCTGACGATCACATACCACAATTACACAATTCTTGTATACTTGTCTAGCTATCACGGGATCACCAACCGGAGTAGATACCTCAAAAGGTTTAATTGGCTCGGGTTTCACACCAATACGACCAGCAATATATGGAGTAATATAAGATAATGTAGAACCCAGATCTATCAACGCATAAACATCATGAGAGAATATAGTCAATATACCTGTAACCACATCCGGGGAGGACTCAAGATCCTGTCGTCCAGCTAAAGCATAGATACGGGGCTGGGTACTACCTGAACTGGATGCTGTCCCTCTGCCTCTACCTCATCCTGTTGGAATATGGGGAGTCTGCCCTATCGGGCGCACAGAAGAAGAACCAGCCGCTGATCCTGTGGGCTGAACCCCAACGCTACCACTCGTTGATGGACAATCTCGCATCATATGTCCAACCTGGCCACAGGCATAACAAGCATCTGAACCTCAGCGATACTGACCAGAATGTAACTTACCGCACTAGCTACATCGCGATACTGGTGGTCACCGCTGGCTAGGATCACCCCTAAACTGAGAACCTGAAACCCTCGAACTCTGACCTGGTCCTGAATGAATGGAGCGGTCAAATCTCCTACCTGCGAACCTAGGAGGTACACTAGCCGCTGACTGGCTTGAATATCTGGAATGTGACTGTCTCAATCCCCCTCTATAGTCGCTACCGGCACCCACAGATCTGGCCCTTTTATCTGCCCTCTATCAATATCGTGCCCACCCCTTTGCGGATGTTGCTGCTCTTCTAAGTTTTGGGCATGAGCCTAAATACGGGAAATATCCATCCCCTCTTGCAACGAATTTGTCAAGCAGTCTTTAAAAAAATGTGGCCCTAGGCCACTCACAAACCTATGCACTTTATCTCCCTTATCGGCCACCATTGTCGAAGCATATCCAGCCAATGAATTAAAGTGAAGGATGTACTCCCGGGCACTCATAGTTCCTTGCTTCAAATTTAAGAATTTATCCGCTCTGGCTAGACGAACCTCGGGTGGAAAATAGTGGCGGATGAAGGCATCTACAAATTCTTGCCAAACCGGGGGGTGCATTTTCCTTTCTTGAAGATACCCAATTATTATACCATAGGACCGCTACATCCCGGAGTCTATAAGATGCCAACTCTACAGATTCAGTTTCGGAGGCATGGATAATTTTCAACGTTCTCAACATCTCATCAATAAAACCTTGCGGGTCCTCATCCGGCTTTGACCCGAAAAACTCTAGATGGTTTAAACTCATAAAATCTCAAGCTCGAGTACTAGTCGCCCTGTCACCTGAACCTGTGCTCCGCCGCTGTGCCTGAGCGTCAACTAACTGCATCAATAGCTGAATAGCTTCGGTCATTTGTGACCCGAAGCAGCCGGTGAAGGGACTGGAGGCATAGGAGCTGGAGCTGAAGCCCCCTCTTGTTCTTCTAGAACAGGCAGAGTGGGAGGGGTACTAGATAGAGCCTCATTTTGTGATTTACCTTCTTCTACATTAGTTGGCGGCTCCCTTTCTATCCGTCTTTCTGTCGTAGCCTTGCCCTTCTGGGCGGCTGTAGCTTTTCTCTTTACCGGCATAGCGGAAATCATAACACACCATTAGGTAATATGGGAGCTGTCATTCAGAATTCAGCTGTTTCGTCACTAGTAGTTGAGGTGAAAGAGCGCCAGTATGAGGATCTCACGCTAGTTCAGTACCGAAATACACTTCCTCAGAAGAAAAAGTGATCCTTTGAGATTTCTAAGATGGAGTTCTCTGATGTCGAGGTTGGTTATGTATTCTCGATGTTGCAGGATTACGTCATCAGATTTTGAAAGAAGCCTATTGTTCCTGTTATTCTGTTCATCCCGGCACAACGAAAATGTACCATGATCTTAAATCTATATATTGGTGGAATGGAATGAAGAAAGACATCGCGGAATTCGTGGCTCAATGTCCTAACTGCCAGCAAGTGAAGATTGAGCATCAAAAGCCCGGCGGGCTATTGCAAGCTATGGAAATTCCGACTTGGAAATGGGAAGTGATTAATATGGACTTCACCGCAGGCTTACCTCGTACTCAACGTAAGTATGATTCTATATAGGTAATTATGGATAGACTTACGAAGTCAGCTCATTTCCTACCCGTCATAACTACATACGCAGCTAAAGATCATGTAAAGTTTTATGTCAAAGAGATAGTACGACTGCATGGTGTCCCAGTATCTATTATTTTCGATAGAGGGACACAGTTTACAGCTAATTTCTGGAAATCGTTTTAAGAAGGTTTGGGCACTCAGGTGAGTCTTAGTACAGCATTTTATCCACAGACTGATGGACAAGCTGAGCGTACCATCCAGACTCTCGAGGATATGCTATGGGCATGTGTTTTGGATTTTGGAGGTAGTTGGCATGATCACTTACCACTAATTGAGTTTTCTTATAACAATACCTATCATTCTAGCATCCAAATGGCCCCGTATGAGGCTTTATATGGGCGCAAGTGCAGATCACAAATTGGGTGGTTTTGTGACACCTCATAATCTCGAGTTGTTGCGCGGTAGACAGACTAACGCAAGTTATGGTGTCCCTACAAGTAAGAAGGGATACTTAATGATTCTAATTAAGATTCCCAAGACACTTGAGGAGAGAGAGGAGAGCTCGTTGGAGAAATTTAAGGCAAAGAGTATCTTAGCCTGTGTACAAATGTACCAACAGGTATTTTTGGTAATTTACAGGACTATAAGTCAAGCAGATCGAATTGACGAAATCTGAACTGAATCAGGAAAAGTCTGCAGGCACCAGTCACGATCGGCGGGTCGTCGACATGTCGGCGGGTCGTCGACATGTCGACGGATCGTCGATGTGTACTGTCCCTGCGTTTTTGCGATCAGGCATTTGCAGGCGTGGGTCGACGGAGCCAGTCAATGGACCGTCGACACGTCGACGGCTCGTCGACCCGCTCGTCAAACTGCCTCTCTGGAATTTTTAGGTTCCAGCTATAAATAGACGAGCCATGTTCTTAATTTTCAGATTTCATTTTCTCTCCAAGTCTTGAAGGCTCTTGAACATTCTCTACACTTCTCTAGCATAAATCCTTGGTAAATCAAAGATCAAATACCAAAACTAGAAGAATCAAGTGCAAGGATACCCTCTAGGGTTTGCGAAAATCAAGAAGTCCTTTGTATTGAAGTGGGGTTTTTCTCCAAGTGAAGTGTGGTCATCCAATGTTTATTTCTACATCATCAAAGGTGAGTTTTGTGTTCAATTCATGTTATTAAGGATATTCAGTGAGTGAAAGACTTGGATTGTGGAAAGAAGAAGAGTATGGAGTGCAAATACGGAATAGTAATATTCTTGAATAATGGTTTTATTTGAATCCTAGTTCTTGACATGTTACGAGTATAATCTTGTGGAGAATAATACAAATAATGTTAAAGTAGTAATTACATGAGAGTGAATAGGGTGTTGTATTATCGTTACGGCTATGGATGACTTGAAGGTGGATTTGAGAAATAAGTAATGTTTAACCTGAATAATCTATTGATTATAATCGATAAAGATGTTTGGAGAGTTGCCTTATCTTATGGAATAAGTTGTCGAAACAAAGGAAATATCGCCAAATTGTCACTAACTCTTAGTTGCTTTAGCTTAAGTTTAAGTATGTTTCCAATTCTCTAATCTTACTACAAATTCTCTTGAAGGTAGAATCGTGAGCTTGAAAGGCAATCAATTAGGCAATAGAGTTAAAGAGATATAAAGGTATGTGAGGCTAGTCCCCTTCTTTCAAAGGCATGATTTCTATATTATGATTTTTTTCTATATTCCCATGACCTTCTTACATCCTTAGCGATGGAAGTTAAAGATCCTTAAGAGCTCCATATGAAACAGAGATGAGATATATTATATGATAATGATGTTTCATAAAATTGATAATCCTATGTTTATGATTTCAGTGATGTTATTTCTTGTTGTTGCCTCACCTCATGGTATTAGTTCTTTCAAGGTGAGGCCTAGCGATGATGATTGTTCCATAACGCAGTCGGAGGTTACCGACCTTACGTCACTCCGATAGAGTACAACTTTCATTTGAGCTGTTATGCATGCTTCATGATAAGTATATATGTATGATTATACCGTGTCTATTTGGCCAAGCATGACCCCACTTCGGTGGGCTGTTTATGGTTGATGATAACACCGTGCTTATTTGGCCAGGCATGACACCACTAGTGGGCGGCGTGAGATGATTACCCCGGATGTGGGAGGCCCGGACGCGGGCTAATGATGTTATTGATTCAAAAATGTTATGTATGTATGTGTAATATGTTCTAAAGGCAAAAGTGAGCATGCATAATTCCGCCTCAAGAGGCAAGCAGTTACAGTTATCTTTTCTTCTTATGCTTTCTATGTCTTCTTATTATGTTACCATATATGCCTTACATACTCAGTACATTATTCGTACTGACGTCCTTTCTTTTATGGACGTTGTGTTCATGCCCACAGGTAGATAGGGAGACGGCATAGATGCCTAGGAGCCTATCAGCAGCTACACAGGAGCACTCCATTACTCCGGAGGTTCTATTTGATGATATATTCTTTGTGCACATATATGGGGCATGGCGGGGTCCTGTCCCGTCCTTACGATTTCAGACTTCAGTTAGAGGCTCATAGATACTTATGTGTGGGTTGTAGATGTCATGTGACCATCTTCATTGTCTATTTTGTACATCATTTTTGTAGCTCTTTGGGCCTATGTATATATGTATATGTTTAGGGAGATGTTTGGAGCTTGTTTCATGATAAATGGTGCTCGATTGTCAGCTCCGGGTAGCCATTATGGCCCCCTAGTTAGGTACTGACATGGTCGAAGTGGGAGAAACTAAACTAATAGGGCCAGACTTGATCCAGCAAGTCATAGAGAAGGTCAAGCTTATCCAGAATCTATTTTTAACAGCTCAGAGTCATCAAAAATCTTATGCAGATGATCGTCGACGAGATTTAGAGTTCCAAGTGAAGGACTGGGTATTCCTGAAGGTGTCGCCGATGAAGGGCATCATGAGGTTTGGCAAAAAGGGCAAGCTTAGTCCCCAGTACATTGGACCTTATGAGATTGTACGCAAGGTAGGCCATGTGGCTTATGAATTAGATCTACCTTCGGATATAGAGTCAGTCCATCCGGTTTTCTATATATTGATGCTTCCAGAATTGTACCGGGAGATGATGTCCAAGTCACCGAGCAATTGTCTTACAAAGAAGCTCCCATTTCCATTCTAGATAGATAAGTTCAGAGACTCAGAACCAAAGATGTAGCTTCAATAAAAGTCTTATGGAGAAACAATAATAGAGAGGAAATGACCTAGGAATCTGAGGAAGACATGAAGTTCAAGTATCCATATTTATTCCCACCCCCGGAGGAGACTCAGGCAGAGACGCCATTGTCCTAAGGTATGTAATTCTTTCGTTCGATGATTTCTTGGTTGTGTGTGGCCATTGTTGTTGTTGTAGCCTTGTGAAGCGATATATTTTGGGTTGCTGTGACAGGATGGTATTGGCATATTACAGGGGAAACTCTAGCGAAATTTTTGTAGAATCCCTAAGAGTCTAACATTCGAGGACGAATGTTCCTAAGGGGGGAGGAATGTTACATCTCGGAAATTTTGAGTTGTTGTGTTATGAGTGGAGTAACGTAACCTCAAGTGGACATGAAGTCCTTATGAGATTAAGGAGAGTATTTGATAACTTCAAGCGCGCACCATAAAATTTTGAAGTCATATGAATCGGTGGAATTAAGTTCGTCGAAGGAAGTAGAATGTGAGTCATGTTCGGCAAGATTTTGCAACAATTGAGTTATACTTTGTTTAGTAATGACTTGAGGAGGAGCTATAAGGCCACTCAGATGGTTAATGAAGTGTTACGCAAGCGCCAAGAAGGTTCCATAAGGATTGGAAATCAAATGAATCGAAGGGAGCAATTTATCGAAAAAGGGTAGTTTGACGGACCATTTAACGAACCGTAGGGTGTTTGACGGCCCGTCAAATAGTGGAGCCACCACCGTGAAATAGTCACAGTGAGGCATGTTTGGTTGGGCTGACGGTCCATTTGACTGACCATAGGAAGCTTGACGGTCCATCAAAGTGGGCGTCAAAATGCCTGACGGGATTTTAAGTGACACTTTATATATTTTGTTTTACCTCATTTGGATTCATTATTTCCCCAAATCAGATCCTATAGCTCTCCAAAACCCTCTCTCCAAATCTATATACTAATCCAAGCAAAATCCAAGAGAATCAAGATATTCAAGTGCTAAAAGGCTTACTAGGGTTTGTGGAACTCAAGATTTCCTTTGGTGTTGATGTTGGAGACTTCACTTTAGTGGAGTAAGTTGATCCAAGGCTTGTTCTTTTGTGATTAAGGTAAGTTTTTACATCTCTTGCATATGGCTAAGGTTGCTTGATTGTTGTACCATTTGATTGAAGGAAGAAAAATGATAATAGAGTTCAAGTATGAATTTGAGGATATTATGAGTTATAAGTTAACTTGAATGATGATTCTTGGAACGTTATGAGTATAATCTTGTTGTGGGTGGTACTAATGATGTTGAGGAAGTATTGTATATAAGTGTATATGGGGTTGTGTTGAGATTATTATTATGAGTGATCTTGAAAAAGTGTTTTAGGGATTGAATGAAGCCTAACTTGAATTAAGTCTCTTAATCATGGTATTGTTAATAATGTCGTTGTTGATAGGGAGTTGTTTTGGAATTTAGTAGAAGTAGATGAAATAGGGGAAATGCTGCCCAATTTTCGCTAGCTTGCGAATTATACTAGCTTGGACTTGGGAGTGTCTTTGAGACCTAACTTTGCTATGAACTCTCTTAAATGTAGATCCTTCGGGATTTGGAGGAGAACGTTAAGTAGTTAATAAAACATAAAGGTATGTAGGTCTAACCCTTCTTTCTCAAGGCATGATTCCATTATTGTACACCTATTAATGAAATCCACCATGTCTTCCATGACGCCTCCATTTCTAGAACTGCTAAAGCTCGTAAGTCTTGATACTCTCATGATATCATTGATCTCATCCTACGATAGTTGACCCTCTAAGGAAAGGTATAGTGATGATGATGATACTTATATACTCCTATGTGTGTATATATATGTATGGCTATTTTGTAACACCGAGCTCATGTAGCCGGGTATGATATCTACTGCGCGCACACCACTACAATTGGGTATGTATAACACTGAGCCTTGTTATAGCCGGGTATGTATAGCACTGAGCCTTGTTATAGCCAGGTATGTATGACACCGAACCTACATGGTCGGGTATGGTACTACTATATGTATATGTGTATTTATGGAAGGTTTTCATTAGAAAAATGGTCAGTAAGTGTGATGAACATCTCAAGAGGTATAAATGGCTTTTCCATATCGTGTTATCCTTCATGTTATATCATGTTACTACTTTTGCCTTACATACTCAGTACATTGTTCGTACTGACATCCTCTTGTTTGTGGACGCTGCATTCATGCCCGCAAGTGGACAGGGAGACAGATTCGACCCTTAGGTTGCTTTATCAAAGGCTGTAGCTCCATTTGATTCGGAGCTGCAGCTGTTGGTACTATTTTTTTGTGTACATATATGGGCATGGCGGGGTCCTGTCCCGTCTTTATGATATTACATACTCTCTCTAGAGGCTCGTAGACAATTGTGTATAGCTAGATGTCTCCCAGCCTTGTCGGCCCATATTTTTGTATATCATTTTGTTAGCCTTGCCGGGTTGTATATATACATATGGGCTTAGTTGATGATGTTGATATAAAAGTGCCTTAGCCCGATGATATTTGTATTATTGATGCACAGGAATTGCGAGTTAGCCATGTGGCTCACCTAGATATGATTGGGAAGGAGTGATGAGGGGTGCCCGGTGGGGCAGCTCCGGGTGCCCGTCATGGCCCTCTGGTTGGGTCATGATAGCAAGCTTTGGCGATGTCTATGCAAGTGGCACCTTGGTATGCATATTTTGGCTAATTACTTGGTGACTGGTATCATTCCTGACGAGATGAAATCTTATTAAAAAAAGAAGTTTTTGCGCGACGCTCGCCAGTACTATTGGGATGAGCCATACTTATTCAGAACTTGCCTTGATAACATTATTCGGCGTTATGTTCTCGAGAGTGAGGTGTTGGAGATTCTGAAGGCTTGCCACGACTCTCTAGTTGGGGGACATCATAGTGGTACGAGGACTACTGCAAAGGTTCTCGAATGTGTTTACTATTGGCCTACTCTCTTTCATGATGCTAATTTGATGGTGCGGTCTTGTGGTCAGTACTAACGGCAGCAGAGTATTGGTAGGAGGCAAAAGATGCCTAAGAACTTTATGATGGAAATTGAGGTGTTCGATGTTTGGGCGATAGATTTTATGGGGCACTTTGTAAGCTCTTGTGGCATGAAGTACATCTTAGTGGTTGTTGACTATGTTTCTAAATGAGTAGAAGCGGTGGCTTTACGTAATAACGAAGCCAAGAGTGACATGGGATTCTTGAAAAAGAACATATTTACTCGTTTTGGTATCCCAAGGGCGATAATCAGTGATGGTAGTTCTCACTTTTGCAATAAAGCCTTTGCGGGATGGATGGAGAAGTATGGAGTGAAGCATAGGGTAACACATATCATCCTCAGACAAGTGGGCAAGTTGAAGTCTCTAATCGGAGATAAAAAGTATTTTGGCTAAAACGGTGAATGCAAACAGAACTGATTGTGCCCGCAAGCTCAATGATGCTCTATGGGCTTACCGGACTGCTTTTTCAAGACTCAAATTGGGACTTTGCCTTTCAAGCTAGTTTTTGGTAAAGCATGTCACTTGCCAGTTGAACTTGAACATAAGGCCATATGGTCCTTGAAGAAATTGAACGTGAATTAGGAAGAAACGACCAAACTCAGGTTGTTTCAACTCAACGAGATAGACGAATTCTGATATCAGGCCTACGAAAGTGCAGCACTATATAAAGAGAGGATGAAACATTACCATGATAAGAAGATCCTCAAGACAGACATTCAAAAAGGGGATCCGGTGCTGCTGTATAATTCAAGACTGAAGTTGTTGCCTGGTAAGTTGAAATCTAAGTGGTCTAGTCCATTCGAAGTGGTTAGTATTTCACCCCATGATGCGATTGAGTTGAAGTCCGAAGATGGAACTTGGATATTTAAAGTGATCGGGCAGAGGGTGAAGCATTACCATGGTTGCATTGATGGTGATACCATTATGGATCGACACAGGTTGAAACATGGCTACACTCCTGACCCAAAGTAAATATGGGCACCACCGTCGTGCCGCGACGTTAAATCAAGCGCTTCCTGGGAGGCAACCCAAGTTTAGATTTCTGTAAAAAAAAAAAAATCTTTGGTGTGTTATTTTTTCTTCAGCGTTGTATCTGGACTGTTTGCGGGGTGTTGAATGTGCAGGAACTGAACTCAGGAACTCAGTGCAAATTGACGGACCGTCAACAGTGTTGAAGAACCTTCGATGTGCATGTACGGTATGCAAACTTCCAGGTTAGAGAGTTTGCAAGTTCAACTCTCAACAACCAATTCGACGAGCCGTCAAAATTCGACGGTACCGTCGATGTACAACGACGGTCCATCGAATTACCTAGGTAAGTACTGCATAAAAAATGGTTTAAATAAAAACAAAACGACGGGCAGAGGGTTTTAAATCCCTCCAACCCGCATCTTTCCCTCTTTCCCTCCTCTCTACTTCTCCACTTCCCCACCTATTGAACTCCCTCTATAACTCCATTACCCACTTCTGCAATTTCATTAAAACTCCTCAAATTCCTAAACCACCCTATAAAACCTCCATCTCACCACTACAGAAAACCAAAAATCCTCTACCCCTACTCTCACATAATTCTCTCTATTTTTAGTAGTGTTCTATCAAGTTTCTTTCTAGAATTCTTGTGATCAGGTATGATGCTACTTACTTGGTGTTAATTTTAAAAGTTTCTTTTAATTTAGTTTACAATGGATGCCTTGTGTTCCTAAACTAATTGCAGAATTAGTGTTAAGAACCCTAGGTTGTCTTTTTGGGTGATAATATATGCGGGGGTGTTCCAATAATCTCTTAAAAATGGCAGAATATGTGTGGGTAGAACTCATGAACTAGGGTTTGATGCTTGGGATGAAATTCTTGCTTGAACTTGAAATTTGGTGAAATTATTGGTCGGGGGAAGGGAATTTGGTATGTTTTCTGTTAGTAGGATTCGTGGGGATGAGAATATTGTACCCCCATTGAGTCGACGGGCATTTTGATCCACAATTTATGTTGATTCATTATGACCGCCCATGGTTCGTAAACGTGAAATTCTGATAAACATGCAATTTGAGAAGTGAAGTCTGAGTAACTCCAACGAGTTGGAGGGTATTTCGATTAAAATTTTCGGTTTGATATCGTTATACCCACCAAACAAAACCCCATAAAGTACCAAAGGTCAAAAAAGTCAAAAATGAGGGGGAAGTTTGAGTAATCCAAAGCCCGAACCCCAAAATGTGCAAGTATTCTATGATATCTGTGTGATGGGATTTGAAATTGAACTTGCAGAACCTTAATTTGCTGCTGACAGGCCATAAACATGTTGATGGTACCGTCAACAGGTCAACGGATCGTCTTTGCGCAAAGACGGTCTGCAGATCCAAGATTCAGAGAACTGACATATTTTTTTTTAGAATTACTTAGTTTGAATTTAACTTTTACAGGTTAACTAGATTTTGGTTTTGATGCTTACAGGTATGGCTTCACCCAAATTGACAACTACACGAGGGGGTGGTTCAAGGCAGACACAAAAAGCAACGGGTAGAAAGAGGCCCAGTGGTCAGACCACCCTGAGAGATGAGCTTTTGGATGATGAGGTTGAGGTGATGCCTGCCAAGAAGAACAGGGCTGTTGTTCCCGTCCGGAAAAGGAAGGTCACAGTACCGGCTCCTACACCTCCAAGTTCCTCCCAGTCTGAAGAGGAGGGATCATCTGCATCTAGGTCCGGTGATGGAGCTGAGGGCGAGGATTCAGATGCTACATCCAGAGGCAGTTCACCTGCCTCTACATCTAGAGGTGATTCACATGCCTCCCAGTCACCCACCGGATCCCCGACTCAGCAAAGTTCACATACAGCCGGGAGTGATTGTGCTACTAACTCTCGAGAGGTTAGAACCAAAAATTTGGAAGATGAGCAGCACCGGTTCACAGTTGAGGGTGCTAAGGAGCTGTTTGAGGCTGGGATTGCATTGAAAAATGATATAGGGTCGAACGAGAAAAGAACCATCCATGAGGAGAGGTGTATCGGTTTTGAGGGTCTGGAGATCCTCCCCCGCACCAGAGACACAATTGAGCACTATCAGCTGGGCTTCCTGAATGATTCTCCTGGGGAGTACCGTCAAGTGTTGGTGTGGGAGTTATATGCAGAATATGGAGATTGATTGCCAAAGTCAGAAAATTAACACCGAGGCTGATTGAGATTAACCATTGATAGAGGTCGAGCTGAGAGGAGTGAAGGTTGATAGCTCCGCTGAGGCGATCAACCGGGTATACTTCGGTAATGACTATGCTGCTCCAAGACAGATAGATGAGTTAAATGACAAACTTGATAGATGATAGAAGGAATGAGTAGACAGTCCGAGATTGGGTGGCGGCAGTGATTGGCCGACCGAGCCAGGGGGCGGAGACTACTAACATGTCCCAGAGGATAAAGAAGTGTTGGTTGACACTTGATGCCAAGTTCTGGTAGAGTGTCCTACAGTTGCGGCTCCTTCCTACTCTGGCCGACAACGCACTCACTATTGACAGATCCATCATCTTGGTTGTATTGATGCCTAGATACTCGATTAATTTCGGGCGGTTGGCTGCAGATGAGATTCAGCTGAGGGCTTCACAGCCCATCACTTTACTGATATATCCATGTTTGATCACCAATCTTATTCGGAGGTCACATGTCCTGATTCTACCAGATATTGATCACCGGATTACAACTTCGCAGTTGTACTCGGTGAAGAAGAGCAGAGATGAGGCAATTAGAGAGGGCCAGGGAGAAGAGTATGGGTTCTCGATTTCACTTGGAGGGTTTCCTATGCCTCAAGAGATTGTTCATTCAGGGTCGTGGGTGATTCTATAGAGGAGTTACCTGCCACTACTGCCCCTATTGCTGAGACTATCTAGACTTCAGAGCCGGAGCCTCCAGCTATTGAGATAATTGATACGGCTATCGAGACACAGACTGTTGCCACTGAGCCACAGACTTCGGCTCCACAGCCGCAGAGGGCAGCCCCATAGCCAGCGAGTCCTGTACCACAGCCAGCGGGTGCAGCCAGAGTGGTTGACCCTTATGCCTTTTAGATTGAGAATTTCAGAAAATTTGCTAAGCAAGCGGCTACAGCGGATCAGCAATCCAAGGTTATAGTGGCCCAGCTAGACGATTTTGCGTGAGAGAGAGTGAGTACTATTGTAGAGCCCGTGAGGTTGACGTTATTAGCTTGACTAGATAGTTTTGAGATGAGATTGACGGCATTGGAGATAGCCCGCCCGACCACTTCTATTGATGCTTTGAGGGTAGAGTTAGAGAAACTTAAGGTTGATGTATTGGTGTTGAAGGGTCGTGACCCGTGCCTAGCATCAGCCCCACCATCTATTGCGTTAGAGATATAGAAGGAGCTTCCAGTGGTGCAATTAGTTGTGCCTACCGCTGCGGATGGTCAAGGGAAGAGGAAGAGAGTAGTTCTTGATGAGGAGGAGGAGATAGAGGAGGTGAGAGAGAGTACTCGCCTGAGAGGTCCAAGTATAAAGGAACATTAGATGGAGGAGGCCATTAGGAAATCTCTTGTGGAGAATCTTCCTTTTAGGATTAGAGGAGCCACCTCGGGCAGTACTCCAGCTAGAGATAGAGTGTCATTGCCACCGCCCTTACCTATTCTAGTGCCAGTGCCTACTGGTACTACTATTGTTGCTGCTGCTGATGCGGCTACTAATACTAATGCTGGTGCGACACCTGATGCCTCATAGACCCATGAGTCGCGAGATGAGCAGCGCGCCACATGTATTCCTACTCCCTTGTTTTACTTTTACTGCATTGGAGACATTGCAGATTTTTTCAGTTGGGGGTGGGAGTATTTGATTTGATTATAGTGTATAATGTGTTTAGGACCCCCTCGGCTTTTCTTTGCCATGGTTCTTTTCTCGAGGGGTTTATTTTCTATAGAACCTGGAATGTTTAGGCCGTATTTAGATAAAATAGAGTAATTTTAACTTATGTGGTGGTGGTTTGATTAACTTAAGGCAATCTCATGACGATTCGGTTAAAAGCATTCCTCTCCGAACTTTTTTGTAAACTTGGACTTGGTTGTTTAATTGACATGCATGCTTCTTTGTGTGACATTTAGATTATTGAGTTACCTTGTGTGCTGAATTTTAGCGGGGAGACTAGTTTGTTGACAATTTTGATGCCATGTGTGTGAGGTCTTGTATATATTTTCTCTCGTTATGTGTGTAATCTAGAACTTTCCTGGTTAGTCGTGCCTGCATTCTTAGGATGAGTTGAGCTGTGAAGTGATCTTAGGCCTTGTTTGTGTTAGGAACCCCCTTAAGCCTAAATCTAAGCCTATCTGTAGATAAATATCCCTTGTTAGCCATTTTGAGCCTTAAACCTGCTCTTTGACTAGCTGTAATAAGCCAATACCCGTTCTGAATATCCCTCTCTTGCACCTGATCCATCCTTGACACTAAAATGATAAGATTGAGGCTAAAAGCCTAAGTTGGGGGTGATAGGTGGAATAAGGGGGAATATGAGGCGTAAGCATAAAAGTTGTGTAGAAGTGAAGTGCCTAGTTAAAAGACATCGGTGTGGTAAGTTTAGAAAAAAAAAAGGAAGAAAAATATGCAAAACAACAAAACAAGAGAAAAAAAAATATATAGAAGCAGAGTGGAAATAAAACCACACCGAGGCAATGAAAAAGAAAAAAGGAAGAAAACAAAAAGGGCAAAAAAGGTGAAAGAAAAAAAAAGTGTAGTGTTCAAGGAGGGTGAGTCACAGTTATCACAATAGAAATCCTACCTGTCCCCGAGCCTACATTACAACCCTGAAAAAGTCCTAGTGTGATCACGGCCGAACTGTCCAAAGTCTAGGGTATTGAAAATAAGGGCAAGCCTACGGTATTTGTGTTACACCCCATAATTCTGTACGTTGAAATTCATAAGTGTTGGTCCTTTCAAGTATGGACTTTGGAGTTGCCTTCAAGGGTATATATGATTGCATGCGTTTATCCTATGGTTATGAAGGCTTAGTTCATATAGTAAGTTGTGAGAGGATTGGAGAGCAGGTGAGTTGCAGAAACTATGTTTGTTGGTCCAATTTGGAGGAAGAATATCTTATAGAATATGATGAGTTTTGAGGGAAAGCAAAATCCTAAAGTGAAGTTCATAAAGTCTAGTTTTCGACGCAACAAACCGCTCATCAAAACGAAATCAGAGTAAGGAGATATGGACGTTACAAGTTGGGCTGGCAGGCCTGGAAAATGGTCTGCACGAACGCGCCAGGGAGTGGCGCGAACGCGCAGAGGACCAAGGGCCAACTCAGCGCGAACGCGCCACTAATAGGCGCGCATGCGCTGAGTGATTTTTAGGTCGGTGCAACCCGACCCTAGAATCTTATAAAAAAGGGTTTACCCCCTTATTTCCTTCAAACCACTCCTGAAAATCATCCCAAACCTTCTGGAAATTTTCTCAAACTTTCACACATCAAATTTTAACGCAAATCGAGTATAATCCTTGGATTCTGGTCCGTACAGCATATAGTTGCGATAATAAAATCGTATTACGGCAAGTCTTGGCTTGAATTTAAGGTGGAAAGTGAAGATATCGCGGTACTAGTGGGATTAAGGTATGAATCACTTCTTATTAATGTTAATCTTGGTTAGTCCCGAAGGTAAAACTATTAAATAGTCATACCACAAGTTGTTTAGTTGAGGAATTTGGAAAAACATCACGTGGGATGTTTTATGGAGCATATTGGTGTTGGTAATGTTGTTGTTAATATTGGTATGGTTTTTATTTTTGTTGGTTGTTGGATTATAATTTTGGGCTAGGCATATAAACAGGGGAGATGCTCCCCGAATTTCGGCAGATTCTAAATGGAATTAAATTAAGGATTTGAGATGGGCGTATGACTTTGTGACTAACAATAGTACAAATGGTTTATATGTAGATTTACGAGCTTGGAAGGATAAACATTGAATCGCCAAGGAGACCGAAAGGTATGTAAGGCTAGTCTATTTCTTTCTAAAGGCATGATTCCTACGTTACGATTCCATCTATGTCTTCCATAACACCCTTGTTCCCGAAAAGCTAGAAGTTCTTGGTTCTCAAGGTTTTTATGATATTCATGACAATAATGACTCCTTTCTTGTGAACTCATACATGTTTTCCATGATGTCCCTATTCCCACAAGCTAGAGATTCATGATTCTTAAAGTTTCTTATGACGTTAAAGATAATTATGTTTTCATGATGATAAGGATGATGATGATGATGATAATCCTATTCCTAGAAGTTTCAAAGTTTATGATTTTAATGCTATTAAATTCCAAAGCTTATGGATTTGATGCTAATACGAGAGTCTTGAGCTTATTTCAATATTTTCTTGATTTTATTCATTGTTGTTGATCTCACCTTATAATCATTGTTCCTTCAAGGTGAGGTAATGCGATGATGATTGTTCCATAATGATAATCGGAGGTTACCGACCTTATGTCACTCTAATAAAGTGGTAACATTTACTTGGGCTCTCGTGCATGCTATATATATAGGGGATATGGGGAAAGGTGAGGCGTTATATATGCATAACCACCTGATCAGTTGGTATATTATGACATCGTCCCAGACGCGAGATATATGGGTATGGATCGGGCTGCACGTTCCGCAGCAATATAATATAATATATATATATGGATCGGGCCGCACGTTCTGCAGCAATATAATATTTATATATCGATCGTGTTGCATGTTCCGCTGCAATATTATGTTATATAAGTGTGAGAAATGTTTTTTATGAAAAGATTAAGCATGCATGATATTCTCCCTAAGAGGCAATCAGACATACAGGTTATCCTTATCTCATGTAATGTCCCGTACCTCTTATTATGTTGTTATTCATGCCTTACATACTCAGTACACTGTTCGTACTGACGTCCTTTCTTGTGGACGCTGCATTCATGCCCGCAGGATCAGGTAGCCAACCAGTAGGATCTTTCTGCAGCCGCAGTCAGTGCGTTCCATTGGTCCGGAGCTGCAGCTTTTTTGGTATGCTATCTTGCTATGTAGATATGTGGGTATGACAGGGCCTTGTCTTGTCTTTTCTACAGTTTATATTCCATAGAGGTCTGTAGACAGTTGTATATGGTGGGAACGTCATATAGCTTTGTAGTCTCTTATTTTATGTACAGTACATGTAGTGGCCATGTCAGACTGCGTTGTCATCCTTTGCATGTATGCCTATGTATATGTTTGTATGTATAATTTATGAGTTTTCGAGGTAGAGTTTAATGCATAAATTTTATAGCAAATGCTGTCGTTCAGATATAAGTTAGAAATGGGCCACCAGGTTACTCAGCATATGGCAAGTACGAGTTTACGGGTGCTTGGTAAGTAGTGGTCGGGCACTCGTCACGGCCCATTGGTTTGGGTCATGACAGTTTGAATGCGTAGCTAGAGGATTTCCTTATGAGTGTGAATGTTTCTCTTCTCCTTAGTTTCTTGTCCCACTTTGTGTGTGCATATGTGTTGGGGCATTCTTTGGTCTTTGTGAGGGCACGAGAATTTGTTAAGTGACTGGTTTCCCGTAAGTCTTAGTTCATGTGTGCTATGGTTTCTGTAATAACTAGATGTCATTGATTGAAGCCTCATTGTTAGTTGCAAAGAGTCCTTTCTTGGTTTTATTCTTTACCGGGGGGAGAATCGTTGGGATACAAGTGATATGCCAGTAGTTAATTGCCACAACCACTTTAGACAGTTTTACTTTGTGATATCTAGACATTTGTAGATAGAATCTGTTGGTTGACTTGCTTGAGGACAAGCAAACACTTTAAGTTGGGGGTGTTGATGTGCCGTGAAATTATGGCACATCTAATGCTTTTTAACTCTAAGTTTTACTTGTTTTCGAGCAAGTTTGTGTTAGTTTGATGTGTTTTGTGTATGCTGCAGGTATTTAGAAGTGGAATTGCAAAAACAGTTGACAACAACGAATTTTGAAGACAAGGCACTGCTATGAACTTGTACGGACCGTCAACATGCTCGACGGTTCGTCAAGCATGTCGTCGAGTTGCACTGAGTCAAAGATCAGAGATTGTGCAATAAGTGATGTAAAAAGACCGGAAGATCGACGGACCATCAACATGATAGACGGTCCGTCGATGTACAAAGACGATGGAGGCTCTGATGCCTGAAAGTTATCATCAGACCGTCGAAGTGCATCATCAACAATTGACTGTACCGTCCATGTGCAAAGACACTCGGTCGAGTTGCAAGCCGACCTAGAACTGGATTGGGATTAATTATTCCGAGTTTAACTTGTATAAATACCTGTTTGGGTTTTATTTTTTAGACATCTGGAGTTTAATATTTGTAGTAATTACTTTTGGGTTTTTAGAACTTTTGAAGATTTTCCAGACAATCAAATTCATTTACTTTCAGTGTTATTCGTAGGTTCAATAATAATTTCAATTATGCAATCTTCAATCTTTTATTGTTTCTTCGTTGCCATGAGTAGCTAAATGCCTTTACTAAGGTTGTGAACCCAAGGATGGGTGTTTTGTGGTTGGGGATCGTGATTGATATATGCATAATGGATTGTTAGGGTTTATTTGTTCTTCGTTTTAATCATATAGTTAGTGGTTGCAAACATTAGCTAACGCCATAAACTTTGGTTTATTTGGGAAAATAACTAGGGTTTGGTAAGAACAAATAACAAGAACTCAAGGCTTTAAACCTTGTTTAATAAATTCACTTAGGAATAAAAGGAATTTACTTGGTATAATTAACCGTTCCTCATGCATACTTTCTTATCTTTGGGAAAAGCATAGAAAGAAATAATTTTTTCTTATTGGGAAATAGTCTAGATTCACATAGAGGTTAAGTGCATTCATACAACGATCCATTAGAAGTATATCAAGATCAATACCCATGATCATACACTTTATCTGATGGGGACACAAACCAAAATTCTTATAAAACCCTTTTTTCTGGAATACACCAAGACTGCAAGATTAGTATAATACTCGTTTTGTAAACTTTGCACACCATATTCTCTGTGGGATTCGAGCCCAACCTTGTTGGGTTACATATTTGATATCGTCCGCTTTGTGCTGTTAAAAGGTGTAATTTGAGCATATCATATATCCTATTTTCTCTTAAACATGAATCTACATTTTTATTCAGAGACAAGTGCCAATCCTAGTTAGCATATTATTACATCATTTAGAGGGACACAAAGGCAATTTTTAAGACATAATCCAAGTGATATACCCTATGTATACCTCAATATACAAATCCTTGTATGCCAAAGGTATACCAGAACTGTATACATCTGATATACATGGGTATATCTCTTGTATATTCAATTATATAATCCCATGTAGGCCTAGGCAGCATGCAACTTCAACATATTTGGCATACTTATGATGCTATTTCCAGCTATACAAGCAGTATCCCACAAAAGGACACAATACTCAGCAAATCGCCAACCAAATACATCTAATGGATTCACATTAAACATGGCATGCATCAAATACTTAGGAAAAACATAAGAAACACTCTAAGGAAAGAAGGGAGGGGTGCAACATGACATTCTAGGCTTATACCAGAACTCGAGGAAAACACATATAGCAGGTTCATGCATAACTGAGTAAGAGTAGGTTTATATTTAACAAAGTATGCACATTTTGACATAGCATTTATCAAGTGAGACCATATAAACATGTACTGATGATGGCAATCCTTCATTTGTCAGTTCATAAGTCATGGAGAACCCTCAAAGGATCATGTTAGGCTATGGATGGATACACTAATGCTATAGACATGGATATGCACTTTGACACTGGTGTGAATGGGACACATATCATAGGTAGTGACATGTTCAAATCTTTGAAAATAGTACAAACAAGTAATGCAGGCAGGCATACAGTATAACAAAAATTATTAGGGACCTCAAATAGACAACAAACTAGTCATTATAGGAAAACAAATCTCATTTAAAAACCGTAAATCAGATGTTTGAATCATACAGGATCCCTATCAATTGGTTTAGATTCACTAACCACATATAATACCAGAGTCTGTAAAAAGGTGACTTAAAAACATGTAATTGATCATTTGCAGCAGGATTTTAGGTCAAAAGAATTAGTTAAGGCGATTCAACCTTTATTTTTAAACCAACACCTTGAACATGCATTAACCACATACACCCTACACTGCTATATACATCACTGGTTAACAAAGTCATGCTTAAACTCAAATTTAGACATAAAACATGTATACCTTAGCCAACCAAGTCTAACCATGTGCCACACAGACCCGATACTAATCATAAGAAGACTCATAGCCCTTTAACTATCATTGAACCCAACCACATAAGTATTCAGTAGATGTATATTCTAGTTTTGATTATAGGCATAAAACACAGTTTGTAGTAGTGCATTTAACAAGGCAAATAGAGTTAACAGGGAAAATACTAGCTAAATATAGTTTTAAAGCTACTGTTACTGCATTTTAACATGATAGGGATTGTTCCATTGAGCAGACAATAACAAGATATTAAACATGATTTCACTTGACTAGTACGCAGAACCAAAGTTAAAACAAACATAGTACTTATTCAAATTAATCACTGAACATGCTAGATCTCAACTAGAAGAGGCCCAAGCTAGAAAATAATAACATAAACAGAGATTAGATACTTCAAAACATGATTAAACTTAACAAGACAAGAGAACATGATCCAAATAGGCTTGACACTAGACACATATGGACTTAAGTCATTTACAGTATCATCTCTACATTTAATCAGTCTATATTATCAAATCTAAAATAGTAACTAATCAATAGGATTATAGACTGCATACAAACACATCACACATTTAAAGCGAGATAGTAAACTAATACATACTAGTCACCTATTGGACTAACAATATTCTGAGACTAACAGCATCTAACTAAAACACACGATGAGAAACTAACACACAACTAAATCACATATTTAACTAAGGCAAGATAAACATACTAATCATATAATTAATTTAACGTAAACACATAACTAACATTTAAATAGTACAAAAAGCTAAAAAATAAAAAGGGGCAAGAAGATTACCTTTTGTTTGAGCAGCCTTGGAAGAGATCGAACTTGAAAGATCCGCTAGTTCCTCAACCCCAACACTCAGCCACAAACAAGCAAGAAACAATTAAACTTAGAAAATTTTAAACTTAGCTGAATAGTTAAAGGTCTCAATAATTAGAAACCCTAGGTAATTCGACTTTTTTGAGTATAGCGGTACATCAATATGCTCAAAGTTGTTGGAACTGTGGAGAATGGGGTTCTTTATATAGAACCCCCAATTCTCAAAACTCTAGACTGCGATCGATGTGGGAGTATAGCTTTTTTGAGATTTTGCTTCTCTCAAACCACATCTAACGGTTAGGAATCAAACAAATAAACAAATCAAGGGTTGGATTTGACCCAAACGAGGTCAATCCGTAGGATTATTCATGAACCAATAGAAATTGCGGATTCAAAATAGCAACAAATAAAAACCATTAAGAAAAATCAGTCAAAGACCATTTGATTTGCAGAAAAAGTGAAGAGAGAGGAGAAGTATACAATGTTTGCAGTGGGTATTGGGTGGAAATGGTTGAGAATTGGTAGAGAAATTAATCCTCTTGCCATTCTCGGCCGTGCCATAGCAAAAACAAACCAAGCAGGCCCTTATCTTTGCCATTTTTGGTGTGGCATGACACAGGAGATAGAAAAATGAAGTGAGGCGGCGCTAGATTTTACCTCCTCTTTGGGAAAGAACCCTTAAGGGTTCGTTTGGTGCGTAAATGAAGAGAAAATGGGATATTACCCCTTTAATCACCGAAGTGGACCGGGTCTTGGTCCTGTTGACCTGGGCTCATCCAGACTTAAAAGAAATAAAGGGGGAGGCCACTGTATACATGCATATACATGCGATATACATGTATACACATGTATGTCCGTGTATATATATGTGTATATATACATGAGACTTTGACACCCATTTTAATAAATGACAATAATTAAGAAAAAAACAATTAGTTTAAACCCCTTAATCTTGGTCAAACATAACTAACTAACCAATTAAACAATGATTAATTAAGCAAATGGACTCAAGTTGCAAATATAGCCTTTTTAAACAATGAAATTGGTTGTTCCAATTGTGGCCATTTTGGCCCAATTAGAACAATTAAAACTAATTCTGAACAATGGCCTTAACTGATTTAAACTAATGAATTTGACTGTTTCAAATATGGCCATATTTGATTTAATCGACCAATTAAAAACTAACTTTGCGAAAATGACCCTGATTGATTTAAACCGTGGAAATTGACTATTTCAATTAAGGCCAAAATTAGCCAACAATTGATTATTTCAATTGTAGCCACTATTAGCCACATAATAAAAAAAATTATAGAATTAACCACAATTAAACATTTAATTAATTATAGTTAACTCTAATAAATTGTACCAATGCCCATAAATATGAAAAATTAAGAGTTGAGGGGTAAAATGATTAATTCATTTAATTAATTAGATTTCTTGAATTGAACAGAGTAAAATGCCTGCGAATTGATTTTCTGGTAAATTATCTTATTGATTGCAATTTAGTAAAATGTTTCACATTAGTGATAAAATATGAAAATTAATTTCTAAATTATTTATAATATTATAGAAAACATTTACCAAACATAATGGCTAAAATATTATCTAAGTAAATTAAAAAATCATTTTGGCTTGCAGAAAAATGTACATTTTACTCGGTTAGCTATTCAAGGACTCTAGGTAATTAAATAAATTATGGGAGGTCAAAAATTAGGTGTCAACAACGGCCCCTTCGATGTTCGGCGATGGCAAATTTTACATCTCGGGAATTTTGAGTTGTTGCGCTGTAAATAGACTAACACAAGGTTAAGGTAAACATGAAGTCCATATGAAGTTAGGGGGAGTATTTGATAGCTTTAAGTGCGTACTACAAGATTTTGAAGTCGCATGACTCGGTGCAACTAAATTCGTCGGAGGAAGTTAAATGTAAGTTGTGTTTGGGAAGATTTCACATCAATCGAGCTAATGTTTATTCAGAAATGTCTTGAGGAGGAGCTATAGGGCTCCTTGGATGGTTAATGAAGTGTTATATAAGTGCTAAGAAGGTTCTATAAGGATTGGAAGTCAAATGAATCAGTGAGAGCAAGTTCGAAAAAAAATGGGTTGTACGACCACTTATACAGTCCGTATAATGGTCCGTAAAGCCATTCGAGAGAGGGGTCATCCCATGGTGGGATTATACGACCATATATACGGACCGTATAAGTGGCCGTATAATCGGGTCAGGTCACTTTTTTCTCTTTTATATATAGATGACCCTTGCTCTCATTTTTCATTTCCCACATTTTCCCCAAGTCTTGAAAGCTCCAGAATCTTCCCCCTATCATATTAACCCAAACCCAAGATAAATCAAAGATTAAATAGCAAGAATCAAGAGAATCAAGTGGGGGGAGACTCACTAGGGTTTGTAGAATTCAAGATTTCCTTTGGTATTGAAGTTGAGGTTTCATTCAAGTGAAATACATTAACCCAAAGTTCATCCTTATATGATAAAAGAGTCGCAAGCTTGGAAGGAGAACTATTTAGTGGTTAAGAAGACAAAAGGTAGATAGGGAGGGGGTCCAGATCCCTAGGAGCTTTATCAGCAGATATACCGGAGCACACCACTACTCGGGAGTTGCAATTTATTGATATATTCTTTTGTGTTTATATTTGGGGCATGGCGGGGTCCTATCCCGTCCTTATGATCATCAGTACTCCAGTTAGAGGCTCGTAGACATGTGTGGATAGTAGATATTTCATGACCTTATTAGTGTATATTCTATATATCATTTTGTAGCCTTGCAAGCTTGTTCATATAGATGTTTGAGGTGGAATCAAAGAATGCTTCATAACGAGTTTTATTTTGAGAATGGCATTTATTCCGGTTGAGTTATTTGATAATTAGAAAAGTGGTCCACCGAGGTATATTAGAAGTAGTATGACAAGTGGTGCTCGGTAGGCTAGCTCCGGGTACCTGTCATGACCCTCTGGTTGGGTCGTGACAAAAGTGGTATCAGAGCAGTTCCGTCCTAGGGTGTGTCTACGAGCCGTGTCCGGTAGAGTCTTGTTTATGGCTGTGAAGCGCGTCCCACTTATAAACAAGAGGTTGCAGGGCATTTAGGAATAATGACCTTTCTTCTTCTTCTTCATAGATCATGTGATAGAGCCATGATATAAGATTTCTCCTTTTCCTAATTGTGTGTTATGATTTCAGCGATGCCTATGAAGAGGAAAGCAACAGCTGCCCAGAAGGGCAAGACAGCGGCAGGAAGGCAGACTGAACGGGAGCCACCGGTAAATATAGAGGAGAGTGAGTCCCATAATGAGGCTCCATCTCGGACCTCTCACACTCCGACTCTTTTAGAGGAGCATGAAGGAGCCTCAGCTCTAGCTCCAGTGCCTTCAGTTCCTCCTCCAGGTGCCTCCGGCCAACAGATGACAGAGGCTATTTAATTACTGACCCAGTTAGTTGCCGCTCAGGCTCAGCAGTAGGGTGCAGGTCCTAGTGACAGAGCGGTTAGCGCCAGAGCCCGTGATTTTATAAGCTTGAATCCTCCAGAATTTTTCGAGTCAAAGCCGGATGAAGACCCGCAGGGCTTTGTAGATGAGATGCTGAGAACGTTGAGGATAATACATGTTTCTGATACTAAGTCAGTGGAGTTGGCTTCTTATAGACTGCGGGATGTGGTCGTTCTTTGGTACAATAATTGGATATCTTCGAGAAGGGAAAATATGCCTCCCCCGATATGGCAGGAGTTCGTAGATGTCTTCATCCGCCATTATTTTTCACCCGAGCTTCGACGAACCCGAGCTGACAGGTTTTTGAATCTAAGGCAAGGAAATATGAGTAATCGGGAGTATAGTCTCCACTTTAATTCATTGGCTAGGTATGCTCCAGCCATGGTAGCCGATATGGGAGACCGGGTGCATCGATTTTTGAGTGGCTTGGGGCCACATATGATTAAATACTGCTTGACAGTTTCACTCAAGGAAGGGATGGATATTTCTCATATTCAAGCTCATGCTCAGAATTTGGAAGAGCAGCAGTAGCCGCACAGGGGGGAGCGTGATTCTGACAGAGGGTATAGTAAGAGAGCTAGATCTGTAGGTGCTAGCAGTAAGTATAGAGAGGGTCAAAGGCAATAGTATTCCAGGTATTCAGGCCAATCTGTGGCTAGTGCACCTCCTCGATTTGCGGGCAGGAGATTTGATCGCCCTATTTATTCTGGACCGGGTCATAGCTTGAGAGTTTTGGGTTTCCAGTTTGGAGGCGATCCTAGTCAGAGAAGACTTATGTTGTGAATTGATTGTTCTATTGTGTTGACTTGATGCCATGAGCTGTTGATAGATGCAAGATTCTATTTTATCATCTTGATTACGATATTGTTGGTGTACCCACTGTTGGTACTTGTGATTTGGTTATATTGTTGGCGTACCCACTATTGGTACTGGTGATTTGGTTATATTGTTGGCATACCCACTGTTGGTATTTGTGATAAGATATATTGTTAGCGTACCCACTATTGGTACTTGTGATATTGAGCATGATTATTGATGTTGATACATGCATTGCACACACCCCATTTCGTGATTCACTATTGAGATACTGATGATGTTTGATGAAACACTTGATGAGCTGGGGTCGATTTTACTCAAGTGATGTGAGATGGCCGAAATCCGATGTTAGTTCCGAAATCGTTGTTTGAGAGAGTGCATGGACTCCGCGGGTCTCCTAGAGTAGTGCTGGTGAGAACCCCCTGTGGGCAAAGATCCGGGGTTCCGTCTGTCTGTTGGGCAAAGATTCCGGACGGGTGGCACTTAGACTTCGCGAGTCATACTAGTTTGTGCTACCGAGATGTCGATATTTCCGTCCGGAGTACATGTGTAGACAACATTTATATGGCATTGCATTTTATTTGTACACTATTGCATTGCATTGCATTATGGCTTGATTTGAGATGCTTGGTGTTGTACTTGTGATGTTGGATTAGGACTTGATACTTTCTGACTTGGCATATTTGGGATTAGATGTTTTATCTAGGCAATGACGTGTACTTGGGTTCGATTAGATATGACTTGTACTTGTTTGGTTTATCTGCTTATCTGCTTTATTAAATGGATTGTGTTAGCTATGCTTAGTCGGCCGATGATGCCTACCTGTACCGTTGTTTGTACTGACCTGCACTTGTTGTCATAATCATCATAGATTCCCCCTTTCCTTTAATAATCCCTTAGGAATGGAAGTTTGAATAGGGTTTTGATTAACATTTTCCTTAGGCTTATTAATAATGAAATTGATGGGGTTTATGTTAGTTTTTTATGAATCTAAGCTTGTTGATCATATATCTTCCATTTCTAGTGTTGAATTTCGGAATCAAAGAGTTAGGGTTTATACCCAAATTGAGGGTTTTGCTTCAAATTCAAAATTGGGTAAATCTATGAGTTAATTTAGCAATTAGTGGTTGGGTTATGATCACCTAGGGCTTAATTTGATATTTTGCTTCTGAATTTCCCATTTTGCCCTTGTGGGCCCATTTTCCCAATTTCTATGGTTAGAATTGACATAGATTGAATAGTACCAATATTAATATCATTCTTCATGATTTCTAATCTGGATTTCAATTATGCTTAGACTACTTTGGTTCTGAGGTTTAGCAGAAAGGCAAGGCAAATGAGTGAGTTGTTGGTGTTGCGGTCCGGCTATCCAGGTAGGTTATGGCTTACCCTTGGTGAGACTTCGTATAGCGAAGCACATATTTAGATTATATTGTTGAAGACAACATGTGAACCTTCGGGTATGAAGTTGGGTTGGATATTGCCTTAGGTTGGGCCTTGTTGTGTGTTTGGGGCTAGCCACCCCATTATGTTGTGAATTGATTGTTCTACTATGTTGACTTGATACCATGAGTTGATGATAGATGTAAGATTCTGTTTTATCATCTTGATTATGATATTTTTGGCGTACCCACTGTTGGTACTTGTGATTTGGTTATATTGTTGGCGTACCCACCGTTGGTGCTTGTGATTTGGTTATATTATTGGCGTACCCACCGTTGGTACTTGTGATTTGGTTATATTGTTGGCATACCCACTGTTGGTATTTGTGATATTGAGCATGATTATTGATGTTGATACATGCATTGGACGCACTTCCATTTTATGATACACTGTTGAGATACTGATGATGTTTGATAAAACACTTGATGAGCTGGGCTCGGTTTTACAGGAGTGATGTGAGATGGACGATATCCGATCTTAGTTCCGGAATTGTTGTTTGAGAGAGTGCATGGACTCCGCGAGTCCCCCAGAGTGGTGCCGGTGAGAACCCTCAATGGGCAAAGATCCGAGGTGCCGTCTGTCTATTTGGCAAAGATCCGAGACGGGTGACACTTAGACTTCGCGAGTCACACTGGGTTGTGCTACCGAGATGTCGATATTTTCATCCAGAGTACATGTGTACACAACATTTGCATGGCATTGCATTGCATTCATACACTATTGCATTGCATTGCATTATAGCTTGATTTGAGATGCTTAGTGTTGTACTTGTGATGTTGGATTCCGACTTGATACTTTCAGACTTGGCACATTTGGGATTAGATGCTTTATCTAGGCAATGACGTGGACTTGGGTTCGATTACATTTTACTTGTACTTGTTTGGTTTATCTGCTTTATTATTTGGATTGTGTTAGCTATGCTTAGTCGGTCGATGATGCCTACTAGTATCGTTGTTTGTACTGACTTGCACTTGCTATATTCTTTTATGAATGTAGAGTACCAGGTCGAATCTGCTTCCGTGACACGTGGCTGATAGTCGTTTCAGCATTATCTTGGAGTTTACAGGGTGAGCATGGTCGTTCGCTGCCTTGAAGACTTTCCTATCTTTATGTCCTATTCTATTCAGAGACATAGACACTTATGTATTATTATTATATACTTGTATTATTCCCCTTTTTAGATGCTCTTGTATTACTTAGACTAGACCCTGGGGGTGTTATTATTATTCTGCACTATTCTACTACTTATATATATATCGTGAGACTTACGTATTTATTCTATTCCGTTGCTTAATTTCATTATTTACGTCTTGTTCATTTTATGTTTGAGGGTTCGCTAACCGAGGTGGGAAGGTTCGTGCCCGCAAGGCTTAGGAAAAATAGGTCGTGACATTAATTTGAACAATTTTGACCTTGAATGAATGCACAACTCATGAATACCACCAATGGTCACTTGAACTGACTCCAACTTTTCGAGACCAATCACGGCCCTACCACATATCTGTGGCGGCCGATTCTAATCTTTTCCTCATGCAAAATAGATCATGTCTGTTACCCTCGACTTTAGAGCTGAGTCCTATCCAAGCTGCCAATTAAGTACCGAAGAACTATACCTTATGATTGCAATCTTCATGTTTCTCAACCTTTACCCGATACGCAATTCTGATACACCCCGAACTTTTCGACGCAAAACCTGCAGCCTCATATAATATCCCTTTAACCATTGAATCTCCCATTGCAACACCTTGATATGCCCATAACAAATCCGAAAGTATCAAACCTTACAACTACCGCTCTAAGCCTCATGCAACTACTCCCAAGTCCTTAATATCCAAAAGTACTCACCCAAGCTATCCAGTCAATATTACTTGCGACATAATACACTACCACGAATACGGTCTCATCTCAAAAATATAACTCTAGCCCTCACATAATAGGGATTTCCACAATTTCTTTCTCTTAAACCACACTAACTCATCCATTGAAGTGTGTTACAAAATTACCCAACTGTGTACCACACAAGCCACTTCAATAAGCCTTAACATGTCGATTACCTGAAATTTACTTCTCACCAGTTGCTGATCACGAAACCTCACGGAACTGTGTCATATCATTAGTCCATTTCTGTAGACTTCCTTCTTTAAGCATACTCAACAATCACAACCCATCTGAATTATGCATAAAAACACCACCACCATCCATATTGACCTAAGTAATCCCGAAGATGTACCTAATTCTTATCGATTCTCAATCAACTATACCTTTGCTTGATTCTTCAACTCCTCAATTTCAGACATCTCACTCTTACTGCCACTGTTTGACCATTTCTCGAAACCACCCTTTAGAATACCGCATAATCATAAGTCTTGCAAACTAGCCGAGTCAATCCTGGAGATAGTAGTGTACCACACACTCTACACACTAGAGTTCCCTTAACTCACTCAACTCTAAAACTGCATACTTTCTAAATCCAGCGTATCACATACACAGTCCTACTAATATCCACACGTAACTCTACCAAGGTGCCTTGCTCACATTCCTTTAACTCAAATTCCGAAATGTTCTCTACAACTTGAATTAATTTGAACCTCATCATTGATTTACCACTTCGAACGTCCCAATTGTCAAACCAAAACACCCTTAACCATTCGTGCGATTATTCCCTTCATTCGATCAATTCAATCGAGTAGCAACACCAGTCATAACAGTAACTAGTCGAAGGTAACACAACAGGTACAAGTTCCCAACCCTAATCCAACATTAGATGCAACGCTCGATAACTCCTTGAGAACTAGAAATTTGCACTTGTCCAACACTAGATTAATTCTTATTAATCAACAACCGGTTCCCACTGACCCACGACGTAACCCAACTTACCAACTCAACACTGACCCTTATGTATATTTTACCATTCATGACCGTAATGTAACCCTCAAATCAACTAGCTCTTAATCCCACGATATCCTTACCATTCGTTTAAACACTAAGGCTCAGTGAACATACCCTTTACTGAAGGACTAACACCACAGCTGCCTAACATCTTAAGTCTCCCCTCATCACAAGTAACATTGCATCTTCATCAAGAACTAATACTCTTTTTCCTGGAGGAACACACAATCACTAGCATATAGCCACATCGAAGCCCAACTTAACTTTTCACGACAGAATATGAAATCCACTCTCATACCAATTGCAGCCTTATCCTAACAAGCACTAAAGATACCAATTTTTCCCTTCCTAATAGCGGAGATTAATCTATCCAAATTCTCTTCCTTACACGTCCATCCCATGAACACAAAAAACACCCATACCAAAATACCCTATGAAATCTTACTTCGCTATATGTTTTCCACAAAAGTCGTCCTTTATGTCCTTATTCTCAACTGCTCTTCTTTATTACACGCGGTAACTATACTTTTGCAAAATCCGATGATCCTTATCGAACTTACACTCGTCCCCGCATATCGACATCTAATACCCTACCATTAATGAATCATTGACCTGTCATTGGTACAGCCGTGCCACGTACACCATCATAATGCCTTGATGAAGTTGAAACTTTTCACAAAACCAATCATATCATCGAACAAATCACTCTTGTTAAGTCATAAATGCACTTTCTCCACTTTCGAGCAATGCTGAAAACCTGGAGATCAATTGACCTTTTGTACCATCTTTTCCATTTCTCAAGAAACCCCTATAATAAACAAGTCTAACCACAATCCCACACAAATGAAACCTCAAGCTATAGCTACAAATTGAACTTGGTCACGCGTTTGAACCAGGATGACACATCTCGTACCATACCAGGCCACTTCATAACAAAACTGCTCGCATAAGAATTTAAGGATTGGTTCCCACCTTCCGTGGGTGATTAAGATAGAAAATTCAGATACCAATTCGAATAAAGTTGCACGAAATGAGTGGAAGAAATAAAAGTTTCCTAAATGTCCTATAGCCTCTCGCAGATAAGTACGATGTTGACACCCAATTTTGACCCTCCACGTGTCTAATAAATCAGTCGAGCTTCTTGAATTATAAAACAAAATAGACTCATCATTTGTAAAACCAAAAAAGTATTTTCTTAGTTATTTTTAGGTATTATTTAATCATTTCATTTGGTGAAATATCATGATATATATTACGTGTGTATTTACTTATCATTTTCCTAGTTAAAAATGTTTTAGTTAATTGGAAAATCATTTCGTCTAAAAATTTTGAGTTTTTAAGATACGTAAATATTTAAATTGGTCAAATTTCTGAGTTATTATTACAATCGGTCTGTTTGCAAATAATTATTTTACTTCATTAAATTCAAGAAACTTAATTAATTAATTGATATGTAATTCATTGCAGTTTCATCACAAATACAAAACGTGGGTCTTAACGTAAACAATTGATTTCGATTTAAGTCCGAATTGGTGATATCACAAATAAAGTTGATACGTTTGTAACAAAAGGGATTTCTTTTTCAATCCAAATTCGGCCTAATTATATACATGTTGGTAAATGAGTTTAGTTATGAAATTGTTAGGCGGTGAAGCGGAGCGGCAAAATACTTTGCATACGAGCAAGAAAACCCCTTGGCAGTGAGCATTCTTGAGCTTCAATTAAGTTATATTTTTCTATAACTCTTAATTTCCCAGAGAATAGCCCATTTTTTTGTTTTTAAATCCCTCAACACACCCAAGTCTAATAATTAGGTCTGTTCACGGTTTTGGTTAAAACCAAAACCAAACCGAAAATTTAACCAAACCGAATAAAAAAATCGACATTTGATTTTAAATTTTAAAAACCGATAATATTTGGTTTGATTATGGTTATATTAAAAAATAACCGAACCAAACCGATAAATTATATACATAAATAATTATTTATATGTATAATATTAGTTTGTCATAAATAATTATAAATATTTTATACCTTTTAATCATTAATTTGATTTTTGGTCTACTTATTTCACATGATTGTTTAAGGCCCATGTTTTTAAGAATATGTCCAAGCCCATGTCTTTAAGTCTTTTAACTCTTTAAGTGTTAAGTGTAAACCTACTAACAGAAGCTCACGTTAGAGTCTAATGTCTTTAACTTAAATTTTTAGCCTTTCTTTGTCAGCCATTTGATTTTAGGTTGTTTCTTCTTTTTTTCCCGAATTTATACCTTTCTTTTTTCTTGTCTGAATGAGTCCTAAACTTCTAATATTTTTCATATGAAAAGGACAGAGGTTGTAGATTTGGAGGTTCCTATAGAAGATACTTCAGTAACATCAGCATTTGCTGCAACTCAAACACATGGTAATGCCCTAATACTTCTTCCGTGGGTAATCCTCTTAAAAGGCAGAAAAGAACAACTATTTGTAGTCGAAACCCTATCCATGGGGATAATGATAGAAAAACATCTGAAGTTTGGGATCATTACACAAAGTGTTTTTAATAAAATGGGAGAATTGAGGACAAAATGCAAGTATTGCCCCAAAGTTTGGGATCATTACACAATTTTTTTTTATTTCATATATTTTCATTTTAATTTTAGGTAGTCTTTATGTTTAATTAATATGTATGTTTGTAACAACAACTAAAAGCTCCTATGCTCTACTTTATTTCCAGGTATGTGTATTAAGATGACAAAAATGGTGCAGCCACTACTTAGTTAGTTTTTAGCTCTATATGTAATAGTTTAGCAACTTTGAGTAACTTGAATATGGTACTATCACTAATAGTGAAAATATTTCTATGATGTATGTTCCACCTTAAACGATAAATAAAAGTTATCGTTTGAACAAAAAAAAAAAAGACATGTCTTTTTCAACCTTTTAATGTTTTATTGATAAGTCTCATGGCTGCTAGTTATAAACCGAAAAATCCAACCAAACCGGTGGTTATTATTTCATTTGGTTTGGTTATGGTTTTAGATATTTAAAAATCGACTAAATTGGTTTGGTTATGGTTTTAATCAATAACCGACCCAAATCGAACCATGAACACCCCTACTAATAATTATATTGGCCAACCTAACAAAAATCGTATAAACCCAGCCCACTCCCTCTAATTGACCAAAAACACCCCTCAAGTCATATTCTTTCTCGGAGCTTTTAATTAAAGGTGACAAAAAGGTTTAAAAATTGAGTTGGGGTAACTCTAGTTTTTTTAATTGAGTAGGGGTGATAAACTTTGGATTAGTGATTAGGGAGCTTTGACTTGCCCCAAAGTTATATTTTTAACACTTTGACCCCAAGCTTTGTTTTTTACACTTTGACTTCAAGTTTTGTTTTTAACACTTTGACCCAACTCATATAAATCATAAAATACCTCTGCTCTTGCCCCCCACCCCCACCCCCCACAAAAAAAATGCTTTTTTAAAAACGATTTTAAAAAGTTTTTTTTTTGGTTTTTTTGTACCACCCACTCGCCGCCCCACCACCCCACCCTCCTAAAAAAAAATTATTTTATTTTTTAAAAACGTTTTGAAAAGATTTTGTTTTTGGTTTTTTGCACCACCCCAACCCATCCACGCCCCCCCCCCCGCCCTTGCCCCCACCCCACCCCCACCCCCATGAAAAAAAAATTAAAAAAGATTTTGAAAAGTTTTTTTTGTTTATTTTTTGTACCCCCGCCCCACCACCACCCACCCTTCCAAAAAAATTAATTGTATTTTTTAAAAAAAGTTTTGAAAGGGTTTTTATTTTGATTTTTTGCACCACCCCCTCCCAATCCACCCCTCCTCATCCACCCCTCCCCCTGACCTTGCCCCCCACCCCCACCCCCCACGAAAAAAAATGTTTTTTTAAAAAAGAGTTTGAGAAGTTTTTTTTTGTTTGTTTTTTGTACCACCCCCCACCCTCCCAAAAAAATTAATTTTATTTTAAAAAAAGCTTTGAAAAGTTTTTGTTTTTGGTTTTTTGCACCACCCCCACCCCATCCACCCTCCCCCCGCCCTTTCCCCCCACCCCCAAACCCCACAAAAAAATATTTTTTTAAAAAAGAGTTTGAAAATTTTTTTTTGTTTGTTTTTTGTACCACCCCCTCCCCCCGGCCTCACCCTCTCAAAAAAATTAATTTTATTTTAAAAAAAAAATTTGAAAATTTTTTATTTTTTATTTTTTGCACCACCCACCCCCACCCCATCCACCAACCCCCCCCCCCCCCCCTCTCCCCGCAAAAAAAAAAAAAACTTGAAAAGTATTTTTTTTTTCTTTGGTTTCTTACTCCACTCACCCACCCAAAAAAAATAATTTTGTTTTAAAAAAAAAGTTTTGAAAAGTTTTTATTTTTTGTTTTTTTTGCATCAACCACCCGCCAAAAAAAAATCTTGAAAAGAAGTTTTGAATTAGAGAGAGAGATACCTCCTCCATATGTTGATCCTAGCAAACCCGGAAGAAGGCGGACAAAGAGGAGGCGTGGAATCGGGGAATCATTGCGAACGAGGAAAAATAAATGCTCCTTATGTAAAACAGCTGGCATAAAAATAGTTAATTTTTGGAACTTTATGACATTTTAATATTGTTCTTTTTTACAATGATAATTTATGTTCTTGGTGTTTGTGAACTTGGTTTGTATGATATGTTGATCGTGTTCAAATCACAAATGTGTGTATTCTTGTTAATAAATTGCTGAACAGTTTCCAACAAGTAATGAATCTGTTGCAACAGCTCTGTAACTTGTTGGGTTTTATCGAATAAGTAACAAGACTTGTTGCAGCAACTAGTATCTTGTTGGAACAGGTATCTCACTTGCTGCAACAGATACTACAGTTGTTGCAACAGATACTACACTTGCTGCAGCAGATATTACAGTTGTTGCAACGGATACTACTTGATTCACCCATATTTAGTGATCAACAAAGGGAATCAATGATATTTAGTGATAAACAAAGGAAATCAACGATATATAGTGATCAATGTATAATACTTAATCAATTTGATGTATTTTGAGTTAGGAAAAATGATTTACTAAGTCAGTATGCACTAAATCGAGTGGTCATTAGAGTGAATTGATGTGAACTACTTGATTCACCCATATTTAGTGATAAACAAAAGAAATCAATGATATTTAATGATCAATGTATAATACTTAATCAATTTGATGTATTTTGAGTCAGGAAAGATGATCTACTAAGTCAGTATGCACTAAATCGAGTGATCATTAGAGTGAATTGATGTGAACTACTTGATTCACCCATATTTAGTGATAAACAAAGGAAATCAACGATATTTAGTGATCAATGTATAATACTTAATCAATTTGATGTATTTTGAGTCAAGAGAGATGATCTACTAAGTCAGTATGCACTAAATCGAGTGATCATTAAAGTGATTTGATGTGAACTACTTAATTCACCCATATTTAGTGTTAAACAAAGAAAATAAATGGTATTTAGCGATTTATATATATATATCTAGTAACATCCTTAATGAATTAGATAGTAATTTCATGGATTAGATGGGCAATTCTAAGTGTATTCTTCCTAAATCGAGTGATCATTAGAGTGATTTGATGTGAAGTACTTAATTCGACCATATTTAGTGACAAAAAAATGAATTCAATGTTATTCAGTATAAACAAAGGAGTTCAATGTGATCAATATCGTGAATATATTGCAACGGAGGAGTTGTTGCAACATATGAGATACCTGCGGCAACATATGAGTAAGTTGTTGCAACATATGAGATACCTACTGCAACATGTGAGTAAGTTGTTGCAACAACTACGCAACTTGCTTAAACATCTGATCTATCTGTTGAAACAGATTATTAACTTGTTGCAACTTCTTCAACAAATGTATGATCTGTTGCGACATATTTTTTTAGTTTTTGCAATAATTTAAGCAATTGTTTGATTTTTTCCAACAAGGTGAGTAATTTGTTGCAACAACTAAGCAACTTGTTTAAAAAGATTAGGAACTTGTTGAAACAGATTAGTAACATGTTGAAATAAATTAGTAACTTGTTGCAACTTCTTCGACAACTGTATGCATCTGTTGCAACAATTAGTAAGCAAAATAAATAAGTTCATAAACAGAAATTGTTCAATAGACACCTTGGCTCCAAATACCACAACTCAAGTAATAATTTGTTCAGCAACTGCTTTCTGAGGTGTAGCAGATTTCCTTGATCTACTTCATCTCTTTCGTTTCCATCATTAGTTTCTTCATCTTCTAGCTTCACTTTCTTAATTTGTATCTACTGCTTCTTGGCTCTGTTCTTCATCTCTTTCTGAGAATTGATTGTTAATTTGGCTGTTAATTTGACTATATCTTTCCTCAACATTTGCTGATTCATAAATAGGTTGTCTAGTTGTTGCAATAGGTGTAGAACTTGTTGCACTACACTTGTTGCAACAACTACAAATCTATTGGATATCTTCTACAAGCGGAACCAAATAATCGAAGCTATGTCCAACAGATTTGTAGTTGTTACAACAGATTGTCTACTTGTTGCAACAAGTGTAGAACTTGTTGCAACAAGTGTAGAACTTGTTGCAACAACTACAAATCTGTAGGATATCTTCTACAAACAGAACTAAATAACTGAAGCTATGTCCAATAGATTTGTAGTTGTTGCAACAGATTGTCTACTTGTTACAACAAGTGTAGAGCTTGTTGCAACAATTACAAATTTGTTCGAGATATCTTCTACAAATAGAAGCAAATAACTGAAGCTATGTCCAACAGATTAGTGAGTTATTGCAACAGATTGCCTACTTGTTGCAAAAAGTGTAGAACTTGTTGCAACAACTACAAATCTGTTGGTTATCTTCTACAAACAGAACCAGATAAATACCAGGACAAGAACAAAAAACTATATGTTGGATATATTTTCCTAAACCCTAAACCATACCAGGACAACAATAGACAAAACCATCTATTTTATTACAAACACACAACAACAACCTGAATTTTATCCAAACTTTTCCTAAACCCAAAAAAAAAAAAAATTCAAACCTTCCTTTCAAGATTTTTTTTTGGAGTGGGTGGGGTGTGCAAAAAACCAAAAATAAAAACTTTTCAAAACCTTTTTTTTTTAAATAATTTTTTTTTGGGTGGGTGGGGAAAGTAAGAAAAAAAAAATCAATAACTTTTTTTTATAAAAAAATTATTTTTTTGGGTTTTGGGGGGGGGGGGGGGGAGGGGGTTGGTGGTGGTGCAAAAAAATAAAAACAAAAACTTTGCAAAACTTCTTTTTTTGGGAGGGTGGTGGGTGCAAAAAAACAAAAAGAAAAAGTTTTCTAAATTTTTTTTAAAAAATATTTTTTTGGGGGGGGGGGGGGGGAGGGGGTGAGGGGTGGGAGGAGGCGGAGTGGGGGTTGTTAAAAAAAAACTTAAGAAAAATTAGGGGGCGGGGGGTGAAAAAATAAATAAAGAAAATCAAAACGTTTTTTTAAAAAATCATTTTTGCGGGGGGGGGGGGGGGGGGGAGCTGGTGAAAAAGCAAATAAAAAATTTAAAACTTTTTTTTAAAAAACAAATTGGGGTTGGGGGGGGGGGGGGGGCGGAGGAGGGGTGGGAGTAGGGGGCTGGTGAAAAAGCAAATAAAAAAATTATTATTTTTTTACAAAAAAATTGGTGTTGGGGGTGGGAGTGGGGGCGGAGGAGGGGTGGGAGCAGGGGGGGCGGGTGAAAAAGAATTTTTTTTTTTTTAAAATATTGGTGTGGGGGGGGGGGGGGAGGGGGTGGAGGTGGGGGCTGGTGAAAATGGAAATAAAAAAAATTGGTGTTGGGGGAAGGGGATGCGGAGGCGAGATGGGAGGGGGCTGATGATAAAGCAAATAAAAAAATTTAAAACTTTGTTTTTAAAAAATATTGTGGTTTAGGGGGAGGGGGGAGTGGTGGGGGTAGCAGAAAGGGGGCTAGTGAGTTTTTTAGGATTAAGTTGGGGTCTTTTTATATTTTGTAAAAGATTAAGAAATTTTAAAAATTATAATTTAATCTCATTTAACTTAATCATATTTTTAAAATAAGTTTGAATTTGGTTGGTTAAACTTGTCACCATTTCTAATTAGTAGACTTATTTGTCATAAGTTAAATCTTCGTTCTTTCTCCCTCATCAACGAAATTAGACCCAACTATCGAAACCCTGACCCCTTTCCCATTTTTTGTCCATTTTTTCAAACCGATCTGTGTCAAAGTCTTCTTCCCTATCTCTAGCCATGTCAGAGGTTCTGTTCACCTCTCCCATCCACGCTCCCTTCATCTTTTCTCACACGAATTCAGCGTCAAAAGTCTTCAAATCAATAGAAAACATGACGAATCCCAGAGGATCCGTGGATTTGATGGGCGATATCAGATTTTTCAACCAAAATCATCAATTCTTGTACTTGTTGGTTTTTCCATTTTCTTTTCAACCGAACCCTCACCCCCTCCTTGGATGATTTTCAAATTTAAAATACCCTCTTGTTTTAGTATAAATACATGGTCTTGGTGACCATCGATATAGAGATTGATCGCCCCAAAAATCTGAAAACAATTACTGATTTTGTTCTCTGATTTCTCAACTTGTTTTTCTCATCTTTATTAACTCTCATGCCTTGCTTCTATTCGAATACTAAAATTCGAGTGTTGCGGTGAAAGTAAGGATTCGTCATCGACTTAGCCTCAGTCGCTGTACGCTACAAAGGTAACACTCTTTAATATTAACTCTTTTGATTCTATTAAGGTCCTGGTAATTTGATTAATTTGTACGCGCCTATGTGATTTCAATGTGTTCTTCCAGTACCTTTTTCAGTTTATAAAAATCTTTTTTTTTCCTCTTTGCATTCTAGTTGCCTTGAATGTAGATAAATTTCTCAAGGTATTAGTTTAATGTGATTTTTAAAGTTGATCTGAAGTATGGTTATTATTTGTATAAAGATCGAATCATGAATGTCGGGTTGTGCTTGTTAGTTGCTATAAATTTTGAAATCATTTGTTCAAACTTAGTGCCTAATATATAGTTATTTCCTTTTAAAACAAGAAAAGAAGAAGAAGGTAAAGTATGAATATTCCTGGAGTTTTGAATCTGCTTCGTGTTAATGTGATTGGTTCTGTTTTTTGTTTGAAAGGTTTAGTTTGAATTCAATTGCTGTGATTGTCATGTTAAAAGAAATTTCCACTGTGTGAAAGCTTTAGAATGCATAATGAATCTGAAGCTGAAGTTTTTAAGGGCTTAAATCTGTTTCCTACGCCATTGGTATGATTAAAAAAAATAACTTTGTTTAATAAGGTATGTTGAAACTGTTAGTCCTTAAAATCTAGGGGTGAAGTATTGAACAAGACATTTCCCCTTCCCCATTTCTAAAACAAGGTCTTTGTCGAGTTTTAGTTCAAGTTAATTCATGTGTTTTAAAACAATGAGTGTACCTGCTCCTGTCCCTTTCATTTATTTTTCTGCTCGTTTTTGGATGCTAAATAACTAACTAGTGTTGATATGTGAGAATATTAGTTCGCTTTCAGTTTTCTTCCATGATGGGAACATATTCCTTCCCCCACTGGTTGTGTCATTTCTTTTATTGTTTTTTTCCCTTCAATTTCTCTAACCTAAACGCGAGTGTGTTTAAACACGAGTGTTAAGTTGTGGTTGTTTCTTCGCTGAAAATTTTAAGTCATTTTGATTTCAATAGCAAGTTGTGCTTACTTCCAGATTTTACATTTAAAGAAGTGCAGACGGATTCTTTAATTTTACCTGAAAGTGAGTATTGACTAATTGTTTCTGTGTCGATTAAGAAACTGTTTGCTGCTCTATCCCCTTGATCTCCATTAGCAGAAGTGTTTTGAGTATGATTCAAAGTGGTTCATAATAACCTTAGCTAATCAATTTCGAGTTTAAGCTTCAATACTTAGACTAAAGTTTTGATCTTGAGATTTTGCTCAAGTGAAATAAGTTGATGCAACCTCCTCTGATTAAGCTTAGGACTTTCACATTTGCATAATGAATTAGTAATGTTGGCTATTGTGATTTATAACTGGTCATAACCAGACAAGTTTGATCTTGGAGTTTGAGTGAACATATGCATTTCGTTTACAGAGAAATGAGTTAAACTTTGAGAATCTAAGCTCATGTTTCATGGTCGACATATTATAATATTGATTATTTTGTTGGTTTAAAAAACTGCCTTGTTATAGAGATAAGTTTCCAAAATGTTGTTTGCGATTTCTTCCTCGTCTTTTTTTCTGTTCTTATTCTTTCAGTTCTGTATGTTTCTAATCTCTTGTAGAGTAATTTAGTTCTATTTGTTTAAGCTGGATTAGTTGTCTTTCCTAAACCTTATATATATGAAGGATAAAATTAATACTCCTTTACTTGTTCCAACCAACTTTTCTTTAAAATTCGAAAAGAAAATTTGTTATGAATCCTCTTCCTGTTTTTTTCATGTCTTGATGAGTTTGAATAAGATGACGATCCCGTATTAAGATTTTCCCTGTTTATAAATTACCCTTAGGTCCAACTGTTACCCGTTCTTCAAAAAAAAAAAAAGATATTATCTTTAGGTCCAAACATAGATGTTTAAAATCCTATATAGTTACAATCTCGTCTCTCGTGTTCCCTCCAAATCCTCTAGTAATCAAACAACATTTTTAGTTAATTTAGTTTTAGCCAGTTCTGTTACTTTAAAGAAGTGACTAAGATAAAACCAAGTTCTTGAGTAGAATCAATGAAGTGAAATTGCAGGGGTGTCCATCTTTGTTATTAACTGGAATGATTTTCGTTCAAATCTTTTGATGAAAAGCCTGTTTGTTAAGTGTCTGTCAAACTTGCAGAGGCCTGCATCTAAGGAAACTTTGTTGTCAAAATTGGTCATATTGGTAAAGATTAGTTGTTTGTGTGTTCTAACAATTAAGGCATGGCTGTATTTCAGTTCCACTCAAGGAAAATTCATCTCTTCCTTCACCTCCTCCCGTTCTTTGTTTTTCTTTTAGCAAATTGGTTAATAATTGGAGCCTTACTCGATTATGATTGTCTGTTTTACTTAAGACTCCTTTTTTTACATGAAATTTACTTTACGAAATCTGAACTTTTAAAAAACTGATCTGATTGAGTTTAATAATTTCAAAGCGGCACTAGTTAAAATAAGTAATTCTTCCAATGGTGTTAAAGTAGTTTCCACTTTACAGAACCTTGTTATTTATTAATCTCAAAGTTTTATAGTATGTGTTGTTCTCAAGTCAGTTTCTTTTTCTTATATTGTTTTAAAATCAGATTCCCTTTTACTTCAGTGCATAATTGTGAGATGAAGTTGGTATTAACGCTTTATTTTTACACACTTGCTAATTCATTCTTTCCTTATTTCTTTGTATGTATATGACATTCGCTCGAGTCTATCGGACTCCACCTTTCACAAATTCTGTGTCAGGCTTACAGCCCCACATAAAATCCCGTATTTTTCTTCAGATCCGGACAACAGAAAATACTGTTACACCTCGGAATTTCGGGTTATTGTGCGGTGAATAGACTAACGCAAGTTAAGGTGTATATGATGTCCCTACAAGTAAAAAGGGATACTTAATGATTCTAATTAAGATTCCAAAGACATTTGAGGCAAGGGAAGAAAGCTCATTGGAGAAAGTTAACGTAGATAGTGTCTTACCCCGTACACAAATGTATCAGCAGGTATTCCTGGTAATTTACAGGATTATGAGTTGAACGGATTGAATCGACGCAATCTGAACTGAATCAGGAAATTCTGCAGACATCAGTCAATGTCGACGGGCCGTTGACATGTAGACGGACCGTCGCCGCGCACCGTCCATATGTTTCTGCAATTAGAGATCTGCAGGCGTAAGTCAACGGAGCAAGTCGATGGACCGTCGACCCGCTCGTCGAACCGCCTGGAACTTTCCAGTTCCAGTTATAAATAGACGACCCTTGCTCTTATTTTTCAGTTTCCACTTTCTCTGCAAGTCTTAAAGACTCTAGAATATTCTCCACACCATACTAACATAAATCCAAGGGGAATCAAGGACTAATTACGAAGAATCAAGAGAATCAAGTGAAAAAGAGGCTCACTAGGGTTGATAGAAGTCAAGAATTCTATTGGTATTGAAGTTAGGGCTTCTCTGAACTAAAGTATATTCATCCAAAGTTCATCCTTACATGATAAAAGGTGAGTTTTACATCTATTTCACGTTATTAAAAGTATTGAGTGGTTGAAAGACTTGGATTAGAGAAGAAAGTGGAATATGAGCTCAAATATCGAAATAATGGTATTTTGAGTAGTAAGTTAATTTGAGTCATGATTCTTAGTATGAGATGAATATAATCTTGTTATGAATGATGCTAATGTTGTTGAGGAAGTATTATGTGAAGGATGAGTATGATGTTGTGTTGTAGCTATGGTTGTGGATGATTTTGAAAGGGAGTTGTGAGGATTGAATAATTTTTAACTTGAAGAAGTTTATTGATTATGATTTTATGGGTGCTATTATTGATGTTTGGGAGTTGTTTATTAGGCGGAGGAAGTTGTTGAAACAAAGGAAATGTTGCCCAATTGTTGTTAGCTTTTAGTCGCCTTAGCTTAGTCTTAAGCATGTTTCTAATGATCTAACGTAATACAAATTCTCTTGAATGTAGAGTTGTGAGCTTGGAAGGAGAACGCTTAGTCGTTAAGGAGACGTAAAGGTATGTAAGGCTAGTCCTTTTCTTTCGTTAAGGCATGACTCTTATATTACTACCTTCCATATATTCCATGACCTTCTTACATCCCGAAAGTTGAAAGTTCATGATTCTGAAGAGGTTCTTATGAGATAGAAACGAGATATGTTCCATGAAAATAACTATTAATTGATGTGATTTTTTGAGTTAACAAAGAACCAATCGACCAGGATCTTATTCTTGAAGCGATTGATGGGCAGAATTCAAGAAATGGACGTAAATCGGTCTATAGTTCTCGGAATTATGTGTTTTCAAGACGAGGAGAAAGATGACGATTTGAACTATAAAAATAACTATTGAATGGTTTAAATCAAGTAAGTATTGAAGGCGGAATGATGGAAAGAAAATTAGGGTTCTGGATATGAACTAGAACGAATTTTAATCAAGAAACGCGTTCTTGAATGATCAAGAACAAATAAAGTTCCTAAGTCACCACTTGAAATCAACTTACGTGATAAAGAAACACCACACGCTATTAAAAACAAGATAAAGACTATCACCACCTTGCTTGGAACCAAAAACAAGGATAAAGAAGACCAAATAGAGAAAATAACTCTATTGCAAACTAGGGTTTATGCTCAAAAACGTGAATCCTGTTTAACAAAGAATAAGAACCCTTTATATAGGCCTAGGGTCTCTTCTTTGATGACTACAAATCCTTATTCTACTCTAGAAAGGAAATAGCTAAAACAAGGAAAGTAAAATCCCTATTCTACAAGGAAAGGGGAAAGTAAAACCTACTAGAGCAAGGAAAACAACTAATCCTAATTTAAGAAGGAAATAATTTTAACTTGGCTTCTTAGGCTTGAAATCATCCTTGGGCTTCTTGAATTTGAAGACAAGTCCACATACCAATTCTTGGGTTCACAAGAGCTTGTTGTTGACACCCTAAATAACAAAAGCCCAATATAGCTTCTTGATTTTCATCATATTAGTTCCTTCAAGGAGAGACATAGCGATGATAATTATTCCATAATGTAATCGGAGGTTTCCGACCTTATGTCACTCCGATAGAGTTGTAGCTTTCACTTGGACTCTCATGCATGCTATGTATAGTATATGATGTACATGGATATATGAGTATGTATACATGGGATATGGGAAAAAGGATGAGGCATTATATACGCATAGCCACCTGATCAGTTGGCATATTATAATATCGTCCCAGACGCGGGATGCCCGGACACCGGATATATGGATAAATGGATTGGGCTGTTCGTTCTGTGGTAATATATAAATGTATAAGGAGTATATTGATAAATGGATCGGGCTGCACGTTTCGCAGCAATATATGATACATGATATGATGGATCGGATTGTACGTTCCTCATTATTAATGATGATATATATATATATATATATATATATATATATATATATATATATATATATATATATATATATATATATATATATATATATATATATATATATATATATATATGAATGTAAGTATGAAAGATGTTAAAGAAAGTTCACATGCATGATATTCGCCTTCAGAGGCTAGCAGTACAGGTTATGTCCTTATCTCATGTTTCCTTACTTCTTTATAATGTTATTATTTATGTCTTACATACTCAGTACATTGTTCATACTGACGTTTTATCTTTTGTGGACCGTTCATGCCCGCAGGTAGACAGGGAGACGGCACAGATGCTTAGGAGCTTTATCAACAGCTATATTGGAGCACTTCACTACTCCGGAGTTGCCGCTTATTGATATATTCTTGTGTACATATTGGGGCATGGTGAGGTTCTGTCCCGTCCTTATGGTTTCAGTACTTCAGTTAGAGGCTCGTAGATACTCATGTGTGGGTAGTAGATGTTATGTGGCCTCTCCAGTGTATATTTTGCATATCATTTTGTAGCCTCGTGGGCATAAGGCTCAATCCATTCTCTGACTCTTTTATTTTATGCTTTGTATATGTTTTTTTTTTTTTTTTTGCACTAACAATTTTAAAAGCTTAGATGATTTTCCCCGTAGAGATTATGAATATTGAGTTGTTACATTGTGCCTTTTTCTAAAATCAGCTTTCAAATGTCAAATGAGTTACGCTTTTTTAATATATAAAAATATGTTGATGACCCTTTTTTATAATACTAAATGCTCGACACATTTCAGTTGCAAGTCCAAAATGACAATTTCGTTTTCATTAAAACAGACTTAGTTTTAATAAAAATCCAAAGAAGAAAGAGTAGTAATTTTCAAATTTTAGTTGAATGATTTTTCTATGATTTTTAAGCCATTAAAAAAAAGGTTTAAAGTAATTTGTATTTTGTCTAATCCTGTAGTTGAATTCAATTTAAAATCGTAATGTGGAAAAATATGTTTAAACATTGAAACTTGAAATATTTGAATATTTGAATTATTTCACAAAGTGTAAATATTACAAATAGTTAAGTATTAAGTAAAGTTTATGATTCAAATTTACTAGTTATAAATATTTTCCCTAAGTGGAATAATTAGTTAAATAAACTATTTTCTTAATTCTCCTATTTTTTCTAACAAATTATACTCTCTTTAGTCAAAAATGTTTAAATCCGCCGGTAACCAACCGCATTTGCGAATTTCCCGAGATGCTTAATACCTTCTTCAGGAAATCATCAGAACTCTTACCCTCTTTTTGGTACTAAATAAAGGTTTTCGTAAAATACCTTTTTCACCTTTCTTCCAAAAAATGGGAAGGAGAAGGATCTTTTTCAGTGGACCCCTCTTGTTCCTGTTTAGTTCCCTTCATTTCGAAAGCTCTTTCTATTTCTACATTTCTTTCTTCCTCACTTTCCACCCTTTCTTCTATTTTTGAGGCTTAAACCTTTGTGGTAATGTAAATGCTTGCTTTCTTTTGAATAATTGTTACACTTGCCTTGTCCATTGCAGGATATTAAATTTAGATGCCTGAATTATCTTGCAGTTGTTTGATTAAAACTCTAGTCTAGATTTAGCCTTTGTTTTAAAATCCATAAAGACTAAATAAGTGTTTGGTTAACCTTGTATTTAAAGGCTTTTAGCTTAGAAAGGTAGGAATATCTGAGCATAGATAGATAAAGATAAAGAAGAAGGGAAAGTATACCTAGTTTATACACCTGATATACATATCACATATGTATATCAAGGGTATACCAGAGATATATGTGAGTGAGAGTCATGTGCTTTAAATATGAGGTAGATAGAAACTGCTGAAGTTTCCAATTTCAGTCCACATAGACTTAATATGAACTTGGGCCTAGTCCAATCTAGGCTAATGCAGAACTGGGCCTCTTAGACTTAGTCTAAGTAGATAGAAACCAGAGGAGATCGTTTGGAGCAGACTGTGCTAAGTAATTGGGCTGCCAGGCCCATTCTCCCTTTAACAGAGTGTACATGAGCAAGCAGGCCAATCATATATAAGGTAGATCTTCATTGGATGAGCAACAAGGGATATGAATTCCATCAGGCATTAATCTTTAACTCAGTGTCATTTTAGAAGATAGATGGGCCTAGCCCAATTCAGATTCAATTGAGAGTGGACCAGATTTCATTAAGTCCCAAAAGTAAGAAAGAAAAAAGGGTGACTCTGTTTTGGTTCATCACATGATTAAGTGTTTTGGTGTTGTTTTGTTTACCTTATATTTACATGTTGCAGTATCTATTCTGGTTCCATTTCTATGACTATGAGTTTGGTTTTGGCCATTATTCATCTTATGCCCACTTACTGCAGCCTGTTTTAACTACTCTATATCATGTGTCTTCGGAATACTTTTTGTTCACATCATATCTACTGGTTCCAGTATTGCTTGTAATTACATTATATCCACGCATGTTGATCTGTATCATACTTGCGCATGATTATGGGATTCTAATTTATCCTATGGCTACACTAGTTTGGGGAGCTGAGGTGATTTGGGGCCTGGTCTTAGCCTTCCTCTGATGTCCTGTCATGCCTGGGGTTCATGAAACCCCTTGGATCTTGTGCGGCGTCGGGAATACGGATGGTGATGACTTTCTCCTTTTGACTGTCTAAATCTCTGCCAGTGAAGTCCAATAGCATATAATCGAATACCTTAATTGTGTGACTTGTAAAATTTAATATATATATATATATATATATATATATATATATATATATATATATATATATATATATACATACATATATATCTGTGTGTATGTGTGTGACTAAGCGGGGTCTTCTGTTTCTTTCTCCTCCACCACTGCATGGCCATTTGGGCAGAGTCACATGCCAACCTGTTGGGCTAAGGCCCAATAGGCAATTCTTTTGAGTCATGATCGAGCCCAACGAAGAAATGGAAGTTAATATATATATATATATATATATATATATATATACCTTTACACCTCCTTAATTACTTAACGTTCTCCTCCCAAGCCCGAAAATCTACATTCAAGAGGATTCATACTAAAGTTAAGTCTTGAAAACACCCTTGAGTTCAAACTAGAGTAATTAGCGAGCTAGCGAAATTTGGGCAGCACTTCCCCTATATTATCAATTTCCACCAAACTCCAAAACAACTCCCAAACATCAATAATAACATCAAAAATACCATAATCAACAAATTATATTCAATTTAATCTCAAATTAATCCAATTTCCCCTTTCAAATTCACCTCATAGTCATCAACTTCAATTCAACACTTTGTGACTTCTCCAGTTTAACTATTTTCCTTTCCAAGAATCACTAAAACCTTTAAACCAACTCAATCATATAAATAAGATAGTGAGCATACCTTATAGTAGAAGAAATTTACCTCACTCAACTTCTCTCAAGACCAAGTTCATCACACCCTTGAAGAGAAGTAAGAACCATCATCTTCCATGGATTTATCTTGAGGTTTTGGTGTTTGATATTCTGTCTTGATGGTATGGAAGGGTTTGAAATATTGTGGAACCTTCAAGATCTCTCTAATAATGTGGGGAAATAAATGTGGGAGATGGATATGAAAATAGGAGCTTTTGGGACTTAAAAGTGTCTTAAAGTCGTCCCCCCCGCTACACTTTGCGGTGGAGATGCGGCTCAGCATAATGGATATGCGGCCGCATCTCCCCTACTCTCCATGGGGAGGAGGTTGGGCAGTGAGGCCAGCCATTTTGATGAGTTTGCAGCCAATATGCTGCACAACAAACTCAGTTTGCGGCTGCATATTGCTCCACAAAATCCAGTTTTCGCGAAAATGCCTTCTTTTCGATTCGTTTGAGCTCCAATCCTTATGGAACCTCCTTGGCACTTGTATAAAACTTCGTTAACCATATAAGGAGCCCTATACCTCACTATCAAGGTGATGCTAAGCAATTTATAACTCAAATGATACGAAATCTTCCCAAAACATGACTCTAATTCCAATTTCTTCAACATTCGTCCTCGAATGTTAGACTTTTAGGGATTCTACAAAAATTTTGCCAAAGTTTCCCCTGTAAATATGCCACTACCATCCTATCACAACAACCCAAAATATACAATTCCTCACAGGGCTACAACAATAACAATGGCCCCACACGACCAAGAAATCATCAAAAGAAAGCATTACGCACCTGAAGGCAATTGTGGCTCTGTCTGAACCTCCTTTGGGAGTGGAAACAAATGTGGATACCTGGACTTCATATCTTCCTCAGCTTCCCAAGTCATTTCTTCCTTAGTATTATTTCTCTATAGAACTTTAACTGAAGCTACATCTTTGGTTCTTATTCTCCGAACTTGTCTATCTAGAATAATAATGGAAACTTCTTCATAGGATGATTGCTCGGTGACCTGGACATCATCCACAGGTACAATTTTGGAAGGGTCTCCAATGCACTTGCGAAGCATTGATGCATGGAAAACCGAATGAACTGAGTCCAAGTCTGAAGATAGGTCCAACTCATAAGCTACCTGACCTACTTTGCTTACAGCCTTGTAAGGCCCAATACACCGAGGACTAAACTTACCCATTTTACCAAATCTCATGAAGCCCTTCATCGGCGACACCTTCAAGAATACCAGTCATTAACTTGAAATTATAAGTTTAGTTGGCGATTATCTGCATAAGACTTCTGACGACTTTGGGCTTTCAGTAATTGGTCCTGAATAAGCTTGACCTTCTCCACTGCTTGCTAGATCAAATTTGGCCCTATTAACTTAGTCTCTCGTACTTCGAACCATCCAATCGGTGATTTACACTTGCACCCATATAAAGCCTCATACGGGGCCATCTAGATTATAGAATGATAACTATTGTTGTATGCAAATTAATAAGCAGTAAGTGATCATCCCAACTACCTCTAAAATCTAACACACATGCTCGTAGAATATCCTCGAGAGTCCGAATGGTATGCTCAACTTGTCCATCAGTCTGTGGATGAAATGTTGTCCTAAGACTCACCTGAGTCCCCAAACCTTCTTGAAAAGATTTCCAAAAATTAGCTATAAACTGTGCTCCTCTTTCAGAAATAATGGATACTGGAACACTATGGAGTCATACTATCTCTTTAACATAAAGCTTCGCATAATCTTCAGCTGAGTATATAGTTCTGATAGGCAGGAAGTGAGCTGACTTTGTGAGTCTATCCACAATCATCCATATAGAATCATACTTACGCTGAGAGTGAGGTAAACCAGTAATGAAATCCATATTTATCACTTCCCATTTCCAAGTCGAAATCTCTTTAGCTTGCGACAATCCCCAAGGCTTATGATGCTCGATATTTACCTGCTGACAATTAGGACATTGAGCCCCGAACTCTGCTATGTCTTTCCTCATTCTATCCCACAAATAAATTGACTTAATATCATGATACATCTTTGTCACTCCTGGATGAACTGAACAACGGAAAACAATGGATTTCCCCCAAAATCTGGTGACGTAATCCTGCAACATCAGGAACACATAATCTGCCTCGATATCTGAGAACTCCATCTGCAAAAATCTCAAAGGATGACTTTTTCTTCTGAAGAAGTGTATCTCTGTAATTAATTAATATGGGATCCTTATATTGGCGCTCTTTCACCTCAACTACTAATGATGAGACGGTTGAATTCCAAATAGTAACTCTTGTATCGCCTGAGTCCATTAATCGAACTACTAGACTGGCTAACTGTTGAAGCTCACGAGCTAACTCCCTCTTCTCTGGTTGAATATCGCATAAGCTACCAACGGATCTACGACTAAGAGCATCGGCTACGACGTTCGCTTTCCCCGGATGATATAAGATGCTAAAATCATAATCTTTCTATAGCTCTAACCATCGCCTTTGCTGCAAATTTAACTCTTTTTGCTTGAAAATATACTGGAGGCTCTTGTGGTCCGTATAGATATCAACATGAACACCATATAAATAATTCCTCCACATATTCAATGCTTGAATCACCGCCGCCAATTCTAGATCATAGGTTGGATAATTCGGCTCATGTTTCCGCAACTGTCTTGAAGCATAAGCAATAATCTTACTATGCTGCATCAATACACAGCCTAGTCCAATACCTGAAGTATCACAATAAATAACATAGCCTTCTGATCCTTCTGGAAGTGTCAGAATCGGGGCGGAGATCAATCTGTTCTTCAGCTCCTGAAAACTGTGCTCACAAGCATCCGTCCACTGAAATTTAGCTGATTTCTGAGTCAACTTCGTCAGTGGTGCAGAGATGGAAGAAAATCCTTCAACAAATCTTCTATAATAATCCCCTGCTAGACCCAGAAACTACAAACTTCAGTAGGTGTTATAGGCCTTGGCCAAGTCTTCACAACTTCAATCTTCTGGGTATCCACCCGAATACCATTAGCTTAAATAATGTGCCCTAGAAAAGTCACTGAATTCAGCCAAAACTCACATTTAGAGAATTTCACATATAACTTCCGGGCCTAAAGAATTCTAAGGACAATACGTAATGATCTGCATGCTCTGCCTCGGATCGACAATATACCAGGATATCATCGATAAACACGATCACGAAAGAATCCAAGAGAGGCCTGAATATGATATTCATCAAATTCATGAATACCGCCGATGCATTGGTCAATCCGAACGACATTACTCGAAACTCGAAATTACCATATCTAGTTCTAGAATACTGTTGCCTTTGACCCCTTTTGAAGTTACTAATAACACTTGAGAATCTGGCCCTCTTACTATAACCCCTATCATAATCACGCTCACTCCACCGCTGTTGCTGTCGTTCTTCCAGATTTTGGGCATGGGCCTGGATATGAGAAATATCCATACCTTCCTGAAGTGAGGCCGTCAAGCAATCATCAATCAAATGGGATCCCAATCCATTTACAAACCGGTGAACTCTGTCTCCCATATCAGCAACCATAGCTAGAGCATACCGAGCCAAGGAATTATAACGACGGCTATATTCCCGGGCACTCATATTCCCTTGTCTGAGATTTAGGAATCTATCAGCTTTGGCTCGTCGAACCTCTGGTGGCAAATAGTGTCGGAGAAAAGCATCCACAAACTCTTGCCATACCAGGGGAGATGCATTTACCCCTCTAGAAGATACCCAGGTACTATACTAATGAACAGCCACATCTCGCAATCTATAAGAAGCCAACTCTACCGATTCAACATCAGAAGCATGCATTACCCGCAATGTCCTAAATATTTCATCTATGAAGTTCTGCGGTTCCTCGTCCGATTTTGACCCAAAGAATTTTGGAGGGTCCAAACTAAAAAAATCACGGATTCTAGTGCTAACGGCTTTATCACCATGACCCGTACCTTGCCGCTGAGCCTAAGCGGCTACTAACTGGGTTAATAACTGAATAGCCTCCCTCATCTCCTGACCTAAGGCATCTAGTGTTGGAATTGGAGGTGCTGAAGTTGTAGCTGAGGCTCCTCCATGCTTCTCTGGAGCGGACGGAGTATGAGAGGTTCAAGATGGAACCTCATTCTGGGAGTCTCCCTCCTCTATAACTATAGGCGATACCTGCTCAGTCGTTCTACCTGCTACAAACTTGTCCTTCTAAGCCGCTGTAGCTTTTCTCTTCACAGGCTTCGCTGAAAACATAAATCACGGTCAGGAAAGAAGAGTCCTTATAACATAGATCTATCGCACTATCTAAGATGAGAAAGGAAGGTCAATCATTCCTAAATGCCCCGCAGCCTCCTGTTTATAAGTGTGGCATGCTTCACACCCATAAAGAAGACTCTACTGGACACGACTCGTAGACACACCCTAGTACGAATTGCTCTGATACAACTTCTGTCACGATCCAACCGGAGGGCCATGCCAGTACCCAAGAAGGATGGAAAGATTCGAATTTGTGTGGACTACCGAGATCTCAATCGGGCTAGTCCAAAAGAAAACTTTCCTCTCCCAAACATCCACATTCTAATAGATAGCTTGTTATATCCCGCATTTTGCGCATTCGGGTAATTCAAGACAATTGCGGGAGGTTGAGTGCAATCCTACATTTTAACCTTGATTAGCACACAAGTTGTTTATAAGAGTTATGGGTGCGGAAATATTGAGGAAGGCTAAGGGCAAAATTGAAAATTGGAAAAAAATTAGTTTTCATGAATTACAATTAGCCATGAAATAATTGGGCTTGAAAAACAAAAAAAAAATGAAATGAAAAGGCCTAAGGATGGTGTGGCCGGCCATGGAAGGGCAATTGGCCCAAGCCCATGTGATAAATTTAATCCAAATAAATAAAAGAAAGGGGCTATCATTTATTCTTTCATTTTCAAGAACATTCAAGAAAAAGAAAGAAGAAGGAGAAAGAGTAGAGGGGTTCGGCCATAGGGGAAAAATTTAGCCCCTTGAAATCTTGTTCAAAAAATTTATTTCTTCTAGTATTCCTACTAATTCAAGGGTCCTCTTCAACGTAGCATAATTGTTGCAGCAAGAAAAACATTTATTCTAGCAAGTTACAAATTCTAGCCAAGAAGGAAGATAAGTGGAAAGGTAAGAATTCAATCTCCTTTTTTATGTTATGAATGGTTTTGTATGTTGTGGTATGTGGAAATGAATGAAATTCATGAAAATATGGGCATAGTGTTGTGGCCGTGTAAGTGTGTGTTATGTAGGAAGGTGAACTAATTTTTATGTAGTAATTTGGTTGTTGTTGATATGTATTTTATGATGAAAATGAGAATTTGATGATTCAAATTGATGTTGGAGTTGTTACGGGCTGATTTGGAAGCCAATGTGACTTTGGTGTCGTTTCTTTAATTGTGAGAATAATGTTGTTAATATGTGTGTTGTTGGGATAGTTCATGAATTTGGAAGCAAGAAATGCATTGAAATTCCTCCTAGGGAAATTGGGGAGTTTTCGGGTGAAGTATGGTATGATGGTGGCATTGTTGAATATTGCTGTTACATCCGACATTTTTGTGTATTCGAAAAATTCAAGGTAAATTGACTTGTAATGGATAAGGCCACAATTGGACATTTCTTGGTATGAATGTGTAGGGTATAAAAACAATGGTGTGGAACTACGAAAGGTGGCCAAGGGCAAAAATTGGAATTTTGGAAACTTGCCCCATGAATTACAATATGTAACCACCAATTTGGGCTCAATAAAAATTAAGGAAACAAGGCCCAACAAGGGGAGGCCCAACCGGCCAAAGGGTCCAAGCCCCTTAAGTGATTAAGTTCCATGTGGAATTATAAGTATACTTATCCTAAGAAGGTTCAAGAAGCAAAGCAAAAACCAAAGGAAAAAAAAAAGAGGCATTTCGGGTTTAGGAGGAAAAGAAGAGAGAAAAGAAAGAAAAATTTTGGGAGCCAAATCTTTGCTCTAAAAATCCAAGTTTTGTGAGATTTGTACTAAGCTCAAGGTTCTCTTCAAGTTGGTATAAATATTGTGGCAAGAAAACACTTTCATCCTCCAAGTGAAGGGCTTGAAGAAAGGTGAGAATTTCATGCTTTTGTTGTGTTATAAATGGTATATGTATGTTGTAGTATGTGTGAATGAATGAAAAACATTGAAATTTTGTGTGTTGGAACTAGGGGTGTGTTGGCCGAATATGTACATGAAATTGCATGATTTTAATGGCTTGAATTCTTGTTGTAATCTAGTTGTAATATGATGGGAATTATATTAGAAAGGAAAGTGGAATGAATTAGTGAAAAATTGGAAGTGTGGGAGGTGGCCGTGTGGTGCTAGGTTTGATATGAAATATGAATTTGATTTTTGGTTGTATGCTAATTGAGTTAAGGTGAATTGAATCTTGTTAGCATGTTAATTGTGTTGTTATGGAAGATTGGTTATTAAGTTGTTGAAGGAAATTATTGAACTTTGTTATGATTTGTGTATAAGTGAAAATGAAAGTGTTAAGAGGCAAATTATGCTTATGACAATGAACTTGGAATATAAAAATGTGTTGATGAGTTTGCATGTTGAAAGTTAGGAAGGGATTGGAAAAGTAGTGACTTGATGGAAAGTTGAATGTTTGTGAATTTTATGAATATCTTGTGAATATTATGTGAACATGTTATGGATTCCTCCGATGTGTGTCGTAATGATTTTGATGGATAATGGATATGAAAATAATAAGTTTTGGTTGGAAATGTAAGCTTGAAACGAAAGATGATTCGTCGTGTCGAAGGGTGGCTAATAATGCCATAGCGTATGATTTAGTGGTTATTGATGTTTGTTGTTGTTTGGATGTCTCCTCTGGGTTGTTGTGTTGCTAAATTGAGCCGAGCTAAGTCTCGGGGATGTCGTATATACAGAGGAAATGCTGCCGAAATTTCGGTAGGCAATTATGTGTAAAGTTAGAATATTGAAAGAATGGAACTAACCAAATGGTAAACTTGACCATTTCCAGATTTTGGGCGAAATTTGGATTGACGCCAAGAGAGCATAAGGCGCCATCGAGGTATGTGAAGCACTTCTATACGCTCCTAGGCATGTTCTGGATGTGGTAGGCTCGGCCGCGAGCCCTAGGTCCGACTCCGTTCCCCGGAATTCGAGACGGAAAACCGCTCCAATTCCTTCAATTCAATTGAAACTATTTTATTGCAAATTGCCCTTAAAGTGAGATTTTGTACAAAACTTCCCCAAACGGAGTCGGAACACTTCCGAATGAGTATGGGTGACCTCATAAGGTCAATCATCAGTAATTTACGTATGTAGCCTCGGGTTGGTCCGAGGGGGCCCACAAGGCCCGATACTTCCGGTACGATTTTTAAAATACTTCTGTTTTGGTCCGATCTTCTCCAAAAACTTCTGAACTATTATTTTGTGAATATTATGGATATTTTTGTGTAATTTATACAATCTTATTTCTGAACATCCGAGCATCCCATTCTGATAATCTGTCGTGCCTTCCTAACTAGGATATGAGCGCGTGCTATGCATACTATCTGGATGTTCTGATTTTGGCTCGCCGTTTGGCACCCTTCTGATTGATCGAGTCTGTATGTTGAGTCTGTAGGTAGGTGGTTTCTCATTTATCGATTCGTGTCTGTCTCAATGCATTCTTTCACTGCGACCCGGACCAGGTTCTGTTATCGTGCATATTTTCTCTGCATTGTTCACCGCGTCCCTCGGCGTACGGGCCGGGATCTGTATGTCTGTATGATCTGTGTATGGGGATGGCGGCCAGGATGGCATATGATCCGATTTGATTCTGTCTGTCCACCGCGTCCCGTACTAAGAGGGCCGGGTTCTGTTACCGCGCCCCCAGACAGGGCCGGGATCTGTATGAATATATGCGTGTGCCATCTGTATTTATAAAGCACACGCCTTTGTATGATTTTGTATGATTCTGTGCTACTCTGCATGCATAATTCTGTCCGTCATACTACTGTCTGTCCGTCATACTACTGTCTGTCCGTCTGTGTTACGACTATTTCTGTATGTCCGTATGGATTCAGATTCTGCTCGTCTGTCCGTATTATAATTCCGTCTGTCTGTCCGAACTATAATTCTGTTCATTTGTGTAAAACGATTCTATATGTCTGTCTGGATCTTAATTCTGACCGTTAGTTTGACTTATGATTTTGCCCGTTATATTTCTGTGACTCTAGTTCGGACTATGTTTATATCTGTTACGTTTCTGCTTTACATAATCGGTACATTTCCGTACTGACCCCCGTTCTTCGGGGGCTGCGCTACATGCCCGCAGGTACAGACGCACCAGGTGATACGCCGCCCGCGTAGGTTTCCGACTCTGCTTTTTGAAGAGCTCCTTTGACCCGGAGCATATCTTTTGGTATATATTTTCTGTCTTCTGTGCACTCCGTATGTGTGTATATTCTGGGTACGGCGGGGCCCTGTCCCGTCATATGATTCTGTATGTCTGTAGAGGCCTGTGGATGGATATGTGGGTTACGGGTTTCGTCTGTATGTTAGCCTCATCGGCTTGTCTGTAAATGTCTGTATGTTCAGGTATATATGTATATATACGTATGGTTGTGCGCGTGCCGTTTTTGTATCGGCCTATTTCCGTACTTCTGTTTTGAAACGAAAAAAAAAAAATATAAAATTTGTATGATTCGAATTCGATCAGATAGGTACGTATGGGTATCCAGTTAGGGTACCAGTCGCGGCCCACGGGGTTTGGGTCGTGACAAAAGTGGTATCAGAGCGGTTAGTCCTCGGAATGTCTACAGGCCATGTCTAGTAGAGTCTTGTTTATCGATGTGTTGTGCACCACATCTATAAACGGGAAGCTACAGGGCATTTAGGATGTTACCCTTCTTTGGATCTTTAGATCGTGCGATAGAACTGTATTAGTAGGATGAACCTCTCCTAACGATCTGCTATGTTTCAGTGATGCCTCCGAAGAAGGCAACAGCTGCCCAGAAGGGCAAGGCCAGGATTGAGGCAGGAGAGACCAGCCAGGCCCGAAGGGTTACCAGGGCCAGTGTGCACCCTGCACTTGAGGATGTGCCCCCGTCGTCTGGATCTGTTACACCCCCCTTGCCGGAGGATATCAGAGCAGCAGGAGCTGCTAATCGGGAGACGGCTCCACCGCAAGCCCCTGAGGTTCCAGTGCCCGAGCCTCCAGCTCCACAGGCAGGGGCGGAGGGTAGGGCCATGCGAGATGCGGTTCAGTTATTGACCACATTGATGGCGGAGCAGGTTCGCAGGCATGGATTTGGGGGTGGTCGTGCGGACAGGTACGAGAGCTCCAGGGCTCGTGAGTTTCTGACATGTAATCCTCCAGAATTCTCCGGGGCAAAACCTGAGGAGGATCCCCAGGAGTTCATTAGAAAGATGGAGAGCACACTACGACTGATTAAGGCTTCGCCGACTGAGTCTGTGGAGTTGGCTTCGTATCGATTATATGAGGTGGCAGCAAATTGGTATGAGTCTTGGCAGCTCTCCAGGGGTGACGATGCTCCCCCAGCGGTATGGGCCGGATTTACTAAGGCCTTTCTTGACCATTTTCTACCACCAGAGCTACGAAGAGCTAGGGTCGATCGGTTCTTGAACTTGAGACAGAATGGTAGAAGTGTTCGCGAGTACAGCCTAGAGTTCGATTCATTGGCTAGGTATGCACCCACCATAGTAGCTGAGATGGCCGACAGGGTGCACAGGTATGTGATGGGACTGGACTCTTATCTGATTGATGGTTGTTTGGCTGTGGCTGCTCAGCCAGGGATGCATGTAGCCCGGGTACAGGCACACGCCCAGGGCATGGAGGACCGACGTAGGGAACGTCGGCCTGATAGGGGTTACGACAGGGGCCAGCCTAAGAGAGCCAGATCGGCTGGGTATTCAGAGGGATTTCAGAGCGAGCCTTCCCAGCGGCAGAGAAATAGGTATTCGTCCCAGCCAGCCTACAGTACGCCCCCACAGTTCGCAGGACAGAGCTCCAGAGGTCCCGGTCAGTTGAGGCCACCCATACCCCCGTGTTCTTATTGTGGGAGGCCCCACCCGGGGGAGTGTTATCGCGCTACGGGCGCTTGTTATTTTTGTGGGAGCCCAGACCATCGAGTCAGAGAGTGCCCACTTAAGGGCAGTTCGGGTTCAGCCCGGCCTGCTGGGTCCGTTGCAGGCTCATCTTCTCCTTCAGCGGCCATGCGCCCTGCGGGGCGAGGAGCACCAGCACCAGCACCAGCGCCAGCGGGTCGTGGCAGGGGACGTGGTGCAGCTTCTGGTTACAGCGGTCCTTCGAACCGCGTGTTTGCTTTAACCGGCCGGCAGGACCCAGGAGCGTCTTCGAGTGCACGCCCAGGTACGCCAGCCAATCCTTTTTGAGAAATGTATGTATGGATAATTTTGTATTTTGTTGAATCACGTGATCTCATACTTCTGGGTATTAGAAATAGTAAGATAAATGTTAATTTGGTAGATACCGAGATTCAGAAAGGCAATATGGTAATGGTATGACTTAGCCGGGGGTGGGACCCGCTACCAAAATTTTTCCGAAAATCTGCGAAGACCCCGATTTGCTCAAAAATTTCGTGACAAAGGTCGTGAGGGGCAATCGGCGATACTATATTAGCCCTAACGCGTCAAAATGCATGAAAGTTTCGGAGTTAAGCGTGCTCAAGCCAGAGCAATTCTGGGATGGGTGACCCCCTGGGAAGTAATGCAAAGTTTTGCTCAAGTGTAGGTATGACCGATATAAATGAAAACTTGGGGTAATCTAAAGGAAAAGAGAATGTATGGAGTAATTAGCGCCTTTACAGATACCACACAGACCGACGCGGGTTAAATGGGCAAAAAGGAAAGGTGCGATACCACTCGGAAAACTTAGCGAATCTGGATAACAGTCAGCGACGACCCGAATGTTGTCAGGGGATAGAAAAAGCCCAATTACATCATAAGTTAGTCTGGTATGGCGATGGTTGTAAAAGGAAAGAGAGTATGGATAGTAGGGAAGGAGAGAGATAAGTAGAGCGAGTAAGCAGAAACTTTGAAAAAGTCGATAAGCGACACCCAAGACGATTTGTATGATTGATTCTGAATACGTTCCTGTCTGACATGTCTCTGTACGATTAAACCTGATTACGAATCTGTCTGACACACCTCTGTATGTCTGACTCTGGATATAAATCCGTCTGCTGTGCCTCCGTACGTCTAATTTTGGTCACGCATCTGTCTGATACATCTCCGCATGTCTGATTCTAAGTATGACTCTGTATGATACATTTCTGTAAGCCTGATTCCGATTTCGAAGTCCGTCCGATACCTTTTTATACATCTGACTCTGATCTCAGATCTGTCTGACATACTTCCGTATCTCTTCTTTTGATTATGAATCTATCCGCCATAGTTTGGCATGTCTGCTTCCGATTACGAATCCGTCCGATATGCTTCTACGCGTCCGGTTCCAGTCCTGAATCTGTTGGTAAGAAGTGTCTGGTATGAAGTGGGGTTATATTGATGTGGTAGAAATCTCCGGAGTGTAACAAGAAATGATACGGACTTTGACGTCTGGAAAGCGTTCGTCAGTTACAAGAATATAGCTTATGGTTCGACGATTGCGTGGGGTACGAGAAGATATATTATGAAGGTATTTAAATCAGTGATGTGAAAAATTACCCCATAATGTTGGCAGAGAAGCCATGTCGGAAAGTCGGTAAAGGACGATTGTAAAGAGAACCCTCCCGAAGTAGTATGACGCCCCATAAGGTAAATTTAACATTCGAGGACGAATGTTTCTAAAGGGGGGGAGGATGTTACATCCGACATTTTTGTGTATTCGAAAAATTCAAGGTAAATTGACTTGTAATGGATAAGGCCACAATTGGACATTTCTTGGTATGAATGTGTAGGGTATAAAAACAATGGTGTGGAACTACGAAAGGTGGCCAAGGGCAAAAATTGGAATTTTGGAAACTTGCCCCATGAATTACAATATGTAACCACCAATTTGGGCTCAATAAAAATTAAGGAAACAAGGCCCAACAAGGGGAGGCCCAACCGGCCAAAGGGTCCAAGCCCCTTAAGTGATTAAGTTCCATGTGGAATTATAAGTATACTTATCCTAAGAAGGTTCAAGAAGCAAAGCAAAAACCAAAGGAAAAAAAAAAAGAGGCATTTCGGGTTTAGGAGGAAAAGAAGAGAGAAAAGAAAGAAAAATTTTGGGAGCCAAATCTTTGCTCTAAAAATCCAAGTTTTGTGAGATTTGTACTAAGCTCAAGGTTCTCTTCAAGTTGGTATAAATATTGTGGCAAGAAAACACTTTCATCCTCCAAGTGAAGGGCTTGAAGAAAGGTGAGAATTTCATGCTTTTGTTGTGTTATAAATGGTATATGTATGTTGTAGTATGTGTGAATGAATGAAAAACATTGAAATTTTGTGTGTTGGAACTAGGGGTGTGTTGGCCGAATATGTACATGAAATTGCATGATTTTAATGGCTTGAATTCTTGTTGTAATCTAGTTGTAATATGATGGGAATTATATTAGAAAGGAAAGTGGAATGAATTAGTGAAAAATTGGAAGTGTGGGAGGTGGCCGTGTGGTGCTAGGTTTGATATGAAATATGAATTTGATTTTTGGTTGTATGCTAATTGAGTTAAGGTGAATTGAATCTTGTTAGCATGTTAATTGTGTTGTTATGGAAGATTGGTTATTAAGTTGTTGAAGGAAATTATTGAACTTTGTTATGATTTGTGTATAAGTGAAAATGAAAGTGTTAAGAGGCAAATTATGCTTATGACAATGAACTTGGAATATAAAAATGTGTTGATGAGTTTGCATGTTGAAAGTTAGGAAGGGATTGGAAAAGTAGTGACTTGATGGAAAGTTGAATGTTTGTGAATTTTATGAATATCTTGTGAATATTATGTGAACATGTTATGGATTCCTCCGATGTGTGTCGTAATGATTTTGATGGATAATGGATATGAAAATAATAAGTTTTGGTTGGAAATGTAAGCTTGAAACGAAAGATGATTCGTCGTGTCGAAGGGTGGCTAATAATGCCATAGCGTATGATTTAGTGGTTATTGATGTTTGTTGTTGTTTGGATGTCTCCTCTGGGTTGTTGTGTTGCTAAATTGAGCCGAGCTAAGTCTCGGGGATGTCGTATATACAGAGGAAATGCTGCCGAAATTTCGGTAGGCAATTATGTGTAAAGTTAGAATATTGAAAGAATGGAACTAACCAAATGGTAAACTTGACCATTTCCAGATTTTGGGCGAAATTTGGATTGACGCCAAGAGAGCATAAGGCGCCATCGAGGTATGTGAAGCACTTCTATACGCTCCTAGGCATGTTCTGGATGTGGTAGGCTCGGCCGCGAGCCCTAGGTCCGACTCCGTTCCCCGGAATTCGAGACGGAAAACCGCTCCAATTCCTTCAATTCAATTGAAACTATTTTATTGCAAATTGCCCTTAAAGTGAGATTTTGTACAAAACTTCCCCAAACGGAGTCGGAACACTTCCGAATGAGTATGGGTGACCTCATAAGGTCAATCATCAGTAATTTACGTATGTAGCCTCGGGTTGGTCCGAGGGGGCCCACAAGGCCCGATACTTCCGGTACGATTTTTAAAATACTTCTGTTTTGGTCCGATCTTCTCCAAAAACTTCTGAACTATTATTTTGTGAATATTATGGATATTTTTGTGTAATTTATACAATCTTATTTCTGAACATCCGAGCATCCCATTCTGATAATCTGTCGTGCCTTCCTAACTAGGATATGAGCGCGTGCTATGCATACTATCTGGATGTTCTGATTTTGGCTCGCCGTTTGGCACCCTTCTGATTGATCGAGTCTGTATGTTGAGTCTGTAGGTAGGTGGTTTCTCATTTATCGATTCGTGTCTGTCTCAATGCATTCTTTCACTGCGACCCGGACCAGGTTCTGTTATCGTGCATATTTTCTCTGCATT